>NC_139728.1:22541211-22881211 GCF_964211835.1 Anser anser | reverse complement strand
TGGGTGAAACCTCCCCAAAAGGGCTCCTGTATGGTTCTTCTCTAGGCGGGAAGCAGCTGAGGCGGCGCAGGGTTCGGGATCTGGCCCTGGATGCACATTAAGGGCATGGGGGAGGCAGTGGGAGCACCTGTAGGGTCCCACAGCATGGGGCAGGGCGGGATTTGGGGTCGGGGCTGGTGCGAGGGAAGTTTCCCGGGAGGCAGGGGGAAGCGGGGAGGTTTTCAGCTGTCACAGCTGCAGCTAAATCACCGCGAATAGGAGGGGAATGGGACACACGAGGCTGGATTACATTACAAAGGAGCAGTCCATCATGGGGTATTTAAAATAAGCCGCTTAGATGCACAGTAGCAGATTTGGAGTGCTAAGGGAATTGAAGGCGCTGTGGCTTTGCGAGGCTGGATCAGATCTGGTGAAGATGCCACTTAGGACAGCACATCCCGTCCTGCCTCGCTGCCCCGGGGGACACGCACGTGGCCCCGCAGCCCCGCCAGGCAGCCGCTGGGGACAAGCCCAAGGTGACCCTGGCTGCGCTGGGGTGGGTGACAACGTCCTGTGGCATTTTCCTTGGACGCACGGTGGGTTCAGCCCCTCTTCGGGTGGCGCTGAGCCCCGTGGATAGATGTACGGTGAAACAGCTCCGGGATGGGGATGCCCAGGAGGGAGCCGTGCCTGTGCTGCTCCTCTGAGCTGGGCTGCAAGCTCAGCCCCAGGGAAAGGGATTTCAGCCCAGGCAGGCATTTCCCAAAAGAGCATCCTTTTCAGAACAGGCATTTCCCACCCTGGTCCCACACCTCCGGGCTGCTCTGATCCCAAGGGTTCACCCGTGGTGGCCCCGCAGAGACAGCCCCCGTGGTATTGCCCCATCACCGGCCGTGCCCCCGGCCGTCACGCTGCCCGCCCCTTTGCACCCAGCGAGGGCAGGGCACAGAAACATGCCCACAAAATCCGTGGCCACATGTCCGATTAGGCTGTGGGACCGCCTGCCCCTCTCCTTGCCCTTCGCCTGCGCCCTCTGTCCCCTCCTCACCCCGCTCCGGTGCTGCGCTCCGGTGCTGCGCTCCTGCGGGTTTACCCGCTGTCCCCAGCTCCCCCCAGCATTAATCCAGGGGAGGATTAAGGTTAACAAGCTCCTGGAGCCACCCAGCCCTCGTGCCTGCCTGGGCAGACCACTCTGCCCTGGTCCCGGGGAGGGCACGGCGCCCTGCTGTCCCCAGGGAGCCACCTGATGTCCCCCAGATCCCCCCACCCCGTGTCCCCCAACCTCTCCTCCACCAGCATGCATCTCACCCACTTTGCACGGCGCGCACTCGTATCTCCCCTTACTGGTGCTCGTTGCCATCCCTGCGGGTTAGGGGCTCCAAAACCTCCCTGAGCATCTTCCCCCACCACCTGCAAGCCCAGGGAATGGAGATGGAGGGGGGTCTTGGCCTCTCCTCCCTCTTCCCCCCATCCCCTGGCTGCTCAGCCCTAGGTCTCTCGATCCTAGATAGCTCTGGGCTCCTGACAGCCAGTTTGCACACACGGAAAATATCTTAATCCCCTGATCCCTGCCTCACGCTGCCCACCAGAACCCCCGCTCTGGCCGTAATCCCCGGGGGGACGTGGCCGGGGGACTGGGGACCCTCTCTGGGACACCCACACGGTGCCGGGGCCAGCACCGGGGGACTGCGTGGGTCAGGCTGAGCCCCAGGGAGTCCTGTCACCCGCGGGGACAGGGTCCCGGGGGTGCTGCTGCTATGGGACGGGATGGTCCGGGCAGATCTGCCACCCTCCTGTGCCCACCTTAGTGCCAGCCCCCTTGGGAACAGGGCTTTTAGAGAGAAGCAGAGAGGTGGCGTATTTCTAGAGTAATTTTCTTAGTTTTATCTGGGATTCCTACATGCGTCACGCTGAGTGTAGCCCCCATCCCCTGCCCCATATCCCCCCGCAGCAGCTCACCCACGCAGGGGGCACGGCAATGGATCCTCCCCGGCGTGCGGGGTGGCGGAGCGCCCCGTCCCCAGCCCCAGCCCCATTTCCACGCTGCCTTCACCTGCGCTGACCCGCGAGCCGTAATCCCCCTCCTGCTGCACCTGCAGGACGCGGCCGGGTTATCTCAGCAGCTGGTCCCGGCCGGGTGAGCTGAGGCCACCGCCGGGGCCGGTGGCTGCGGGACGAGGGACGCGCGGTGTCAGCCCCGGCGGGGGAGCTGGGGAGGACGGGCTCCATCCTGCGCCAGCCCCCGGCCGCCAGCACCAAACCCATCCCCGAGGGAAGAGGGCACTGAGTATGGGGGAACCCGAATGGGACCCCATGGGGAGGAGGAGGAGGAAGGTGAGGGGCTCAGCACCACCTCTGGGGTCTGTAAATAGGCAAAAGGAACAAAAAAAACGGCTGTTTGCAGCCGCGTCTCCTGTATTTATAAGAAGCAAAGAAGATGCTGGGATAGCGGCTGAGCTGAGCTTTTAACCAGGCAGATTACACTTAGCAGGAGCATTTACCTCTGCCTCTAATCCGCCTGCCACAAAGACTTGCTAACTCCTTCCCGTATTTAACCGGGAGGCTTTGAACTCTTCCTGCCACCGGTGCTCCCGGCACAGGGGTCCTGCGGCGCCCGGCGCCCACCCGAGGCGGAAATCCCGCAGGAGCAGCCACTTCTGATTTTCCTGTGATTTTTGCTCCAGCTTCACGGGTTGGCAAATGGCTTTAGAGATGCTGAGGGTAAATTGTTCCCCGTTGGCCGCATAAGCATGGATTTGGGGGTGGTGCTGGCACCGCGGTGGCGTCCCCATGGGCACCAGCCCGGCGATGTCCGTGCAGGTGGCACCAGTTGGGGTGCACCCGGTGCTGGCTCTGCTGAGAGGGGCAGGGGAGCTGAAACCTGCAGGGGTAGCTGAGCCTCAGGGCAAGTAATAAATGTCCGCGAGGTCAGTGACAGGGGCTCAGGGACCTGCCTGCCCCAGCTGGTGCTAACTGGGAGGACTGGTCCCCAGCGCCCAGGTGGGTGAGGTCCCCACGACATGGATGTGCTGTGGGTCAGGGCGAGAGGCACGAATCCAGCCCTCCTCTGAAGAAGGGCTTGGCACATCTTTGTTGTTGCACACTCCAACAGATCTTTCCCAAAATTCAGGGTGGGGAAAGGGGACAAAGCCACCACCCCACGTCCTCTGCTTGGGACATTTCCAAGCAAAAATCACTGCTGCTTAAACACAACCAAAAGGCATGAGGAGAGCCCTGCAAGTAGCTGTCTGGCAAGCAAGGGCGGGCTTATTTTCAGCTGGATTTCTTGCAAGAACAGAAAACGCTCGCGGGAGGGCAGGGATAGGCATGGGGGGGCTGCTGCCAGGGACAAACCCCTGCGAGGGACCAGCAGGGCCATGGGAGCCCGGCCGCGGTGCAAGGCAAGCGTAAATCCCCGAGTGCCAGGTCTACGGGCTGCGACGGGAAGGAAGCGTGAGCCCAGAGAGCAGGGCCAGGGCTGAGACGTCCTCCGGCTTCTGGGAACCGTTAGCTGTTGGAAATTCCGGCTGCTCCCAGCCAGGTTTCGAGCCCACGTCCTGCTTTTGTCCCCAGCGGTGGCCGAGCTCTGCGGACGTCACCGGTGGGCGAAGGCACCGCAGCATGCGCCGTGCCTGCAGGAGGGCTGTTGTTAGAGGATAGGAATGGGAGAAAATGCGATCTGGTCACCAGAGCTTTGGGGTTATGAAGACATCTCCCCTTGGGACTGGTGCCTTGTTAGTTGGTGCCTTGTTGAGATGAGCGGTGGTGCTCACGGGCAGGTGTGATGCTCCCAGGCAGCTCTGACCCAAACCCGTGCACCCTCTGACCATCAGAAGCTGCTCTCTGCCATTCCCACCAGCTGCTGCCTCACCCCAAAACCCTGCCAGGGGAAAAACCTCCTGAATTTCCCCTTGGAAGCCAACAGCATGGCACACAGGGGAGGAGGAGGGGAAGGGAGGGCAGCTGCTGGACCACAGGTCAGCGACGCAGCCGGCTTTTCTTCCTCGTTGGCAGCCCGGGGTTCTCAGTGCCCCAGCTGCAATGCGAGCAGAAAACCGGACATATCCAACAGCAAGCTCCTTGGGGAGCAGCAGCAGCCCGTGCCCACGTCCCCATCCCCACCACCCAAAGGCTCAGATGAGAGCAAAAAGCCACATCGGGAGGCTGGGAGGGGGCAAGCACACCGGCACTTCTCTGCTGCTTATTCCCCTCCTGCAGCCTTTGTAACAAGAAAACCACAAAATTGCAACAAATTCCCCCCCCAAAAAAAACCAGCAGTAGCCTCTAGGAAATGATTTTTCCCAATGGGGACAGGTGGGGTGAGCAGGGCTGGAGACGGCCGGCCACTGGTTATGGTGAAGATGAATGAGTTGTTTCGGGAGGAGCATCTGAAGTCCCTCGGGAGGAGCATCTGAAGTCCTACCGGCACCGAACTCGCCGTGTCCTCTTGTTACACTCCTATCCCTGCCCCCAGCACCTCCCGCTGGCAGCACACCCGTTCCCTTTCCCAGCACAGACACGTCCCGGTGCTGGGACCCCAGCAACCTTTCCGCCCCCAGCAGCATCGCCCCGCGGCGTGGGCGAGAGCAGCCCCAAGGCGACGGTGACGGGCGAGTTTCTATTCTGACCGACCGCTCGTTCAAGCACCCGTAACTCCCTCTAATGTGTTTTCCTTTTTCTCTCTCCTCTGGGGATGGAATTATTCTGGCTTTGTGCAAAAACGGCTCTGAAGTGCTTTGGAAGTGGAAACCTCCCATTACACTTTTGAAAAATAATATTAATCTTCCCTCTCCTTTTATGAAGTGCTCTCTCTCCCCAACGGCTCGGGACTGGAGGTAGGCATTTGATGTGGAAATAACCCTTGCTGGAGGAGCCCTTTTGATGTCTGTTTGTCACGGGGCTGGTGGGAGGCATCCCTGCCCGTGGCACGGGGTTGGGATCGGGTGGCCTTCGAGGTCCCTTCCACCCAAAGCATTTTGTGATTCTGTGAGGTGGATACTCACCTCTTGGGACCCAGCATTGTTCAACCAACCCCGCGTCAGGTCTGGAAATATTCAGTAGGGCGAGGATCGTAATAAAGGACAGACAAAAAAAAAAAAATGAAAAAAATCAACCTTAACCTCTCGTCCCACCCGGTGAGGGCATCGCAGCCCCGTGCTGGGTGTGAAGCCATGACCCAACGCCGCGCCGCTTGTTTTGTTTCTCCTCTTCGCGTTCAGAGGCTGCTCTCCCCGCGCTTATTTACCGTTAAGCAGAGAAAGGCAGGGAAAGCGATCTCCAAAGCAAACAGAGCCCTGTTTCCATCTGGGAAAAGTTGGAGGGCAGGCGCGTGTAGCTCGGCAGCCATGCACGGTGGTAGAAGGGTCGTTTTCCAAGGCACGGGCTGCACGCGTGCAACTGCAGGGAAAAACCGTGCCAGCCAACGCGCCTTCCAGCTCCTGGCCTCGCCTGCTGATCACTAGTGAGATGGCTCCCCAACGCTCCCTGCTTTGGGTTGGGTTTTTTGCCTCTTGCTTTTGTTCTCCACCCAAAACCTGGGGTCAGAGCCACGGCGCACAGACCCGAAATGTAATGCTGGGCCCCGCCGCATCCCAGGGGTGGGCACAGGGACGTGGGGAACCACCGAGAAGCAACTGGAGGTGGCTCCGCTCTTACCCCCCCAGTGAAACCCGACAGGGGATGGCAGCAGGACAGGGACGGGACCTCCGTTTTCCCGCATTTGCCACCGATTTCCCGGCGCTCGCATCACTGGCCGCGATTAAAACACGCGCTGCTCTGTGTATGAAAGAGGAAGAGTTATTGCAGGAAGGGGTCGGGATTATTTCGCTCCTCCGTGAATAACGTTGCACAGCTCCTCTTAAAATCGGACCTGAGGAATTTACAGAGCGGTTATTGTGCATTCCTTGGAAAAAAAAAATCTGAGCAAGTAGTGCCAGTGCACTAAAGCAACGAGCAGAGGAAGTGAAAAATATTTTAAATTCCTATACAGTGTTACATTTCAAAAACGTCCTGCTTTCAGAATTAGGAGGGGGTGGCTTTTTTCTCTCTCTTCTTTTTTTTTTTTTTTTCCTCATTTCTCTGAACTTGTTACAAGTCTCCTTCCATTTTGCTCACCATTTCCGAGCGGCTAAAGAAAGGAAGGCCTGGCACGCCGACAGAGATGCGAAGTGCACAAAAGGGAGCAGAGTGTGGGCCGATAATTCTGTAATTGGAGCCGCTTGAGGCGAAATTTTTTTTCTTTTTTTTTTTTTTTTCGAGCCAGCCTAAATGGGGATCGCTGAAACCCTTCACAATCGCTCCGCCAGGGCTCTTCTTTAATGGATTGCTCCGTTTAACTCTCTCTGTTTGTCACTGGCAAGATGACAAGAGGAATTAGTGTGCTGGAAAATAGAAGGTGAATGGCAGCTCCCCGGCCCGGTTCCACGGCCCCGCGGTCCCCGGGGTGCCGTGGTGCCACAGCCGGCTTGCAGGCAGCTCTGCGGCCCCGACAGAGGAGGAGGGGAGCTTGCCTGCAAAAAAAAAACAGCAGCTCCAGCACTAAAACGAGCCTGTGGGGGGAAAAAGGGAGACTACATATTGGGCTGGGGGTCCTGGAGCACCACGCGTGGCTGCAGGCTGGGGTCAGGGTGGGGAGGACCTCAGTGTCCTGGCGAGGCCAAGTCCCAAACCTTTAATGGGCAGCAAACTGGTTTTGTATTTTGCTTTTACAGCCCGGAGGTTCGGTTTTTTTAAAGCACTGTGGATTAATGTCAGTCGGGGGCGCGGGGCGTCTCGGTGGGGGCACTCGCCGGCGGAGGAAACGCAGCACGGGCGCGTGCGGGCGCTGCTTTGGAGATGCTCGGACACCCCCATTGTCTACAGCCAGCCTCCGAAATTTTGGCAGCGACGATGCCCCGAGGCTAGAGATGTACCTTTCGCTTTTCCCATGAAATTCCACTCCGGTTTGGCCGAGTTATAGAAAAAAAAAAAAAAAAGTTTGAAAATCGCCATTTCCCTTCTGCTGCCTGCATTCCTCAGGAAGGCTTTGGCAGCCTGTCAGAACAATAACTGAACGTGAACTTTCTGAGGAGCTGGCCCTGCCAAAGCAGCGAGCCGGCGCGGCGTGTCCTTTCCCTCACCCCCACCCCGTGCCCACCCCTCGAGCACCCGTCCCGGGCACCCTTGGGTGCAGAGGTGCCCACTCCAGGCAGCAGCAGGCAGAGCGCGGCGGGGCAAAGGAAAGCTCAGGTCCTCTCCCCGTGCAGGAGAGCAGTGCTCAGCACCCATCCTGTCCCATTACTCCTGTGGATTTTGGGGCAAAAACCCCCCGGAGCAGCGAGGAAAGGCTGGGTCAGGTTTTGCCCAGGGATACATTAGGTCCAGCTGCAATAACCTACATTGTAGAGATTTATTTAAAAGATCCCATTTTATTTTATTTTTAAAATGTTGCTATTTCCTATGTGAAAAGAATGTTGTTTACAATGCAAAGCCAAGTGCTTTTAAGTTAGGAAATGCCTGATGTATGATTCCTTGCAAGCTCAGCTCCGTGTGCGTGCCCTGTGCCGCGACCCCCCCCGTACGTGCGCCCTTACTTCGGCCTCGTCCACTGTAACGCGGACAGCGAGGACACGAGCTGCTCGGGCGGCCGTAAATAAGACACTTCCTAGCACAGAAGCGTTTCGTTTTAATGTTTTTGCAGACCGCATATTATTCCTTAATACAGGTTTTTAACGCAGTGTGTAATTTTCAAACCAAAGCACCCTACTCGGGCACGCTTGCCGAGCTTTTCCTCACCACAGAAATGCAGCCACATCTGGGGTGGAGCAAGGCAACGCTTTCGCAGCCTGTGAGGACACAAACCGACCCCGTAAATCACAGGGGAGGAAGCCCGGTCCCCGTTATAAGCGGGCGGCTCCCTCCGGTCCCGCTTCCCGTGGAGCTGCAGGGGGACACGGGGAGGGGAACTGCTGTCGCCTCACCCCGTCACCTCAGCGCAGCGCAGGGGTTGATGCTCTTCATCTGCTGGCGAATGCTCCGCGGTCCCTTGGGTATTTTCGGGAATGGGACTGTCTAATCCCAGGGGAAGGTGGAGCTTGCACCATCCTCCATCACTTGCTGGAAGCGCCCACCGGTTAGGGCAGATATTTCCCGATCCCCGGTGCCTGCGCAGCGCAAGCAATGCCATGGAGTGTTTTCTACCAGTCAGGGGGCATCCTTTCCATCTGGAAAATCACCCTGCCTTGTGCCAGCTCCTTGCCAGCAGGCCCTGAGGTTGTGCTCTAACAGTGGTGGTCACATTCAGGTCTCAGGAGCGGCCAGGAGCCTCCAGCCTGCCCCAAAACCTCTTGTCGCGTTAGCACATTTGGCTGGCAGCACTGCGGACTCGGCCCCCCCCCTTCCTCCTGCAGTCCTCCGACTCTAAAAGCCTGTCACGGCCTACATTCGGCTGTCGGGTATCACGTTATCATGGCTCGGCAAAGAGGAGAGCGAGCAGTTTGGCACAAATGGCTTTTCTGTGTTCAGCCTCCTCCAGCGCGGGTCCGCTCGGCTCCGCCTGAGGCGCGCGGAAGCGCTCAGCGCTTCAATATTTAATCTTGACTTGGCATACAACCTGTCAGGTCGGGGTAAATGGAAGGGAGCGAACTTGGGGCTGTTGACACTGGGGTAGGAGATGCGTTGGAGGGAGAGCACACGAATGATGCTCGCCTTTTGGTCTCGGTTTGCAGCAGAGCGGGTGGCGAGGGCTGGTGCTGCTCTGCCATTTATTTTGCTGCGGTGCTTTGCCACACGTGGGGCGAGCTGGTGTCCAGCCAGACCCAGACCACCCCTAAGCGCTCAGTGCCCTCCCAGCTTCGTGTCTCTTCTCCGGAGAGTCGCGACGTGTTCTCTTGCACGCTTTGCACAAGCAGAGGGGCTGTGTAAGGCAGCACACGTGTGTGCCCCTCTGTCCCGGCACGCCGACGGCCGCTCGCCCCTGCTGCAAGGCAGTCGGCGTGCGGGGAAAGGGAGAGCCCTGTGCGTGTGTGCTGGGAGCCAAGTAATCCTGGGCATATTATAAGCTCAGTTTTGAGAAATAAAAACACATTAATATTCCGTTCTCTCAAGGCATTATCCTACTGTTTACCACTACACGCAATCCTCTGCCTTAAATTGCATCTTTGATTAAAGCAGCAATGAGAGAAACCAGGGCTAATAACAAAATGTATTCTGCTTTAAATCACTAAAGTGAAAACATCAATAAGCTGTAACCATCAGCGCCGCCATGAAAATGAAGGCAACCATCATGGGAAACAGCAAGAGTGAAATCCACTTTACCGGCATAAAAGCCAAATAATTAGGTCTTATGTGGGTGGAACTTGTAACGAGGTGCAGGAAGGGGGAAAATGAATTTCAGCCCTGGCCTCTCTCCTCCTCCAGAGCCGCTCATCAAACTTTGGGGTGGCAATGGGGCCGGCAGACCCTGTTCTCAGCTCAGCGGGGTCAGCAACGGCCCCATCCCCTCCTGCACCCTCGGACCCCCCGCACCATCCGCAATGTCAACGTCTTGAGCGAGCTTGAGGCGGCACGGCGTGTTAGCACGAGAAATTTAATTTAAAAACTAGAAAGAGGAATCATATCTGGTTATCGCGGATTAATCAGAGTTTGTAGATGAGGGTATGAAATTAATTTATCTGCAGCGGGCTGTCTGAACCAAAGCCCTGTGCTCCGGCAGAGCCCACCGGTCCCTCGAGGAGCCGTTACCGGAATGGGGCCTGCTGGGGAAGGTCGCTGAGAGGAAACCAGCAGCCCCCAGCCCCACGCACCCAGACCCCTGGCTCATTCGTGCAAGGAGAACCCTGCCAGGAGCCCTCCACCTTGGGCCGGTGTGTGAGGAATTAGTAATAACGAGCCCTCCACGCTTTAAAGCACAAAGGCGCTGGGTTTCTAACGCAGCCTGTGCCCAACCGCGGAGGACCCAAGCGTGCCTGTCCTTGCCAAAGGGTTTTTCCCTCATTTTCGTGTGGCTGCCCCCTTGGCCCTCCTCTGAGGCTGTTCTGCTGAGCCCGGGCCCCAGGACGAGACCCGAGACCCCAGGACTCCCCCCCCCCCGCAGCACTGAGGGGCAGCGGGCAGGCCCGGTACCGGTACCGGTGCCGAGCCCACCGCCAGCCGGTGCCGCCGGGCGCAGCCCGGCCCCGTCCTTGCCCCGAGCCCGCCCGCGCCCCCTTTGTCCCCCCGCTCCCCCTCAGCGCCCTTCTCCCTTTGTCCCGCTTAGTAACCGGGGCTGCCGGCCAATCAGCACCGAGCCGGCCGGCTTCTCCGCCAGCCGATTGGCCAGCCGGCTCGGAGCCCTCCGCCAATCGGCGCGCTCGCCGCTCGCTCAGACAAAGGCAGCAGCTCTGGCAACGGGGCTCTGCTCCCCCCGCCCCCCGCGCGTGCCCCTTGGCGCCGGGCCAGCGGGGAGAGGCGGGAGGGGGGGGTGGGTCGTACCACCTCACGTCCTCCCCTCAGAGCGGAGGGGTGTCTGCGGGGGGGGGAGGGGGGCGGAAAAAGGGGCCAGAAGAGAGGACAGCGGGAAAAATTGTAAAAGAGGAGCGAGCGATGTAGGTTTAGAGAATTATTTTTTTAAGGGTGTATTTTGCGCAGATAAAGAAGACGCTGTCCATTATGCTCAGAGAACCCCCCCCCTTTTCGTTTAATGGATCCGCCCTCCCTCCCTCCACCTGAAGCCTGCCCGAAGCGCCGCCCTCCCCGCGCTCAGGGAGAGGAGGGGAGGGAGCAGAGGAGGAGGACGGGGGGGGGGCGTGGCATGGCGGCGGCCAAGAGGCGGCAGCCGGCGGCCGGGCCCCTCAGAGCCGCTTTAAAATGACGCCGAGCGGGGCCGGCGGCGGCGCGCACAGCCTGGGGCCGCCGCCCGAGCCACCCGCCCGCAGCCGCCGGCCCCGCAGCGGGATCTGAGGCCGCCGCTGCCGCCGCCGACGAGGGGCTTTCCCCCCCCCCATTTTGGCCGTTTCCCCTTCGTTTTGTGTGGTATTTTATTTTTTTTTTTTTAGTTTTTTTGTTGTTGTTGTTCGCCGGCCGGCGGTTTTTTGAAAATTCCCTGGAAAATGGCGAGGGCTGGGGGTTCAGGAAAGTGGCTTTTCTGTGGAAAGGTGTCTTTTTAAACAGAAAAAAAAGAAGCGTTTTAAACAAAAAAGAAGCACTCTATATTATATATATATATCCCCATATATTTTATATATATATATATAAATACGTATTTCAGTTCCTGCAGGGCAGCTTCTGTGTGGCTTTTTTTTTTCTTTTTAATTTGAATTCCGCGATTTTATTTTCCGAGGGGGCGTGTTATCCTCAGAAGGCTCCCCCCCCCTTTTTTATTTTTTTATTTTTTTATTTTTTATTTTATTATCGATTAAGCTCGAAGGGAGGCAGGCTGCCGCCCGCGGAGCCGCCGGGAGCTGCCCGCCGCGATGTACAACACGGTGTGGGACATGGACCGCGATGACACGGACTGGAGGGAAGTGATGATGCCCTATTCCACCGAGCTGATATTTTATATAGAGATGGACCCCCCAGGTACGGAGCCGGGGCTGCCTGTGCCCGTCCCCTGCTGCTGCGTGCTGCTGCCTTTCTTTCCCCCTGCCCGGTGGAGGGGCGATCTGCAGAGGGAGAGCCAAACCGGGGGGGGGGGTTCAACCAGCTACGAAGCCTGCTTGAACTTCTGGGTGACCCAAACCCGCTGATTTTGGAGCAGAAGTGCTTTAATGCCGGGGTTTTTGGGGAGCCGGGGGTTGGGGGGGGGGGCAGCAGCTGTTGGGGAGGTGGAAGAGCGCAGCAGGAGGAGAGCTGCGCCCAGCTCCTCTCCTGAGCATCTTGCTGGCCAAAAAAAACCCAACCACCTTCTATTGAAAACCGTGTATTTCAGCTGTGTTGGTTTCTGGAGCGGCGGTTTTATTAGCCTCTTCACCTGCGCGCCTTTATGTGCCTGTAACGCTTTGATGGCAGTGATCTACCTCGCTCGGTTCAGTTTCGGTTTAATAGTTTTTCCAGTTCCTGAGACCCTTTTTCTCTCCAGCTCTCTTCCAGCGCTGACAGATTAAGTGTGTGTTGTCTCTGGGTTTTGTTCTTGTGGGGGGGAGTGCTTGGGAAGAGGCTGGAATACTTTCCTTGAGGCAGCGTTATTGCATAGCATTTTATAACCTCTTTCAAAAGGTTTTGATGCAAGGTTGTTGCTTTTTTTTTTTTTTCATTGATTGCCTGTACTGGAAATGGAGAAATGCATTGTCTGTTGCCTGCCTGAAGTTTTTAGATGGGATAGAAAGTTTCCTTTGAGTCATAGCGAGGGAAGACTGGCGAATGCAAGGAGAAGAGTTCGATTCTTTCTTTGGTAATGAATTAAAAAATGCACGTATAAATGGTGGTGAAACTATTTGTATACCTCTGAGAGTGTAACTGGCTGTGAGCAGTAAGGTAATGAAGGATCTTTATGTGCTTGGCTCTCTCATCTGTATATTCAGGGTGTACAGCAAAATATGCACCCAAAATCCCAGCCTGTTGAGAAATTGATAGTAAATGAGTACTTGCAAGTGGTGTCTTCTGCGTAGCGTGTGCCGCTGGAGTTTCAAAATGCGTTTCAATCTGTGCTTGAATTGTGGCTTGGGTCTCAAAGTGGGGTTTAGTCTCTTTGTTTCAGCCCGGCGGGCTCTTATGTGGGCACTTTTAATTAAAAGGGGAAGGGGGATCGTCATACGATGTTCTTGGATCCCAAGGACCTGTAGTCACTTCCTCTGGTAACTCTGATGCTTTCAAAATTGGACAGATCTCTGCGATACTCAGTACTGGCCACTGCTCGTTAAATTCTTGCAGAGCTGACGCTGCCTATTTTTAGATGCTTCTCCTGAAAGCGTGAAGTTCAGTCAAATCTGTTTGCTCGCCTCTATGAATTTCAAAGAGTATCTTCTTTGTAAATGCTTTTAACTATTTGCACAGTTAATATTTGTTTCGACTTGTGTTGAGCAAACAAAAAAGAGTTCTGTTGTAGGTGACTTTAAACAATTAGCATTGGGCTTTTTCAATTAAAAAATTAAAGCCAGGACTTGGTGTAAGGAGGCTGCTGAAAGGGACTGGCCTAACTGGACTGGTCAGGAAACGCTTCTCAATATTTCTGCAGAAATTGCCATGCAGCTTTCAGAAGTTTACATTAAGAAGCAGTGCTTCTGTCACTAATAATATCAATATTTCCATCGTTGGAGCGGTATTGTCAGGGATCAAGGCTCTGCATGTCCCAAACACCAGCTAGTAAAAGGACTTAATGTTGCACGCAGATCCCCTGAAGTGTTCGGTAACTTTATCCTTGATTTTTCTAAACGAGAAAAGTCAGAGCTGGAAATGATGCATGGGATGGTCCCCATGTGCACATCCTGCTTTGGTAGAGCTGTAACTTCTAAACTGCAGGGGGAGGGAAGGGAATTGAGGCCAAGGTGGGCTGCTTTTTTTCCTCTTGATAGGGTGGAAAAGCGTTTTCTGGTGCGGGATGATAGGTCATCCCTAAGGGGAGCGTAGAGGAATTTGTTTGGAAGACTCAGACGCCGCATGCCTTGGGATAAAGTCACTGCGTTTGCACCCGGTAACAAGCGCAGCTCTGCCTGGCCTGCTTCCAAGAAAAATTTGTGAAGGTTTTCGGTACAGAATTCCGCCGCGCGGGGACTCGAGTTCCTGAGCAGCTGAATGGTGGCAATGTGTTTTCTCACCGGCGCGCGAGCGAACAATACACGGTGAATTTCCCCGCTGCCGGAGGAAGGCAGCGCGTTCTTTTGTTCGCAGGACTTGCATGGAGAGTTCCCCGGTTGGTCTTTATGCTGCGGTACCGGGCGCTTCCAGATGCTGGGAGCCGAGCGTCTCAGATCATGCATGGCTGCTCCTGATTACGCTTTTAGTGCCTGAACTTCAGGCAGAAGACAAAAGCAAGGTGAGCGTAATGCGCAGTGTCACCTGTAACCTCCAAGTCAAGGCTGCAGATACTGTTTCTTGTTAAGAGCCAGCAGAGCTTTAATTTGTCTTGGCAGGCTGTCTGAATACCCACCTTAGTGTTGCACAATAATAATGCAGAAGTTAAACCCTGGGATAGCAGGCAGGCTGAAGCCGTTCCTTCAGGCCTCGGTGCATCTGCAGCAGCTTATCGGCGTGCTCTGGCTTTCTGTCGGATGTTGTAGGTGTAAATGGATGCTCAAAGCGGGTCCTGAAGCACGTCTGCTAAAAGGCTTGCTCCAAAATTTAAAACTAACAATCAGGTTGGTGCCTCTCCCACTCAGGAGTTTTCTCCAGCAGATGCAAGGTCGGGCAGCGAGTGATTGTGTTGTGGTCTGGTCCCAGCAGGCAGCTCAGCACCACGCAGCCACTTGCTCACTCCCCCCTGGTGTAGGATGGGGGAGAAAGTCAGGTCAGCAAAAGGGGGAAAGCTCGTGGGTTGAGATCGAGACGGTTTACCAGGTAATGCAAAAGCTGTGTGTGCAAGCAAAGCAAAATAAAGGATTATTTCACTCTTTCTCATTGGCAGGCAGATGCTCAGGCGTTTCCAGGAAGGCAGGGCTCCATCTCAAGTAACAGCTCCTTGGGAAGACAGACTCCATCGCTCCAAATGTCCCTCCAGGTTTATTGCTGGGCATGATGTCACGTAGTGTGGGATATCCCTGGGGTCAGTTGGGGCCAGCTGTCCTGGCTGCGTCCCCTCCCAGCCCCCTGTGCACCCCCAGCCTACGCGCTGGCAGAGCAACATAATAAAAGCAGAAACCCTCTTGGCTCTGTGTAAGCACTGCTCAGCAACAACTACCACAGCGGTGTGTTATTAACACTGTTCTTCAGCACACATCCAAAATAAAGTGCTGTATGAGCTACTATGAAGAAAATTAACAATCGCAGCCCAAAACAGTACAGTATCCACCCCATACTCCCAACTGTTCACATCATACACAAGGCCCTTGCTAGCTGCCAGCCTTCCCATCCTATGGTTTGTACACAGGTTCATTCCCTTGGTCCAAGGGTCACCCACGTAAAATGTGCATTAAAAGTCCCCTGGGTTCATTTATTCCATGACTTAGGCTCTGTCTGTTAAAGTGGTTACCCAGGACAGTTGAGGCAGCGTGTGTGGAGTTACTGGGTGCCAAAGCCAGCTCACATCAGGTCACTGGTGCACGTGCACTGCTTCTTGTGAGGCTCAGCCTCTGGTTTGAGTGGTTCCTGCCATAGCAATTCCTGTAACGTGCAACCTGGATTGTGGGTTACAACAGATTAAATGTAGATCCGCTGCAGTCTCCATCCTGGTCCCTTTGAACTGAGCCACGGGGTTTAACGTTGCAGTGATCTCCTCCACCATGGCCTTGTCTGTGGGCCGCAATCCCTTGGGGGTGTGCCTGTGTCCCTCTGTGGACTTACCTGGGGGCCACAGTCCATTTAAAATTCTGCCTCCTGTGGCCTTATCCATAGCCACAGACTCTTTGGGATGTACGTGCACCCACAGGGACTTACCCACAGTCATTCTGACTCAGGTTCACGCTGGCTTTCCAGCCTGGCCAGGACAGCAGCAGTGCCCTGGCCAGCTGTCAGCCCAGGTGCCTGGCCATCGCTGTTACCAAACTGTTCCCAGCACAGCAGGGAAAGATGATAAAGACTACAGCAAAAGCAAAAAGCAGCTACTAACAAGCACTGGGCTCTTGTATACAGTAAGGAAGCAAGCCCTGCGGCAAGCACAAGAGCCTGCCAATTAATAGCTAAACAGAGATAACATCTATAAACTCTGTCTAGCGCACTCCAATTGAACCTGTCATTATCTCAAACCCTTCGAGCCCTACGTTGGGTGCCAAGAAGGATTCGCTTGCTCTCTGCCAGAGTGGGATGGGGGAGCGAATCCAGAAGGTTAGGAAACTCGTGGGTTGAGATAAAGGTGGTTTAATAGGTGAAGCAAAAGCCATGCATGCGAGCAAAGCAGAATAGGGAGTGCACACAATCAGAGAATACCTTGAGTTGGAAAGCACCCATGAGGATTACTGAACCCAACTGACTCCACGGAGGACAACCTAAGAGTTAAACCACGTATCTAAGACTGTTGCCCGGTGCTTTGTGAAACCACACGGCTTGGGGCTGTGACCGCTTCCCTGGGGAGCCTGTTCCAGCGCCTGCCTGCCCTCTCGGTGATCAGGTGGTGAATTCAGCCGCTGCTCCCATCGGCAGGCAGATGTCCGGCTGTTTCCAGGAAGGCAGGGCTGATGGAGCACGAGGAACGGTTCCCAGGGAAGACAAACACTGTAAGCCAACGTCCCCCGGCTTTTATTGCTGAGCACGGTGTCCCGTGGAACATCCCTTTGGTCAGCCGGGGTCAGCTTTCCGCTCTGTCCCCTCCCGGCTTCCTGCACACCCCAGCCTCCTCCTGGCGGGGCGGCGTGAGAAGCGGAAAAGACCTTGACACCGCGCAAGGGCTGGTCAGCAGCAGCTAGCACATCGGGGCGTTAATCAACACTGGTTTTCATCACAAGTTCAAAACATAGCACCAGAGGAGCTACTAGGAAGAAAATTAACTCTGTCGCAGCCAAAAGCTCTACAAAAAAAGCTCTCTTTGTTAGCTTTCAATCCATCCTGAACATAGGAGTGGGGCAGTTTCCTACAAAGCGGAGTGGAACTGCAGATCCACGTCTGTCAGCTCTGCAAAACGTGCCTTAGAGCAGTACAGCTAGCACAGTGAGAAAAGCACTGACAACCAGCAGGGTGACTCCTGTTTCCTTAGAAGTACCTAATGCTTCTACTTGTGCACCTTTTGGCATAATAAAAAGCATCACTGATAGAAGGTAGCATCTGCACGTAGGCAGCTAAATAACTTCCAGTGTCTACAATAAAAATGGGATCCATAGCTTGCAGGTAGCTGACATGGTAGCTTCTGAACTTTCTAATCAGGATTCCTTTAAAATATTGTGGCCAGAACAGCATCACAGGCTGGCGTTAGGAAACTGTCAGTGGCTTGTTCCCATGTCTGTTCTTGCTGTGGGACTTGTTGTCTGAAAAGACAAGGAAATAGGTTACTAGATATTTATTTTTTTTTATGACATCTGTTCAGGTCTGCAAAAAGCTGTTGCTGCCAGAAGTTAAGTTTTGGAACAGAGAATTGACTGCAAAAGCTACCAGAGTACCTAAAGCATCACTGCCTAATTAGCAGGACTAAATCATGCCTTTCCCTTTCCCTCTGTAGATCTGGGGTGTATTATCAGTTGTGTTGATGATAAAATGCATAATCACGGAATACATTTTGTCACAGTTGGATGAAAATCAGTGTGAGTGTTCCGCGGGGATTTCAGATAGAGATGTCGGCAAAGATATTTGGCTCAACTACAAATTAGAGGTTAGTTTCGTTTGTGTGGGTTATGAAGAGAACCGCAAGTTCAGAGTAGGCTTACTAATGCCAGATGGGCTCTGTCTGTTTGCGAGCAGGTGATAGAATAAGTGTTTGTCCTGAAGCTGTAGGAGAGCTACCTTGTTGAAGACTGTTGGGCCAAGTGTGGCTGACTGCGTTTATAACTTGACTCAGCTGGCTTTTTCAAGAATATTACTCTTCCTCATCTCCTGTTACAGCTCAGACCAGCTGTAACAATGCTGTTATTACAAAATCTTTTAATAATCAAGGTGGGGAGAGGGCAAGAATAATCTCCAGGCTGCTTAGGTTCATCTGCTTTGCAAAAGCAGCACTGCCGTTGTATGAGCGAGGCGAGTATTCAAGGGAGAGCAAGTATTTATTCATTACAGTTCCTATTTTCTTCCCCTATATAATTTGACAACCCTTGTTTTAGGGGCCCGATACTATAATTGTAATTTGGAAAACACAGGACTCTGATCTGAAGGGCAGCGTTTGCGTGGATCTGAGTCGTGCTGTATCATTATCGATGTCAGAGCGGAGACTGAATGTGGCTTCTCAGATCGGGCTTGTGGTAGGCAGCAGCCAGATGTAGGTAACGCAGCGTGTCTATGCCTGACTAGTTTTCCAGTGGGAGAACAGATGCAAATTTTAATAGCGTTGTCAGTATTGTCCTTCAGCTTATCTGAGCTGACTCCAGAAGCTTATCAAAGAAAAGTTCAGCTCTCGCACGTCTTAAAAAACGGGAGTAGTTCTGCGAGTGCGTGCCATCAACACCGCAGCGCTCCAGCAGCAGCTGCCTTCACTGCAAACTGAAGTCCTGCTGAAGGTCAGGCTTCCAAAAGCATGGATACAGGAGGGTGAGAGTTGCTTTATTGCAGGAAGGAAGTCTGTGGCGACTGTTTTGGGGTAGCAGAAGGAATAAATAAAGTTCAGTCACTTACATTCTGGAGGTCCTGGAAAATGGTTTGAAAGAGAATCTCAGCCCCTGTAGGGAAAGTGACATGAAATGTACAGATCCCATTTTAGTTATATCTAAATTTCTCTACTGGCCCTTTCATTTAATGACTGCTGTAAGATTTTTTAATTTCTGATTGCATTTTCAGGCTTGCTTTTACATTCTTTGTCTTTGGTTTTCATTTTGATGGCTCTAACTGTTAAAGAATATCACTCAGCAGCTTTCAATTAAAGACATGAATGCAAAAAAATAACATCATTAATATAAAGTGAAATGATTCCTTGCTTGAGATGGGAGAGAGCCCGCCTGTAAAGGCTGACATTTCGTTTATCAGTAGGCTTCCAGATGATACAGAAATGGTTGGAGAGGGGAAGGTTACTGAAGGGGGTTGTTTGACTGCACCTTCTGGAAAGTCGTAGATTTATGCAAACTAAAAAATGGAAGAATGTTCTGGGAAGAAACCAAGCTTTTCACCACTTGTTTGAAAGCAAAACCTGCTCTAGTCCCAGCAAATGTTATTTCTGCATTGTTCTGAACAATTCTGTATCTCGTTACGAAGCCTGACTGGAGTTAATCACCGTGGTGCTTCCTTCTACCTCACCTGTAAAAAGGAGAAGGCCCTTCTTGGAGTTTCCTTTGGGGAATATCATTTTCCCAAGCAGCAGAGTTGAATTCTGTCTTCCCATTGCCTGCGTGATATCTTATTCCAGAATGAAGCTATTCAGGCTTATCTTTGCTCTACAGCTTGGGAAAACTGAGCGGCATAGTTGGTTGTACACATCTGCGCCCATTACTGAAAGCAGTTGGGTGCCTTACATCATCGCACGCTGATTGTTTAGTGAGTCACTTTTTGGGCAGAGAGCAGGAGAGCGCTGGAAACAGCAGCATAAAGAAAACTTTTATCAGCATTTCCCCCTAAATTTTAAAGGGTAGGTTTTATTATTGTCAAAAAGACTGTTTCTGTGTTGAAACAGGTTGCCCTACAACTCGGGGTCCATGAAAGCAATTGGTGTGCTCTAGCTGGATTTTTTGGGAACTCATTTTTGTAAAGTAGGTTGCTGAGTAATGCTTAAAGAGCAGGCTCTGCTTGTGTTCTAAATGCCCCTATGGAAATGAGTCAGATTTTCTTTTTTCTTCTGCTTTTTATCTCATTTCTTCTGACAGGTTAAAATCTGCACAATAGCTAAGTAAGCAAGAACTCCTTTCTCCACATAATCTAAACTACAGCATAGGAGCCGGTGCCAGGTCCCCAAACAATGTGAGCGGATGTTACCTCTTCTAAAGAGACTGTTCTAATTGTCCTTCATTTCTGCTGTGCCCTCTGCTCAGTAGACAAAGGTTTTGCAGTGCTCTAGTGAATATATTCCAGTGCTTTAAGTTCCTCCAGTGCACTTTTGCAGAGAAGTGGCTGCATACGGGGAGTTTTAGAAAAATTCATACCGTTCAAAAGGAGCAGAGACCAAGCGATTCCTGTTGGAGCCCTTTCCAGGAGGACCCCAGCTGCCCTGCTGGACATCCACCAGCTGCCTGGTGACTCCTGATGCCAAAGCCCTGTGTGCTCCGAAGCTTTTCTGTGGCTGATCAGGATCCCGGTTCTTCTCTGGCTTTGAGTCCAGCAGCACACTCGAGCTGGCTACCTTCCATCCAGCGCTCTTTTTGAAAGAGGAGACGAAATACTTCAAATACTTCAACCTGTGACTGCTTCCAGCATTCGCCCGGTTTTCATGAACTGGAAAAATGTTATTTTAATGATAGTTCATATGTGTGTTATTGCTTCTAAAATCAGATACCTCTCTAGCTGATACATGGTTATTTAGGAAAGGCTTGAAAAACGCCATGTTTCTCAGCACAAAAATTTGTGGGTTTGGACAAATCAAAAACATCAATCTGTATTCCCTTCGTCTGTTTGTTCTTTCACTACGGAGTAACTTCAGCTTTGGGTTGGCATCACTTTGGGGCTCTTGTACTTCAGGTCAGGTTTCTCCTTCAAAGCATAAACTTCCTGTTTCCTCCTGCTAGCTACCACTCGCTCTCTGTTACTTTCCACATCTTCCCCATGAAAGGAAAAATCCACAGGAGCCATTTTTTTTCCTTTTTTTTTCTTTCTTTCCCTAACCTTATCTTAAGTTTTAGCCTCTGTAGTCCCTAAAATCCAATGCTACATGCGATCGTCTTTACTTTTGGAGGATTTTTTTCCTTCCTTCCTTTCATCCATCCCCTAAAAAATATATTAAAAAAAGCCACTGCTCTGGAGAAAATTGTTTTAACAAAGAAACACAGGCCTTAAGTGTGGGCAATAAGGCTTGCACTCCATCCTGCCCCAGGAAAATATTTTAAAGGTGAGATGACGAGATGTTCATTGACGTACAGTGTATGTAAATTCTGTTGTCTATTACAGCAGGAATCTATACGTTGCAATTAAATTTCCAAGGTTGTCAGTACTCATGCTGCATCATCTCGTGGATGTTAGAGGAATCTAGATTGTTGGCCCTCTGGGGAACTACTCCCAAGTGTCAAATTAGTAGGCTGCATTTTGTGTCATCTTTACTGATTCATCTCCTGTCTTCTCAGTAGTCTCTTGAAGGATTTAAGGAAGCTTGAATCAATGAGACGAATGCTTAAACCTTTCTGTTTAGAAGGGTACGGTACAGTCTCACTGATCAGTTTGGGGAGAAGGAAAGAAGTCAGGCTGCTATTTCATTAAAATATTTTGAAGATCACGGTGTACTTGTATGAGGAGGTTGAATCCGTTTCTTCTGCTAGTCCTTGAGATCTCAGCGCGAGCAGTGACTGTGAGATCTGAGCTCTGCTGGGTAGGGATGGCAGCTTCGTGCCTTCTCTGAGTCGCAGCTTCTGCTGAGGGCACTGCACAGGACTCCTTGGGCTGGGACTTCTGCCTTGGTGCAAGTTTCTTCGGGAACAACATTCTTGGAAAAAAAATGATGGTGGTGTTGAAATCTCTCTGTTTTGGTAACTATAGAAAATAGTTTGACAGATGGCAAGGACAGGTACTGTATGAGAAACGTTTTTACATACTGCTGTCAAAGATCTAAGCTAGTGGTACAGTGAAAAAAAATGCTGCTTAGAGCAGCAAGAGTCACATGTATTTACAGCTGTATTATTATTATTTTAAGGAGGCTCATGTGCAGCTAACTTCTCGCTAGCACCAAATTATTTCTGTTCTCCAATGAGAACCAATTTCTCCCCTTGGACCTGCCATCTGGATAGATGGTTGGTCTTTGAAGTAGCTGGGCATAACAGCCCCAGGCTTTGCTTTCATGTGAAATGACGTTTTCTTTGGGCTTTGGTAGGCCTTCTAGCTGTAGTGTGTCAATATAGGGCGACCTCATTGTCCATCATCCACCACGAAAGGCTGGTTCTTTGTTCTCTGTCCCTGTAGGTGTATGCTTATGCAAAAATGCTGTCCTTTCCTTACTCTTATCCAAAATCTATCTCTATGGAGTGACCGAATATTTTAATAGTTATTTGAAGGCCCTACCTGTGGAGGGATAGAAAACATGCTGTGGTGTTTCATCTGTGAAGACAGATGAGGAACTGCTTTAGTTAAGAAGCAATGAGGAGGATTTACTTGCTTCTTCATTTTCTATCTACTTTCCTACTGTAGTCTTCTAGATCTGACATTGGATACTATAAAGTACAGTTGTTTCTATCACACATTTCAGATTTTCGTGGACAATAAAATGTCTGCCACTGACTGACCCAAGGAGTTAGTAACTCCAAAGAGACCCTTAACGGTTAGCAGGTGACACTACTCCTTTCAGAAGTGAGCCAAGCATGTGGTGCTGGGTAGCAACAATCCTTCCAAGTGACTGAAACATGGCAAAATTTCCAAAGCATTATTACTGATTTGGTATCCAGCTATTGATAATGTGCTAATTATGCTTGCTAAGTTAAAGAAGGCTTGTCCTTTTTATCCTCCTTATGTTGACTTTGGGACTGTCATCTCAACCCTGTTGGTTATGGAACTCTTGACACTGCTGGAGCTTTGCAGCTGTTATGCAGTGGCTTGGGTTGAAAAGTAATCCATTTTTTCATTGAGCAGTGAAAATAATTGGGAAGTTGGGGCTTTTTTGGCATTGCAACTTCATGCAAAAGGTGGAATGAAAAGGAAATGCTGTGTTACTTTATAATAGAGAAGCCAAAGATCCTCAATTCATTTATCTGACAATGAGCATCCTCCATTTCTTCCACGTGAGTAATGATAGTTGCTTATAAAATGCCAAGAGAGAATATTGAATTTGAGCCAGCCTCCTTTCCTTCACACCCCCTTGTTGTTTGCCATTCTGCAGGTGTCCCGTACCGGGTAATCTTTAACCTGTGCAGTAGCTGCGGATCCTCACAAAGAACCAAGTGCACCAGAAGTTTGGCAGGCTGTAGGAGGAGAAACTGTGGTTGGGAGGTGTGGGAGAGATCTGGATAGCTGGGGAGTTTTCAAACAAAACAGATCTTTATCAAAAAAGCCAACTAATCAAAACTGAAATATTTCTTAAAGGTGTTGGTTTTTATGAAAGTTCACAGAAACACAAGCAAAGCTATAATGGGAGTGTTTTTGTTGGAAACCTGCCTGGCTTTCTGCCAACTTGTCTGCTGTTTTCTGTAATGAGATATTGAAAGACTTCAGTTCTCTGAATATGTTTTAGTCTCTGGCGTCTTGCCTGTTTTGGGGGAGTAGAGCGAAAAATGCGAGCATGTATGAGGTTCTGTGGCCAGCAGTAATGTGATCAGGTAGCTGCCTTCTCTGTCCCTTGAGGAGTTTCCAGTGCGTGTTAGCTGCCCTTTGGGGAAGGGCAGCTCGGAAGGACACTGGGCTTGGAAAAAAGGGGTCTTGGCAGGAGAACTGACAAGCGGGGATGTGCAGCTGCCGAGATAAGGTACCTGTCAGCGGTGGAGGCTGAGCTGCTGTCAGCAGGTGCGCGTGGTCCTCCTCTTTGTCAGCTGGAAATCTCAACAAAAGCCCAGTGCCGTACTCTTGCTTGCGCTCAGAGTACACAATTTCACTGAAGTGAAGTGCAAAAAGCATCTTTGTTCAGCGTATGCTTTTATTCTTGAGTTGTAACTGTCTTGAGGGGACCTTGTGTAACAGTGGCGAGTACAGGACTGCTGAGGGAGAGAAAGATTTTGAGTCTTTGCCTTAAAATTGTCTGAGAAATTGAGTAAGACTAAAGAGAAAGGTTAAAGATTTGGGGGATTTTTACTTAAAAAATAATAAATACATTAAAAAGCTGGCCTTCATTTCACTCCAAGTCCTCATCTATACCTCCAAAGGGAAATCTTTGTCCTTGAGGAGTATGTCATTAAAATGTTAGCTGGTCTAACCATGGATTACTTGCACGTTTCCATAGTAATGACACTTTCCAGAGCTTTATATTACGATCTGTAGGGTATTTACTGTATGTCAGCCTTTCTGAAACCGGGTAACTGTCTTAAAAATCCTCTGATCTGTTACCTGCTTGTCACAATGTGTAGGGAGAGTAGATTGAACACTTCAGCAAGGTTACTAAACAATCTTGTGGAAGTGCTGAGTGACTTAAAATTGACTATATCACAGTGTTTGATGGTTGTGGTTATTTGTAACACTAAGATGGAGTTTATCCTGCATTTAAACCTGCTGTGCTTTTACTTATCTGGCCTGCAGCCCTTGGAAAATACTAGAAGAAAAGAGTTAAGTTATGGAGACATTCTTAGACTAAGTGGCATCTGTCTTAAAACTGCAGATGAGAGTTTAATTAACTGGCAGGTTTATCTTATACACAAATACTGCTTGACTCGCTGCTATTTGGGACGTAGCACTTGGAGACCCAAGGCATTCTTGTTTTTCATTCCTCCTGAATTAGTGCCATTGAAAACTCACACATAGGGCTCAGTGGCTCTTAAATCATGCACACTTGTGAAGTTTTTGATTAAAAGCCTAACTGGGAAAAGTACGTATCTCGTGGAAGTCACAGTGTACTTCACTGAAGTTAAAATCGGGATTGGTGTAGCCTGTTGTTTTCTACAAAAGACCTTAATTTAAAAAATAAAAATACACCAGTGCTAAACTTCAGACACTTGCCAGCTCCCTTTGTTGTGTCGGTGTTGGAGGTGGCTTGAACTTCAGGGAATCATGCCTGCTAAACCTTGAGTAGCTTTTTTTAAAGAAGGCAATTCTATGCAGCCAATAAAACATGAAAAACATTCCCTGGCCAAAGGCCAGTCGATCGGCCTGTCTCTCCAAGGACCCGCTGGGCTGAAGCTACCTGAGGAGCAGGCCCGGCGGCCATCTGGGCCTGACAGCATCAGGCGATGGCGGGCCCTGCCTCCATCCAGGCATCAGCTTGCTTGTTTCCCCCTTTTCAGTCACAATGATCTGGGATTGGGATTTAGCTCGAGCTAGGCTGCCTGGGGAAGCTGGAGAGAGGGGCTCGGGCTGCTAAAGAAAGACCAGAGTTGGTGGCTCACACATGAGAGGCCCTGTCATGGCTGCACACGCACCAGCCGTTGGGATTGCCCTGCGGCGCTGCGGGTGTCCCTGTGGCTGTTGCCTTTTGGGTTTTGGGAAGGTCCCTGTGGTAAAGCAGTCCTGAAGACATCGTTGAGGGCGGGATGTTTGTGTTTCTGGTGCTCACAGTCAGTTCTTTAATAGAACAAATAGGCCCATTGTGCTGTTAATCACTTCAGGTCAACGTTCTCTCCCAAGAAAAAGGAGAACCACCAGGATAGCTGGCTCTAATCACGGCTCGTTTGGAGACGTGTTGAGATTGTGCCTGTGACTAGATCACAGTTGGACCCGGCGACATGGAAAGAAACACGGCTGCTCTCAGAAGCATTTCTGTTGACTTCAGGCCAGCCGTCTTTATTGTAGGATTTTAGCTCTCTAATGTTCATCAAGCAAAGTACATCAAACTGCATTTTTAAAATTTAAATCAAAATATGGAGACTCTTTAAGGCTCTTCATCATTTCTCGTAGAAACATGTTGGGATTTCTCCTAGCGGGGATGTGCACGTGTCAGAAACACTGAAATGGATGGGCACGTTAGCTTATTGGGCAAAGCAATAAAGGGCCTGCTTCTGTAGCAGGGAGAGGAAAAAAACTATTGCTATTCGAAGAGCTCAAAGTATTGAAAGTAAAGAATGATATCCGTGGCTCTCTGGAAACTGAGTATCCACCTTTTGTATTTTTAAAATGTGCAAGCTATTAAAGGCTTTTTTTAAAAGTCTTTTGTGAGAAGGAGACTGGCTTCCATGAGTCAGGTTTTACAGGAACTGGTCCAAGCCTTGTTCTCCTCCCTGAAGAATTTCCTTCCAGTTTCCTCTGCAGAATAAGGTTCTACAGGCAAATGGGATATCGAGAACTGATACCCACCTATTAAGGAAAAGAAGACCCGCCTGTAGTAAGGACACTTGCTGAAATGTCTAGTGCTCTGTGTCCGTGCACCAAGCGCTTGTTCCTTACCTTTCTGGTCCTTGTTAGTTTGCTTTTCTGTGCCCAGTGCTTTGGAGTGAGCCCTAACAAAGCTGCTAAATAATTCCACAGTGTATAAAGGAGCAAGACTTAATCTTACAAGAAGGGCTAGAGAAGTATTCAAGTACCTTAGAGAATACTTGAAAGCCTCTTCTGGAAAGCTCCTATTACCAGCGTAAAACAGGCTCTTACACAGTAAAATACCTTGAGATTTTTGGTCCAAGCCTTAATTTGCAAGACCCAGTGAAATCATTGCTTCTGCTGGTATCATTTTTTAAGAAGTCTCTACACTGTTATATGTTTCTTTCACATAAACTTTCATGCACTTGCTGATGATTCAGAATCTACAAAAGATTCTGTAGTAAATAAAAATCTGAAGGTTTGTAAACTCAGATTTATGACCATGTGCAGATACTGATGAGACTCAGAACGACTGCTTGTCTTACTGCTTGCTTAGAGAGACAGACCCCAAAAGCGAGGTGGAGAGGAGGGAGGACTTGAAGACCCTTTCGATTCAGGAGCTTTGAGTGGGGAAAATGGAACAATACAGGGCACCATAAGTAAAATTGCATGTATAGGCTGGGAGCTTCAAGCAAAGTAGGGTTAGACCTGTCTCCTGCTCTCAATGGCACTTTATACAAGTGCTTCAGTGCTGCACAAACAACTGCAGTAGTTGAGCTGGGAGTAAATGAAGCCTCCCGACCAGGAAGCGACTTCACTGAATCCGAAGGTTTTCACCTTCCTTTTATAACAAGCCCAGTTATTGCCTCACTAGATATGTGCACACCTGAAAGTTCCCAGCTCGCCCCATAAAAGGAACCTGTATGCTGGGCTTTAATGCCCCGTACCGCAGCATGAATGCTGCTATCTGAATCAGGTGTTTGGTCAGCAGCCCCAGGGTGCAAATGTCTGGGTCAAGGTTCAGATTTAGTTTAGATTGGCTCGATTAAAGTATCTACTGGTTTGTCTGAGAACAGTGAAGTTACTGTGTTGGATATTCAAGATGAAATGGTATTTGGAACTGCAGTTGAAGCGGTGTTTTCTCTTCTTTAATGTGGGAGGTGTGGCCGGGAGGTGAGCAGATGGCTGGTGCCAAGCAGCACACCTCTCGGTGCTAAGCCACTCTGCACTGGGGCTGGAGATGAAACTCTTCTTTCTGCTCGTTTTATTTGTGTTTCTGCTTGTGCGCCGGGATTGCGTGCACCTGAAAGGTGGCTGTTGTCGGCGCACATCGGCCCTGCTCTCTGGTGCTGGTGTAGTCTGGTGGCTGGGCTGCAGAGCTGGGAGCGCAGATGTTCAGCATCTCACTTGGAACGTGTTGGCAAATCTCTCTGTGTAGCTGCTTGCCTTCTCTGAATTCAGATGCTACCTGTCCCTGCAAAACACCCCACTTGTCTCCTGAAATGCCTCAAAAACGCTTGGTTTCAGCGGTAGCGTTGGGAAGAGAACCTCAGCCTCTGCAGAGCAGAGGAGGGCACTCGAGATACCTTCCCTGAAGAAAATAGCGTAATGCATTTCTGCTGACAAACACATCTCTGCCGATACATCAGCGTCCCTCTGGTTGATGAAATAATCCTGGTGTAGGGCTTAGGATCATGATAAAGTTGTTTGCATAGCTGTGAAAATTGACCAGGTAGAAAGAGCTTTAGTGGGTTTTATGCCATTACGTTGTGTAACATATTTTCAGAACAAAAGTAAAAGTTTGTTTGCATGGATCTCAGATAGGGGAATTCCAGGCAGGTATGCACTGGGCCTACACTGGGGGATTTGTAGCACCCTCTTTCCTGTGGCAAACATTTCCACTGTGTAAAGAGGTGCTGCCACTAATAATGCGCTGATGTCCCTTTTCCCATAAGTAGCTATTCAGAGAGTCACAGCTTCTGTTCCTAACGGGGAGCCTGAACAAATCCAGCAGGGAATACGAACCTCGGGCCTGAGATGGATGTGCTGCTGCCCAGCCACCACTTCTTTCGCCAGCAGCGTTTTGCCCCCTGATGGAGAGCTCACCTGTTTGCTCTTCTGGGTTGCCATAAGGATTTGTGATGCCTTAGCAACTGCAGCTTTTCCATAGCTGTGCACCGTGCCCTGCAGGCTGTGGCTGTCAAACACAATACGCCTTTGTAACTTGGTTTTGGAGGTTTAGGCAGGGATAGCACTTGTAGTTACGCCTGAGCCAGTCTTCCTTTTCACAAAAACTCATGCTTCCCCTGACGCATTATTCCTCAAGCACATTATTCCTTCCCCTTATTCCTCAAGCACGTTTGGTTTGAGTACTGGGAAATCTAGGATCACAGTGCATCAGCTGACTTCAAAATTCCTTAAAATTTAAGAATTCCAAGTTCAAGATGCATATTTTGTGTCATTTTTTCACTGTCATGTAACATTGTAGTGATTGTTTCCCCCTGCTTACCTTTCTTTAATCTGTTCTTCATTTTCAGCTCTTCCTCCAAAGCCTACCAAACCGATGACTCCGGTCAATACAAACGGAATAAAGGACAATTCCAGTTTCTCTCTGCAGGAAGCAGAGTGGTACTGGGGGGACATCTCAAGGTAAGTAATATTTATTACTAAAAATAGAATGAACCTGTTAGACATCAGGAGAAAAAGAACGTGCCTATTTTAGACAGCATTTTGCAGGATGGAAGTGCTTCAGGACTATGCTTGGCAAAGCACCTAAATGCTAGAGCATTCAGCTGGACTCAAGACTTGTGTTTAAGTTACTATTGGTACAGATATTGTCAGTCCTGGTGACAGTTATTTTGGGTTTTTAACTTTCTGCAGATACACAAACTCTTTAAAAAAGAAAAAAAGAAAAAAGTACTTAAGAGTGTGCTGGCTAATAAGGTTTTCTAAGCCTGTGGTGCTGGGGTGCATGTAGTTCAGCAAACTTTCAGTAGGAGGCTTGTTCAGGATAAAAAGGCTAGCATTTTTATTTTTGGTTTCTTGAACATTTGGTTAAAATTGCATCTGTATTAATTTCTATTACATGGTAGTATAAAAATAGCTCTTAAAAGTGCTGTCACCAGCTATCCGTAGCAGATGGTACAGACACGTACCAAATAAATTAGGTTTTGCCCCTTAAGGAAACACCTTTCTGTGTGCTCGAGAACATAAATGGCTTGGGTTAGGTTCAGAAAATGACGTACAGGTTTTTATGTAATTAATTGTGTAAAAGAACTGCAGTGTTCAGTCAACTCTTTCCCTCTTAAGACGCTTCTGAAAAGTCTAGGATTTGGGACAGTAAGAGAAGACATGAGCAAGCTGGGATTGTGATCAGAAATTGCTCCAACTTGTGCACATAATACTTTGAAACGCTGTCAGATAAAGGCAAGAACAGCCTATTTGCCGCAGTAGTTCAATGAGGTTCTGAGAAGGGAAATAAAGTTTTCATATCTTTATTGTACCACCCTTATCTCTATAAAGCAAACCTGCATAGATCTTGTTTTTGAAGGGCCTGAGCAATGATATTTTTCTGTTAAGATGAAATCAAAGCAGAGTGGCGAAACCTGATCACAAAACCCACTTGGCAGGGTTTGTTTACAACACCTCAATACTGGTAGTTCATTGACTCTGGATTTGTTCCTTGTTTACCAGTGCACGTGATGGCAGGAGCTAAGGCAGCACAAATCATTTGGAGTGGCTATATTGGATTAAAATGGGATACACACACGCATAAAGCTGGTATTGTTCATAGCCTTAATTTGGCAGCCACCGGGTACGGACTGCATTGGGCTGACAGGTCAGGAACCACGTTCTTCAGTCCAGTACTGCCTTGAAAATTATGTTCTGAGCTCCAGGATACAAGTTGCAGGTATAAGCCCCAAGCCCTTAGACTGTATTTATCTATTCAAAGAGTCAGGCCTAATCTGTAAAACGTTCTGCGAGAAGTAAGCCGATACGCACACGACACTTAGCAGGAGCCAGGCTTACTAACAGAGTGGTTTTCTTCAGGTAGCCAAATCAAAACTGAGGCTGCTTGGTAAGAATACTTTTGTTCCTTAGTATTTGAACAAAAAAGCCACTGTTGGTTTTTCTTTGTAAAATTCAAATAGACTTCCTACCTCACTTAGATAGTGTTGAGGCTACCTGATAAACCCTAGTTTCCAAATGATTGTATTAAAAAGTGCTTAGTGCTCTTAAGAACCTGTGAGGGAGCTGTTACAAAGTGTGATATGTAATCTGGGTGAAATGTTCAAACCTGTCAGGACACTTAACTCTTCAACTGAAAGCATTTTCTTAGTGCTTATAGGGACTTGCTTTCACTACCAAGTTTCTCGATTTAGCGTAAAGCTCTGGGCTGAGTATTCCTTTTGCTTCAGCTGTAAATAAGTAAAAGTTGCACTGAAGCTAGCGAGGTTGTAGTGGTTTAAAACTGCTGTAAATAAGATCAAGGTTAAGCCAATAATGAGTCTCCTGAGACTAGAACTGTGCTAAACTCTGGGCACCTTTGAGAGATGGTGCTAGAGCCCATTTCTTAAGAGGTCAGGACTGGCTTCTCAAAGGGCACCTGTTTCCAGTGTGGACTTTAAAACCTGAGCAGATTACAGTGAAAGGTTGTGAACTCTGAGACACAGCTGCTACTGTTGCTTAAAAACAGACTCCTTCCTAAGCGGCAGTTGACTGCAGCTGCTATTTTTTACTGTAACTACACAAGTTCAAACTTCTTTTAGATGACCTAGAAGACTGGAGAGCCTGAGTGTGAAGAAAGACTGCCTGATATTTTGAAGACTGAACTCCTTATGCATGCTGGTGTTACTGGCCCCAGTATCGATACCCGTGGTGAAGATGATAATGTCCCTAACGCTTTCTATTTTACTTTCCATTCCCCAGGGAAGAAGTAAATGACAAATTACGAGACATGCCAGATGGAACATTCCTGGTGCGCGATGCATCGACCAAGATGCAGGGAGACTACACTCTGACGTTACGGTAAGCACTGGTTAGTTGTCATCCACGCAGTAAAACCCTGAGCAACTAACTAGTTGCTGTACCAGTGGCAGCCGTGCCTTCAGGTTGAGAGATGTTCCCCAGGTGTTGTGATCACAGAATGAGCACATGAATAGCCAGGTCCGACAGCCTGTTCTGCTCTGTGCACTGAATCCTGCCTCTCACTGAGCAGTACTGTAAGGATCTCTCCGTAGGTAGGACTTGGGGAAGGGAGCCCCTCAGTAAAGCTTCATCGTTTCAGAACTGTTAAGGTATAAGGTATTTATAAACTAAGGCTTTAATTTATGGGAGTGAGTGGAGTATCTCATCAGCATGCAGCTCTGGAGATCTGAACACAGTGCCTTTGTAAAAAGAGTATCTCATGCTTTCTGATCTAAAGTTTAGGAAATATTGAATTGGATCCATGTTCCTTTCTTCATTAAAATCGTCTACAGCAGTGAGGCAGCAGACCTCATGTGACTAGCTACTGGGGCCTTGCCCAGCCGGTACAGCCACTTGCCTCTGCCAGGCTCTCAAGCCTGGCTGTTAGAGGCAAACAATCAAGACACATAAGCCACTGCAGCACGCCTTTGGGAGTTGCTGTGATATGGCAGATATTTGTTCTTGCCTTGAAATTCAGTTGACTTACGGCAAGTGTGACCCCCTACCAAGGGTGTAGTTTAAATTCTGCTCTGACTTCTGCTTTGACGTTCAAGACTTGTATGCTAAGGTCTGGCATGATTTGGTTATTTTGCTGAATGCAGGTGTCTTTGGGAACAAAAACTGAGAGTGCAAGAAGGACAGAATATTGTCCAAACAATCTGTTGGGGAAAAAAATGAAGAAATGAGCAGTATTTGTGGGAACTGCTGGGATGTATAAGTCTGGATAATGTAAAGTCCTAAATTTACAACCGTGTTGTAATCTTCAGAGGATTTTGTTTAGGTTCATGTATCCTGTATTAGCATCCATAACTCAAAAGACTTGTTAATCACCGTGTGACTGTATACTCAGAAGTATACTGTTAGTGACCCCAAATTGCAGGAAATTTTGATTTGGTTTCAATATGGCTCCTTCACTCAACCTTCGGCATCCATCCTTTCCTTTTCAAAAAGTCTGGCTAAGGTATGTCTTAAATATTGTAAGCTGACTCCAGAGTGAGCACAAAAAAAAAAAGGAGAATTACTCTGGGCTTTGCTCCCGTTCAAATAATAGCTGATGATAATTCTGTGTGCATTGACTCTTAAACTGCCTAATATCTGCTAGTATATAAAGAACCATTATAAAGGTGCACATGTTAAACTGTCCAGCTTCAAAGACTTGCCCAGGAACTTCACTGGTGTCATTGTTAGCAGCCCCAGTGTTGAAGGGGATGGGAGGTTTGCAGTAAAACCTCTAAATGACTGTACTGCTTTACAGGAAGGGTGGCAACAATAAACTGATAAAGATCTATCATCGGGATGGAAAATACGGCTTTTCTGATCCACTGACGTTTAATTCAGTTGTGGAACTGATTAACCACTACCGCAATGAGTCTCTTGCTCAGTATAACCCGAAGCTTGACGTGAAGTTGATGTATCCAGTGTCCCGGTACCAACAGGTAAGGTCTTTACAGGACACAAGTAACTATTAGTGCAGACAAGAAAAAAAGTGCAACTAGTATGTTATTCTGTTTTCTCTATGTAAAGATTTTTTTTCATACAAGGTTCTTTTTTTGAAAACTTGAAAAATGTGAGTTTTCATATTTGACTTCACTTTGCTCGTATTAATGGGTCTTCCATTTAAGCTGCCACTTCATTTTATCAAGCAGTCCAGTAGAGAAGTGAAACCCAAGCATGCAGCTGACTTGAGTCTCTGAGAAGTTTTTTATTTTTCCCCTTGAGCCCTTGTAGACCCAAAGGGTACTGTTCTAGACAGTGTTGCTCTTGAAGCACATATGAGCACATGCAGCTGCTTGTTCTATGCATAGCCATCTAGATTTTTCAAAAATATTTGAATATATGGTATTCCATAGGCTGAGATATTGTCCTGCTTTAAGGAAAAAGAATTGTGTTTAAAAAAAAAAAAGTGATCTTTAACTTTGGATTCCAAGCAATTCAATTCCTACTTTCTCCAAGAGTGGACAGGAATGCTAGCCTAGTATTTTGGTATAGTTCTTGGTGTCTCATAGTTCCAGTTCCCGCTGTCTGTAAACTGTGGAACTTAGTGTGTGGAGGAAGGGATTTACACGTGATGTTTGTGTGTTCTATAGAAACATGATGATAAAAAAGCTCCAATAGCTGTAAAATGCAAATACACATAAGTGGACAAATGAAAATTCTTAAGGAAAAGCTGCTTGTTTGAAGACTTAATAGGTTTTTTTATGTACAGGATCAGTTGGTGAAGGAAGATAACATAGACGCAGTAGGTAAAAAGCTTCAAGAATACCATGCTCAGTATCAGGAAAAGAGTAAAGAGTACGACAAATTGTACGAAGAATACACCAGAACATCACAGGTTAGTTCCACTTCAGCTATCTATAGAGTCTGTTTCTTGTTACCTAAAAAGTAAAGAAAATGGTTTTAACTTGCTGTGGCTAGCAAAGTCAATCCAAGACCCGAAAATACAGGGAAGAAACTTCACAAATTGTGGAAATTTGTAAGGTGGTTTGAAGGTTGATAGAAGCACAGTGAATGTTTCTTGTTGCTGATAGCCAGAGAGCTGTGGTGTGGGGTGAGGTAGAAATAGGAGCTGAGCTTCCTAATGTAAGATAGAGCAATGGAGAAAGCCATCACCTGCAAGCCTTACACTGCAGACTTCTTCCTTGGCTGCTGAATATTTCCAGCTGCTCCATGCTGCAGTGAGAATTTTAGAAGGGTTTGTCCAGGTTCTGTGAGAAGTCAAGTTTAAATAAGATTCCAGATATTATGCATTAAGGAAGTGTGAATACAGTATTTGGACTGATTCGTGTAACATAAGATAGTTCATACATCAGGAGGTTTGCTGGCAGTCTTCCTGCATGCTAAGATGGAAAATATGACTAAAATATTTCTGAGGGGTTTGCAGCCTAACAGAGAGCATCTTCTGGAGGGGGGGTCACTAGACATGCAAGGAGCAAGTCTTCCCTGTACTTCTGTGATGCTGCTCAGGCATTTGTCTAAATTTAAAACTGATTAATCACGTTTTGACTCAGGGCTGACTGGTTCATCCTCCCAGTCAGTTTAGGGAACATAATAAGAGTCTTGTGTTGTCTGTTTCGTGAACAAATGATGAAGGACTCTTTCCTCACATAGGAAATTCAGATGAAGAGGACCGCAATTGAGGCGTTTAATGAAACTATTAAGATATTTGAGGAACAGTGCCACTCCCAAGAGCGATACAGCAAAGAATACATTGAGCGATTTCGCAGAGAGGGGAATGACAAAGAAATTGAACGGTAGGCTCTCAAGTCATGTTTGCTTACAAAGAAGACTTAGTGTCCACGCTGGCACTCCTGTGAAGTTCATCTGCATTGCATCTTATAAAACACTTTGTAAACTTAAGTATTGTCACTGAGACATTTCCCCAAGGTTTCTGAACCTTCAGTAAAGCCCTCTTCTCTTGGAAATTGCAGAGAGGAGATGTGAGAGATTTCTGGATTATTCTGTCTCTAACTTCACATTAATCGAGATACTGTGATCAGGACTAGAAAATAATAAGTTCATTTGCTTATCCCAGTTCTATTTGGATATGCTCAGAATAAAACTCAGAAAAATCTTTACTTGTAAACTGTGCAGCATTAAAATGAACATATATCTGGTAAATCTGATAGTCCATAATCGGTTTTAGTCACTTTTGAAGGAGCTCCATATTTAATTGCCACTACTTGATAGTAGATATTAATCACCTGCAAGAAATTCAGTGAGGACCTTGTTTGAATTTGCCGTTCTGTGAAGTTACTAGCAAAAAAAGGTTGTACCTGAACTTTTGAAGAAATGCCAAGTATAATGCCTAAGTAGACACAGTGCTTTATGAATCATGGTTGGGTGGCCGTGGGGAGATTTTTAGGCTGGAAACATTTACCTGAAACAATCGTATTGTGCCACGGTGGTGCTTCATTCTGACTAAGGATCAATTAACAGGGGAAATATGTTATTTTCCTGAAGTGTAGAAACCTGCAAATTAATCTTGGATGAGGAGACATGCAGCTTTACTTCCTGGTAGCTCTTAAGCAGTAATTGGAGTCTGCATTTGAAAACTTGCTAGCAGTAATACCTGTGGAGGGATTGCATAACTGATATACCAAAAAGTAAACCTGAGGGTGGAGAAGAAGGAATCTGTTCTAGCTTACACTTCTTGAGATAATTTGTTCCTGTATCTCTGCCAGAAGGAAATAGTTTAAGGTAAACTGAAAGCTCAAACTTTGCAAAAGGGTGGCAGGCCTTCTGGCAAGTGGTCTCGCACTTTTCTGGCATTCTTCCAGTAATGTTCGTGTTAAGATGTGGCAGTCAAAGGGAGGAGGTGCTGCTACAGTATGGCTCGTGATACTCTTACATGCAGTGCTACTGGTAAGGTTCAGTCCCTTTTAGACTGGGTTGACCTCACCGCTCGAATACTACACTTATTTGCAGGATAATGATGAACTATGAAAAATTAAAATCACGCCTGGGTGAGATCCATGACAGTAAAATGCGTCTGGAACAGGATTTGAAGAAGCAAGCTCTGGACAACAGGGAGACTGATAAGAAAATGAACAGTATCAAGCCTGACCTAATCCAGCTCCGCAAAATCAGAGATCAGTATCTTGTGTAAGTAAGACTGACCTGTACCTCTGAATAGTGTCTCTGATGAACCTGGCTAATTACTGTTTCCATCAGGGTAGTGGGAATTCAATTTTCTTTTCATATCCAAAGTTCCGTTAGTGCTAAGGTACTTTACTATGCCAGTAAAGGGATCATCATAGAAGAGTATGGAGGGAAGCACAAGTTCTCTTAGAGAATCTGTGGTCATTCTGTGGCTCTTGCTACTGGTGAACAAACTAAGCTCCAGACTGTTTCTTTGTGGGATTTTTTGTCTGAACTTTAGCTTGCTCAATATGAAAACCCCCATGCGTACTCTGAAGTAACATACTAGTGCTCTCTTCTTCTGGCAGATGGCTCAATCACAAAGGGGTGAGACAGAAGCGAATAAACGACTGGCTGGGGATCAAAAATGAAAACATTGATGAGTAAGTGTCATACATATGATTTCACTGAGCAGTGTTCCATTAATAAATGGTATCTTTTGTGGAGGTTGGTAATACGAAGCAGCGATTTCTCAGTAAAGGACTGCAGACAAAGGAGGGCATTCTGTAGGGGAGCTGTATGTCATGTGAGGCAGCAGCTCTGCTGAAGTGTTTAGGATCACAACTAAGTTGGAACAATGAGGTACTGAGTTGAAGCCTGTAGTATGAAAGGCTGTCAGCAGATACCAAACGATTGTTAGGAGCCTGGACTCCCAACTTGGGTGGCTTTATATTCCTTTGAATGATTTCCACAAAAATAAATCACTCCGTTTATTAACTCTTTACTATGCACTGGCTAAGTTAACAATTATTCCCTCTCTCAGCACATACTTTGTGAATGAAGAAGATGAGAACCTGCCACATCATGACGAGAAAACTTGGTTTGTTGGGGATCTCAACCGCATCCAAGCAGAAGACTTGCTCTGCGGGAAACCTGATGGAGCATTTTTAATTCGAGAGAGTAGCAAGAAAGGATGTTATGCTTGTTCTGTGGTGTAAGTCTATTTTCCCTTTTGTTCAAACTGTTCAATTCACAAATCTCTACCACAGCTCTTTATTCCAGAGAACAAAAGCAAGGCTTACTCTAGCCCTACCATTGAAATGTGTGGCTTGTTTGCAGGATGTCTAGCATAGTAGAAACTTGGCTGCAGAAATCTGCCGTGAAAGTGCAGTACCTGTAGTCCAAGCAGTCTCTTTGTACACCACAATTACCAGTATGAAATTCTGAAGTATCCTCACTTGAAGCTTTACAGTCACAAACAAATTAAGGCCAAATTCTCCCATGTTCTTCCCTGCCAAGGAGCACATGGGAAGAATTAAAAAGGGGCTGTAAGCTGTAACGTCTTCTGTTCTCATTTATAGACATGCCAAACTCCAGGTGTTTTCTGTGTTTAAGATAACAGCGATGCTTCAGAGGAGACATAATTCGTGAGCAGTAGTTTTTGACATTCACACAGCCTTGCATTGATTTCTTGCGTTTTGCTTTGTTTTATGCTGGTGTAATGGAGGTCAGAAATACTCTGCTTCCATTATCTAAAAATCCTTCAAGCCTGTTCTTGAGTGCAAAATGGCTTTCACTGATTTATTTCACATGAGGTTAATTGCATCTGAAAGCAAGTCTGGGAAAGGAATACGTGAAGGTTTGTCACCTCAAGGTAACTGAAGACTGTAGTACCTGCTGGGTTCAGGGTACCTGTTTGTCACAGTCACTGAAGTGACAGGTTCATCAGGCACTTTCACCTGGTCGGTATCATACTACAAGATAGCAAAGGGATGGCATAACGTAACCTGTTCCTACATGTGACTTGGATTGTAAAAGGCTCCAGTACAGGGATTACATAATACTTGATCTTTTTGGCAGATAAGTTATTCTAGCAGCTTTGGAAATACTGTGTTCCAGTAAATGCTTTGCCAAGTTAGGGACTCAGTCGCTATGACTTCAGATAATGAACCAGCTTGAACCCATGCCACGCTCAACATTAGAAAATGAACACTGAAGGTTAGTGCTGTATTTCACGAAATACTCTGTAGATCCTAAGGACGTGTGGGTTTTGGCTTTTGCGCTTAGTGGAAAGGTTTCCAAAGAAGCTGAGCACAAAGTCTGTTGCTGACTTCAGGTGCTTATCTTCACGGTTAAGCTCTTGACTTTTTTTCCAAGAAACGTTTGGAGAACAATGCAGCAGGGAATTGTACTGCTGGGATAGAAGAGCCTCCTTGTGTGGATTATTATGCAAGAGTGTTTAATCACATGCCCTGAAGCACTGTTTCTTCGCAGACTGTTAATCTCCTCCGCTCGCATCTACTGGGTCCTCCATTATGTAATTTAGTGACTGGCAGGGTTGCTGCATTAGTTAATTGTTAATAGACTGTCACTTTGGGTTTGCTCTTTGATGTCAAACTCCCCCGTTTTCTTTCCTTGCAGAGCTGATGGAGAAGTGAAACACTGTGTGATCTACAGCACTCCAAGAGGTTACGGGTTTGCAGAACCATATAACCTGTACAGCACGCTTAAGGATTTGGTTCTTCATTACCAGCAGACGTCCCTCGTCCAACACAACGATTCCCTAAATGTCAGGCTTGCCTACCCTGTCTACGCACAGATGCCCCCCTCTCTTTGCAGATAAATTTTGGGGAGGAGGAAAGTGTTGGCTATCTTGGATTCTTTTCTACGATTTTTATTAGAACTTGGAGGGCATTCTTTCTCCTTAGACTGCTTGTTTTGCACAAGAAGTGATTCTGTGAATGTGAATCAAAAAGAGGCCTAGCAGCAACAAGACGACAACTTGGGTGTAGGTGTCCTGGTGCTACCTTAAAAGCTCAGCTGTGCTTTTACACTGATACTTGTGTTTCCTTATGAGGGGAATAAACTCAAGAAAATGCATACAAAAAATACTGGAAGCAAAACATTGTTTTCTGGAGATAATTTTTTGCCAGGCACCTTCAGTGGAACTTCTAATTGGATTTTGTTTTCTCTTGTTCTAGCAGAGGCGATTCGAAGCCTCTGCTCGAGGCATCAGTAACGTCTTTCAGTCTTAAACTCCCAAGAAACTAGGGGGAAAACTCTACCACAGCAATTCTTCTCTGTTAATTTTAGCAGCTTCACTGCGATTCAGCCGAACTTCCAAAAGAGGGCTTGTCTTGAGGTAGCGTGGAATTTGGTGAGAGAAGACCAAAGGAATTACAGGAAAGCTTCAGGTTTTTATTTAAATGGAAAAATGCTTGTAAAGAAAAGTCGCTTTATTTTTTTGCCAACAGTGACAAAGTTTTGGTTTCAATGGCACTACAGGTCTTCACTTAAAGGAAACGTTTATAACCAAATTGAACACACCAAAACTTTGTTTGTTGCTAGATCGAGCACTTACGGGGAAGGTTGCGTTAGCATCCGCACATACTTTCTACACCAAAACTTGAAACAAATAAAAGGAAAAGCTAAAACATTGTGTGGCTTCAAAACACTAAATTTGTCTGATCTGATGTAACTGCTCACTCTCCTCTTTTCCTCCTCCCCCCCCTTCCTCCCGTTCCTCAGCTTGGGATTCTGTTTCCAGTTTTTAAAGATGCTTCAGAATGTAAACTAGAACGAAGCTTGCACTCACGTGTTGCTGTTCTCTTGCTGAACAACGACAGACTCTCGTAATGCTTGATTTTGATATAAAAGAGGTAGGTGCAATCTAATGCTTCTGGATGGCTTACTGTACCAAATTATTTCCTGAGGAGTAGCCGCTTCTGGCTGTATAGAAGTGTGTGAGCTAATTATAGATCTCCTCTGATTTGTTCTTTGCAAGCTAGACTCTGAACTTCCACACCACTGCCGCCAAGCAAGATTTTACACCGGTGTAATCTCAATTCCCTTGTGGTTGTTTTGGACATCGTGCAAAACGGGAAGGAAAGAGCGCTGTGCTCCTCGATTACTGGGTGTCTGGTACCATCCTTTGGCGAGGGCTGCTGTCAGGTACTGGAGCAGGTAGTCCTGGGCTTTGTCAAGTGTAACAATCATCCGATAAATCCCCTCCCTGGAAAGTATACAGAGCAGCTTATTTCCATTCCTTAAGCTTCTGAAATGAAAAAGAGCTAAGTTTGGCAAACTGAGCCGCTTGGCATCAAAGCGTAACTGGCAAATTAATTGTTCAGTGCGCAACCTTGAAAGTTACTTTTGTTCCCATTACTGGAAGCGGTTCCCTTGAAATGCACCCATTGTACAGGACAGGAAGCAGACAGTCGCGCGGATCTGAGAATGTTCTAGACCTGTTTCTGACCCTGTGGCTAATTTCCTGTTTAAATGTGGGTTTTCTGTAATGCCTGGGGAGGAATGCCAGGCTTGTTGGTGTCTAATGTTTACACTAGAAGTATTATTTAGCTGAATGTCATGAATTTGCAAGCAGGGAAACGACAAGCCTGGAGCACTGATAGCCATTGCAAGGAGGGGAGTCCAGGTGCCTGGCGTGCCCGTGAGATGTTTTATTTTGCACTAATGACCCCGACGCTTCCCAGGCACTTTCCGATCAGCCGGAGTGCAGTCTGCTGGTGAGGAGCTTTGTAGATGCCACTTTTCCGTGAAATGAAACACCACAAGATTTAACCAAAGCTTGGAAAGCGAGAAGAAAGCTCGTGCAAGCTGCTGTGTCAGAGTGACCTGCATCTGCTCGTGTGTCCCTTCTGTCCCACTTGCACAAGAAAAGGAAAAAACAAAAACAGAGGTATCCTTTGCTTGTAGTGAAAATCTGGAATGGATTCCTCTGTTGTGTGTAGACGTGGAAATTTTTCTTTGTAAAGACCCTTGCCCTACCTCTTGGAGAATTTGCGGTTATAATCTGGTAGCTGTGAAGCCATCGCTTTCGCACCCGTGGGCACCTGGCGTTCCCGTGGCGCTGGGCTCGGCCCAAATGCCCGGTGAGGGAAAGCAGTTCAGAGGCACAAGTGACAGCCAGGTGCCTGATTCCTGTGGAAAATCTGTGCGCGAGGAGCACCCGTTTCCTGTGCCTCTGGGACCTCCTCTTACCCTGTTAACATTTGAAGCTGGTGGGACACAAATTTCTGATCCCTGCTCTTGTGAGAGGGACGCTGGCTGAAGCGCTTCACATCTGCCACGTTTTTAGATAGCGATCGGGCTTGGCTTTGGTTTAGACAAGCACAGGTCTGCTTCCAAGCTCGTAAATCCCGGCACACCCTCGCGGTACTGACAGCGGCGGGGTAGGGAAGCGGGGCTGGCTGAGGTTTCCCCGCAGAGGAATCCCACTGATCCTGTGAGGTCTCGGTGCAGGCTCCGGCCCCGGCCGTGCCAACGTAAACAGCGAGTAATTCCGCTGGCGTCTGGCGGTGCCTCGGCCGCGCAGTGGTGTGAGCGAGTTCAGGCTCTGGCCCCTCTCCCCGAGATCTCTCCCTTTATGGCAGGTGATGGATTCGCTGTGAACAACGTGCTCAGAGCCAAAAGCCATCCCGAAGTATTTCTGAGAGGCTGCTCTGCCCAGGCCTCCGAACCAGGGCAGGTGGAGCCCACGCTGCGCGCACTCGGCTCCTTTGCCCTCCGCAGCCTTGCTGAGGGTTTGTTTTGCCTCTGCACATTTCCGCATTTGCTTTAGGCACCTGAGGTCGCAGCCGCCGGCGTTGCTGCCCTCGACCCTCACGTGCCATTGCACAGACTCCTTTCGCGTCCTCTTTGCACTCGTATGGCACGTGAAATGGGCACAAAACCGCCCGGCACGGGCAGCTGCTGTCATCTGCAGGGCGAGGGCTGGGTCCTGCTGCTTCGGCGTGCTCAGCCCCCAGCAGCACCGGGACGGGGAGAAAACCCCTCGCGGCCCGCTGCGGGGTGCGGGATTACACCCTAGTGCAAAACCCAGCTGCTAAGCCTAGAACAAATACAGGAAATGTGAACGCAGAGGCAAAACAAAGGGACTCGAGGTCTGTTAGAGCAGGAAGGTGCAAGAACGCTTTGGTTTCAGGAGTCGAAATGTCGGGAGGAAAGGGGGGGAGAGCCCCGCTGGCGTGGCAGCCGCTTCGTGTCGGGCTGCGGGTCGCCCCTCGTTGTGTTAAATATATATGTAGAGTTAATTAAGTAACTTTTGCACAGTGTTAAAGGGGTTTTGGGGGGGGGGGGAATGCTGAAACTCTAATATGCACAGTTTCTTCTAATCTGTTTTGAAGTATATTTGCAGGGATCAGGGGTGAGTCAGTATTTTGTATTCGGATGGATGGGAAATCAGGTCGACTTCCACAGTTGCCATTGGCCCCGTTACGTCAGCCAAGAGTGCCATGTTTCTGAAGTTAGTAAGTCACAAATCTTTTCCCACTCGTTTCTTTACTGCTTGATCTTAGAACGGAAGGAGGCAGCCTGGAAGCAGAGGGGGGTCTCGGCAGACACTCGGGCTGCTGCGCGGCGCTGTGCGAAGCAGCAGCTGGTGGCTGCCCGCTGCCCGGATGCTCCAGATCTGGGGCTCGTAGTTCTTTTTTTTCTTCTTTTTTTTTAATATATAATTCTCAGCTGCTTTGCACCGCTGGTAGTTGCAGTCCAGAGTTCAGATCCGGTGCAGCCCTCTGTCTTAGGCCAAAACCAAAATGCTCTTCCCACCCCCGGCTCTCGGTGTGGCAGAGCAGCGAGAAGTTTTCCATTTAATGCGCTGGGCCTGAGCCTTTTCTCGCTGACACTCGTGTAAGCAAGAGTCCCACAGCAGAAAGCCACGGCCAGAAAAAGAGCTCCTATTTAATCCTACCCAAATTCATTGTAGCTGGGCGAAAAGCAGCCTTTGGCCCTTTGCAACGCCAGGCAACTGTAATGGGGACTGTGGCAGGGCTTGGTGACACGGGGGTGCCCCTCGGGCGGCCGCAGCTGTGCCAGGCAGCAGCATCGCTGCAGCAGTGTCACAGCTTCAGTTTGGAAAAGCCCCTAATTTGGTACTTGAACAATCTCTTCTGGTTTTGAATGTCTGTTTCTTTTTTTTGTTTGTTTTTGTTTTTGTTACACTACCAGGGAATAAAGCTCTGAAACGTTAGTGAGTCTTGTACGTTCGCTGCGCTATGCAGACACAAAACAGGTACTGGTTGCGGGCAGGGAGGGGTACGAGGCAGGTTTAAGTGCAGCTTTACAAAGCACTACAATGCGGCCGGTTTGTTTTGTTTCAAATCAGACTTTTTGGTATGTGTAGTTCCCTCCTGTTCCTTCGCAACATCTGCTTTTGGACCAGCAAAGTGACAAAGCCTTCCCAAGGGCGGGCAGTGCAGGGGGGCAGCGGGTCAGGTGCCCCGATGCAGCACGCCAAGCACGGGGAGTGAGCCCTAAAAATGGGAAGGGGAGGCACCCTGAAGCTTCAGGATGCGGTGACATCCCGAATCTCAGCGGCTGAGGCTTCTGCCAAAAGAAAGCGGCGATGCCAGAGCAGATCCGCACACGGTGCGCGGCTGGGAGGCGTTGGGCGAGCTGGTTGTGCTCCTGCGTGTGCAGGAGAGGCAGGCAGGAAATTAATAGAAGTCCGTACGGCCTCGCTCCTCGCTCCGGCCTGGAAGGAAACTCGCTGAGCCGAGCCCCTGGTTTTCCTTGGCACACCTCGTACTGCCAGCAGCAGGGCCCCGCGCCGCCTGCCCAGATAAACGCAGGCCTGTTCAGCTCGGCCGGCTCAGCACCGAGCGAGGAGCATGTTTGGATGGGGTGAGAGGAAGTTTGGCCAACATTTTTGTGAATCTTGCGTTCTGCGGGCAGAAATACTTTCCACCAAGTGGGAAGGGAAAAAGAAGGAAAAAAAAAAAAATCTCTTTTGAAATCTTTTCAATTCCTTCCTGTTTGTTCACGGGGCAGATAGCGCGCGTTAGCCTCGTGCTGGTTAACGCCCTGGGTGACGGCAGTGCTGCGGGTGCTGCGCTTCGGGGCTGGCTCCATCCCATTAACGTGGAATTTGCAGTTTTTCTTGCCATCGGCAGAGACTTGCTGTGTTTTGAGACTCGAATTGCCATTTGTTCTAAAATTTGCCTTTACAAAAATGTAACGTGAGCATCAGAGGCAAAAAAAAAAAAAAAGAAGAAATGTACTTGTTATTGATAGAAAAAAAAAACAACAACCAGTATTAGACAAAACAGCTTTAATTCGCCCCCCCTCCCCAACCTTCATTGCGTATCGCTTCTGCAAGGCTGGCGGCCGCTTGCCTCCGGACCCAGCGGTGCTGTACCCGCGCCTGGTTTCAGAGCAGTCGGAGCAGGGGCTTAGGGATCACTTGGAAAAAAGGATTGTGTCCGGAGACAAGGCTGCCCGGGGGGACCTCGCCCCGGCATCGCTCTGGTGGCTTAGGAGGAGCCGGGCAGTGCTCGGGCTGACCGCGGGCTCGAGCGCGGCTGCGGCGGGGACTCGGCTCGGTGGGCCGGGGGGGGTTGGGTCCCCCCTTGTTTTCCTGAGCGACTTCTGCGCCGAGCAAGGAGACGTTGGACTAAACCTGTTAATTTTGTATATCTGGCTGTTTATTGCACCACAGGATTGTAATGGTCTGCATCATCTGTGTGTGTGTGTGTGTGTGTGCGTGCGCGTGTCTCTGTGCTGTGTGTATATAGGTAGAGGTAAGCTGTAGTCACACGGTTATCGGCGTCAGCTGCAAGTGGCACTGCCCCGCGGAAAGGAACCAAAACTCACCGCTAGCACGGTCGGACATGCGTTTGGGCGAAGTTGGGCTTGTTGCAGTCAAACGACGAGGAGTTTGTTGCGCTCATCTCCAATCTGTGCTTCTGAACCCCCGGCCTGGGGGTTTCTGGGGGGCGTTAGCACGCTGCTTTAACCTGCTCTGCACCGGGGCGTGCCAGGGATTTGCTCTGGGACAAAGCATTCACAGCTGCTGAAAGCAAAGGTTTAGGACAGGAAACCCTCTTGTTCCTCCGCGATGCAGTGAGCGCCTGCGGGTTCCCCATGAATCGTCCCGGCTCCAGCCGGTGTGTGCGGGGTGCTGGTGCTGGTGGTGCTGGTGATGCTGGTGATGCTGGTGGTGCTGGTGGTGGTGGTGCTGGTGTGTGTCCCTTGTGAACGGGCTGCCCGTACAGGTGCGGTTCGTTGTACAGCGTGAGTGGGCGTGCGGTCTTGTAGCGAGGGCTGGCATAACAGCGCGCTCTTTGTACAACCTTTGCGTTCATGTTTCTTCTTTTTTTTTAACCTTGAATTCTATTTTCTTTAAGGGAAACTGCATCTGTTAGGAACCTGCTTCTCAAGAAGCTGTTGAATTATTTTCTTTCCGTATGAATTCCAGCATGTAACTTTGGTACTCTTGTTTGTTATTTGTGTAAAACCTGTTCTTCTGTCGTTTATGGTGTAGTCAAAAAAACAAAAAAACAAAAAAGAAAAAAAAAAGGAATTCATGTAGTTTAACTTTTAAAAAAGAAACAAACTGCTTCATAAGGAAACCAATTGTATGTTAGTGTTTTCAGACAAGTCATACTGTAGTTTCTAGATCAGTAATGCAACACTGTACTTGTCACCAGATGTGTTTCGATTTTGCTGTACTTTCCTTTCATAGATGGTTGGGCTTTTAAATCCCAGACACTAAGCATCCTGGGCCTACTTGCTCTAGATCAAACATGCAATAAAGAGTTGCAATAAAGCACATTGACATGTAATGTTTTAGAAGGATGTACTGACAGCTGTTTCTAATAAATTCAGAAATGCAGCGTGGTCAGGCTCTCGTGGTGTTCGCTGCCTTCGTGCCTGCCGGCCGCGGTGCCGGGCCTCGCCTCCGGCAAACAGAAAGCGCAGAGCTGGGACTGCCCGGGCTGGGGACAGGGGCACGGACCCCAGGGACAGCGGGGACCCCGAGGGCTGGCGGGGGCAAACGGGGGCAGACCCTCAGAGGGGACACGGGGAGCGGGGCTGGGCTGCGCCGCTGGGCGCGGGGAGGGCTGCGAAGCGCGGAGTCAGTGTTTTCTGCCCGCTGTTGAGTCAGCGTTTTCACTGACTGAGCTGATGGATCCCAAAAACGCCATGCCAGCGTTTCCTCAAACCGCTGAGTCGGCCTTCCCGAGCGCTGAGTCAGCATTTCCCCGCGCCCCCACCCCACCGGCCCTCGGGGACGGAATTGGGCACCGGAGGCGGTGGGAAGAGGCTGGGGGACGCTCCTGGGGCCTCGCTCTTTTGTTCGTTTCACTTCTTAAATTTACTTTGTTGTACTAAAGGCTAATGAGGTAGAGCTACAGGAAAGATGTAAGCCGCTAATTGGCAACTCATTTTTTTCAGGGCTTTGCCAGCCGGGTTGTTTCATTAGGAAAACATCGCAGCCGGGAGCCAGGGTAGGAAATTTCCAAGCGGCCGCGCTGACTGGATGGAAAGAAAAACAGCACCCGGCTCGGGCAGCTTCTCGCGGAAAGGGCAGATCCCAGGATTTTTCCATCCTCGGCTGCACCGCGGAGCTTCCTGCAAGGCCCTGGGTTCGCCCCCAGTCCCCGGCAGGAGCTGGGACAAGGGGCCTGGTGTCCCCAGGCAGGGCAGGGGTGCAGGACGGACAGATGGGGATGCTGTCACAGGATGTTCCCCTTAGGGCCGGAGTGAGAGATTCCTGGGGACGCTCTTCCCCATATGGGGAGAAAGCCTGGAAACAAGGCCTTGGCCCAGCCTCGAGCCGCGATTCCTCCTGGCACCTCGCTGCCGGAGCTCCGGGGCCAGCCTGGGAGCGGGGGCCAGGCGCTTTCAAGTAAACGGGTGGATTAGGGTTGGATGCGGACGCAGAATCCCCACTGCAGGGGAAAGCTTCTTGTCTCACTCGATGGGTTCTGTCCAAATTGGAACAGAACATTAAAATACAAAATTTGACGCTGGACACTATTTTGTGGGGAATAAAAGCAATAATTTGGGTTCAGCTGGGAGGGACTCGCTCCAGCCTCAGCCTTTCCCTACCTCCCCAAGTACAGCACGCAGGCAGGTTTGGACCAAGGCTTCACCCTCACCGAGATGAACCACTTCGGCTGTTACTTTCTCCCCGAAGTTCCACCAAAGCTGCCCTTTGTGACCACCAGGCTCCCTCCTGCTGCCCCCAGCCCCTTCTCTCTGAGCCCCCCCAGCCCTCTCCCCCTCAGCTCTCCCCTCGGGGCGCTGCAGTCCAGGAAAAAGCAGGGGAGGGATCCCAGGCGAGGGGTCCGGAAGAAGAGCGCTAACTCCACGGACATGGCAAGGACGGAGCATCTCCTGCGGCCGGGACCGGCCCCAGAGAGCTTCCCCACCTTTTCCTTTCCTCCACTTTCAAACGGATCAGGGATTGGGATGAGCACAGCCCGCCCGACCGCCCCGGGCAGGTGCTGCACATTCTCCCGCGGCCGCTGTGCCAAAGGAAACACAAACATCCTACCCAAAGAAAGCACTTTTCATCGGCAACACAGTTCCCATTTTTGCACAGGGCCGGCCTGTTCTCGGCAGCTTTCCCCGCTGGGCTGAGCCAAAGCCCAGCCGAGATTTCCGGGCTGGGGCTCGGCCAGAGCCACCCAAACCAGCCCCAAACCAGCCCCGTGACCGCCTCGGAGACCTGGGGAGGATTTAAACTGGCCCGAAGGGAAATAAAGCTCACCCTGAGAGCCCCTCCAGGAGCTCGGGGCATGGGGCCAGGGGATGTGGGACAGTGGGGATGCAGGACCCAGGAGATTTGGGAGCTGGGGATGCAGGAGCTTGGGGCGGTGGCACCTGGGTACTTGGGACCTCGTGGTGTGGGACCTGGAGGATGCAGGACCCCAATTCTCCTTAGTTTTGGACAGGGGACTTTTGTCCAAACGTGGTTGTCCCCAGCACTGCAGAGACCAGGGGCCCTTGTACCTAGAAGCAGCTGTCAGGGAAATTCCACTTTCAGTGATGCATCTCGTGAAACAGGCCAAGTCAACAAAAATAGCTCTTAAAAAGAAAAAAAAAAGGAAAAAAAAAAAAAAAAAAATAAAGCACGTAACTTTGGCCTTAAGTTTGGGAAGAGATGAGAAGACAGGAATCGGGGCAGAAGAGGGGGCGAGCAGGAACGTCAGGGCACTTGGCCGCACATCACTCGCGGCATAAATAGCGCCGGGCGTTTGTACCTGACCTCAGCGGCGCAGGGAGCAGGCGGCGAGGAGCAAAGCGCTGCCGGGGGGCCAGGACCCCCGCCCTGGCACCTGCACCCGTGGCAGCCGGTGGTGAAATTGGCCCCCGTGGGGACCAAGCCCAGGGAGGCGAAGGCGAGGACGAGCTCGGGAACAAAGCGGCCGTTCAGTGCCGCCGCTTGGGCAAATAAACCCGGGCATATTCCTGTCGGAGAGCTTCCAGACGGCGCGGGGCTTTGATCCCGGGCGCAGGGCGCTGGGGTTTGGGTGTTTTTTTTTCTTTCTTCCCTGTGTCACGCTTGTTTTTTTTTTCTTCCTGCTTCAAGGCATAATTTTCCTTGGTGTTTGTAATTTCTAGAAGGAATTTCTCGCCGCTGGGACAGGAGCTGGAGCTGCTCCGGGGTTGTGGATGCTCAGAGCCCAGGGCAGGGGGGGAGCAGCTCCTTCACCCCAAAGGCTCGAGCCACCAGCACCAGGTCCCCCCAAACCCACCCAAAGGGTGTAGGGCACATGTGGGAACCCCCCGGCGGGGCAAAGCCCGCTGCCCACATCCCGAATATTTTCCGGCAGGAAGCAAGGCTGCGCCGCCGCCAGCGGGAATGGGAGGAGACGTGGAGAAAGGGAGTCAGCGCTGCTGGCGTGCGAGCCGGCGGCCAAGGGAATAAACCCGCTGCTGCTGCTGCTGCTCCTCCTCCTCCTGGCCTGACGGATGTTGCCTTTGGCCGGGACCCTCTTGCAGCGCAGCTGCCGAAAAAATGCGCCGGGCTCCAGCGAGCTCCGTGCGCCCGCGTCGGCCCCGGCCAGCTGGAGCCCATCGCGGGCTGCGCACGGGGACGTAGCCAAGCCCTGGCACTCCCAAGGGAGCACCTGCGGGGAAACGGGGCCTTTCCCAAAGGGATGGGGACACGCAGGGCGTGGAGGATGCTCCTCGCCTGCAGGTGCTCCCCGGGGGGCGATGAGCCGCTTGCCCCTAGATTGGAGGTGCCGCAGGTCTGGGATATGCCACGGAGCATCCAGGAGGAGCATCCCCCAGCGCGCCGGGGCAGTCCAGCGGGGAAGTGGCGGGTCTGAGCCCCAAACCCTGCCGGCTCCAGGGGCTGGACAACGTTAAAAGGACTTCTTAATCTTCTCCCTCCCAAACCCGTCAAAGCGGATGCGGCTGTGTGCGGAAGAGAGGACGGGGACGGGGAGGAAATGGGCTTTTAATGCAGCCCTGTTTGCAGAAGGCGCGCGCTCGGCTTCGCTCTGTTTTTCTTGGGGATGGTGGTAGCTGCTCAAACAGCCTCCGAGGGGCTGGCAGCGCCAGCCCGGCCCGCTCCTGCTGCAGGTGTCTGCCCACGGGGCCAAAACTGGCAGCCGGGACACCACGCCTGATCCTGCTCCAGCCAAGAGGGTCCCAGCACCGATCCTGCTCCCGGCACCAACCCCAGGACTCAACACGGGCATGGGGAGTCGAGGCCGGGGGCAGCCTCTGCTAATGGAGGCCGTAACCTCCCGCTGCCCGCGACCCCGGGCTCTCTTTCCCAGAACCCTTCCCCTGTAGGATTAACGGGGTTTGCAAAACCCAGACCTCTTCCCAGCCTGGCCGGATGCGTGTCCTCCTTCGAAGGACCCCATAGGAAATAAGCCCCCAGATGAGACCCGGGGACGCTGCCAGCAGTGGGGATGCTGCTGAGCTCCGTGGGGGGAGGTTTGGGGCAGCCTCAGCTGCCGCACGCCCACGGGATTAGCGGGCAGACGGACGTGACTGCGAGGCCGTCGCCGGGGCTAATTGCAGACCGGGTATATTTAGGTGCCTGTTATCCTCTGCCTTTCGCTTATTTTTAGCCCTAGGGGGGCAGAACAGCCCCGTCCCTGCCCGGAGCTCCCCAGCAAGGGGCAGCGGGGACCTGGCCGTAAGCATGGGGCCAGATCCGGCGCTGAAGCAAACCAAATACCCAGAGACATCGAGCATCTTCCCCCCTGCAGCACCTCGCCCAGCCCTGCCCCACGCCAGATTCCAAACTCTGAGCTCAGCTGCAGCCTCAAACCATACAGGTGTGGGGTCAGGCTGTGTCCAGAGGAAGCCAGGTGAAATATACCAAATTTTGTCTTTTTTTTTCACATCTCTGGCTCCACCGTGCCAGCAGCGGGCAGGGCCCTGGGGACCACGGGCTCTGTCACCTCGGCCACCCCCGGTCTGCCGCCCAGAAGCGTAAGGCAGCCCCTCCGAGCACTTGGTGACAATCATCCCGTAACTGGTTCGCTGACAGCGTGTCAGGCTGAGAAGCCTGCCTGAGCCTTCGTTTGCTGAGCGCTAATTAGCTTAACATTCCTAATCCCTCATTAGCGACGATGAAGTAAGCTCTGAAATATGAGGTCAGCCCTAATCAGCGTTTAAAACCCAATGCCCACTGGCACGGGATGGAGGCGGGGGCCGCCAGGGGCCAGCCCCAAGGGTTTCACCCCAAAACTCGGCTCCTCAGGCCCGTGTCCCCCCCACCCTGCAGACGCCCCCATGCCCGGTGCAGGTCCCAGCTCTGCGCCACCGGTGGGCGCAGGGGGTGGCATTCGGGGAGGTAGCACCCTAGGGGCACCCCAGGTCTCTCGGGGATCTCACCGTTAGCATCATGTCCTCTGGGATCGTGTCCATCTGAGAGCCCTCTGGGGCTCTCTCCCGAAGGCAGAGATGAGACGGGGTTTTAATAGGTCCCGGGTGCCCCGGCCCTGCCAGCAGGACGCTGTCGGTGCCACTTGTTGGGGCAGCACCCGGCTGCTCGCACCCGTACACGCGCCACGTACCTCCTGCCTCTGTGCCACGGCGGATGGCTCCTCTTCCTCCCTGGGGAAGGAAAAAATGCAAAGCAAAATGTATTGGCTCTTCTCGTTGTTTTTAACGCACACAAGGGCAGGACACTTCGCAGCCCCATTCCCCGCTTCAGCAGCTGCACCCGGTGCCCGGGCTGAGGTGTGCCTTGGCGCACGTCGCTCCTCGCAGCCCGGCCGTGGGGAAACGAGCACCATCGGGAGCAGGGGGCAAGGCTGAGCCCAATGCCCCCAGCACGAGCACGGCCCCAGCTCCTGATTTCCGAGGACAGGAACAAGCCTTAGAAGGCTTTTCACACGGAGCGCGCACGTGCTAACGTTAGGAGCAAAGGGCTGCTTTTGGAAAGCTTTGGGGTGGTGCGTTATCAAGAGAGCCTCAACAGCTGGGGGCACAGGGGGGCTGCAGGGGGCTGCTGGGCCAATCCAGGCCAACGCCGGACCTGCCACCGCTCCCCTGGGTGAGAAAACAAGCAAGCACCACGAGTTGGAACTTATGTAAAAAAAAAAATTTATTTCGGAGGAGGATTTGAACATCGACATGCAGGTACAACATGAATAAAAATTATTGCACCGCTATTATGTGGCAATTGTTCAAGTTTCTAAAAACACAGAAATTCCACACGTCCTCTTATCTAGCTAAGTGCTGAGTGACACGGCTTGGCAGAGCCCAGCTTCGGGGGTGCTCTCGCAGCCACCTGGATATGATATCGAACACAACGTAAACACACACTTCTGTCAAATCTTCTACTAGAAGTACAGAATTATCCTTCACATCCAGTAAGAGAAAACCAGAGAAAGACTTTATCCTCCCCTCTTCGGAAGAAAAAAAAATAAAAATACTCCAAATCACACCTTAATGCAAGTGTGGCAACCAAAACCACTGGTCACTCCCACTCTTCCCCAGCAAGCGCTTTGTAGTACATTAGCAGCCAAAGGCCTCTGACATTCGGACCCAGGAGCGGCCGTTACAATGCTAACGTCTAATATTTACAATAAATATCATCCATCTCTCTTAGTCCGCAACAGTAAGAGACAAAGGGAAAAATAACACTGAAATGAGGCAGCGCGGGAAGGTGCTGGCCGGGGGCAGGAGCAGGGGAGAGCTGCGAGGGGAAATCAATCGGGAAAGCGATGTATGTTGGTGATTGTATGCATGGCTCGTTCACCAGTGAATTCCTCCCACCTGTCTGACTCAGTGTCACTTATGGAGGCCACGTTCCCGGCTTGCTGCCTGCTCTGCTCGGGGCCGTGGGCCCCATCCTGCACTGGGAAGGGCTGCGCAGCGCGCCCGTGCGCATGGACACAGCGTTCCCAACATCTCCTTCCCCCCCCCAGCACACGAATTTTGCAATCCGAGCAGGTATGTAAGTAATTCTTGGCAGAGCAAGGAGTAAGTCCTGGTCTCCACCTGGTTTGTTATCGCAATTTCACCAAAAAAATCTTTCCGCCTAAACTTTTTGCTAAGGTGCCCCAATAGGAGTTGGACAGGTGGTGGATGGGGAAGGTGGTGCACCTGGCACACGGAGGGGAACTGCAGGGTTGAGGAGGAGCAAGGGACCCAGGGTTTCACTAGGATGCTCTCCTGGTAATGCTGTTGGGCTTTGGCTTCCAAAAAAAGCAGGGTTTTGAAATTGCACTGATCACTTTCTGTACCTTAGCTACAAAAGAGGTGACTGAACACATACCTCACCTCTTCTTTGGCCAGTTCAGGCAAAAGCAGCAAAAGCTGTGACACGACAAAGTTTCCACTCCTCTTTCTGTGCTCAAGAAAGGATAACTTCCCGATTCAGCACTGGAGGTACCGGCTGCAAAGAGAGGGAGTCAGCAGCTAATGGAACTGGTACCTTCAGACGGTCACCTCCCAGCCTGCGTCTCCCACAGGAGGCCCTGTGACCCCGACGTACCTGGCACAGACATAACCCAGGCCCCCTTACCGGGCTCGGTCCGACAGGACCCTCAAGTACGCCACTGGGAAGGGGTTCAGAAGTGCACCACAGATCAGAAGTACACCACAGATCAGGGAAAGCCAGCAGCTGCCTGCTCTCGCCGCTCCCCCTTAAAGCCACTGCAGCTAACGGCCTGGGCTGGCTGCTTCGAATGACCCCGGCTGCAAAGCCCCCTCCTGCTAGGGCAGTGGTTTGGTTTTCCCTTCAGGTTTTTTTAATGCAGACCCCTTTGTGGACGCCCCTGGGAGCACGCTCGCAGAGCAAGGTGCCTCACCACAGGAGATGCAAACAGGGACCTGCCACCAAGGGAACAGCAAGGCCAAAGCACGTCCTCCTGCACTCACTGCTCGATTTATACCGGGACGTCCGTCTCGCCAAGGTTAGGTGCTCCCTGGACGTAAGCTTGAGCCTTCTCTTCACAGTTGCCACGGAATTATGATGCTGAATCAATTTCTCATCATTCCCAGGAACCTTGCTTTATGCTGTACTGCCAATTGAACGTTGTTGCTTCTCAGTAATTTTTTAGGAGATTTCAGTAGGGAGAAAACTAGCCAGATCAAGCACCGGATCCTGCCAAGTCTGTTCCTTATTTGCTACCGCTCCAAATCAGCACAGAATGATATCAACACGAGGGCTTTGCGAGGCTGGAGGCTCCCAGGCCCCTGACAGGGCAGTGGAAATGGGGTTTATAATCACCAGCCGAGTGCACACAGGTAGCCTACGAATTCCAGGAGGAAAGAGCAAAGAGACAGTACGGCAAGGCCCTGCTCTCAATACCGTCACAGCAAGATTTATTCAGGTGTTATCTGGGAGCTTTGAGGCTTTGGCTAGTGTATTAACAACACCATACATGTTCACACAGACACACAGAGTAAACACTCATTTAAACATGGTTAAAAAAAAAAAAAAAAAGCTCAAACCAAACCAAAATTGGTCCAGAAATGAAGAAATGAAATCCAAGCAGCCAAAAATCACGTACATGATGGGGAAAAAATGGTTATACAGAAAGAATCAGGGCAAGATTACAGAGACTTTTGTGACTTGTGGATTAAGCTGAAATCAAGTTGAAAGAGATGAAGAAAATACATTCCTATATAAAAACATATTTACATTTAGGGACACTGAATCAAAACTTCAAGTTCAGAAAAGGCCAAGACAATGAAAAAAGGCAGCAGTAGAATGAAACAGACCAACAGGTGCAGGTTTTAGCTTGAAATACTGTTGCACAGTCATTCTGCTTCTAACAGAGAAAGCCAGTGAGCAGGACACTAGATAGCGCGGGTGATCCGCAGGAGGATATACTCAGACAAGACTAGAATAAGAGCTGAGCACAATCTGGGACAAATGACGGGAGTGTTCACTGACAGTAACCTTTAACTGGATGAAGAAATGGCTTACAGTGCTATAGGTATCACCAGTCACAGTTATTGGTGTATTGGTATCTAATCCTCAGCAAAGAGCACTGGTACCCGGAGTCGGTCACACCTAAAGCAAAGCAATGTCTAAACCTAAGAGCCGAGAGTAATTTTTAATGGAACCAAGTGACCTCTGCAGTGGAAATGCTCTAGCTATCACAGCTGAAACCTTAAAATATCACATGTGTTTTGAAGTCTGCTTGCAGCTTGTCCACAGAACTCAAGGAGTCAGAACTCTTCATAGTTTTCTGGTTGGTTGTTTTTAAAATGGGCAGATATAGAAAACTCAGCGAGTTTCCCAAGCCCCAGTTCCGAAATGTTAAGGAACACCTTAAAATCCCTACCTATTTAGACTCACCAAGAGAAGGAAAAGTCTCCGAAGGTCATTTATCAATTGAGATATCTTCGCCCAAGACATACTAGAGAACACGTGACTACAAATTTCTCTACTTTAAAATCCACCTACAAGGCGCCCCTTTCCTGGGGTCATTTATTCTGAGGCAGGGCAAGTTACAAATTGAAACCAGACCAAGGAAGATAAAACATCATTAAAATTTTAAAAACAGATGGAGAAGTTGCCACGTGTCCTATAAAGGATAAATAAAAACAATCCCTCCCAAAAAAAACAGCTTAGAGATTTCTCTGATTGAAACAAACAAACAAAAACACTTTTACTTGGTTTAAAGAGAAGATAGGGATATCTCTCTGTCCAACCCCTCCATCCAAATCCCTTCTTTCATATCCTCTAAGGATGTGTGCAGAACTGTGAGTGCACACAGTGACAAAGAGACCTTACTTGTACTGAAGAAGATTTGCTCCCAAACTTGTGGACCAGAGAGTACTTTCTTCTCCTTGTCAAAGAAAACTACATTGTAAATTCAAAGACAATATTCAAGACCTGTGAATTTCAAAGACATTTGAAAGAAGTTTGAAAACCAGAGATTTTGAAGTAAGCTGCCTTTTTTTGTGTTGAGAATTTTTGGGATCTTAAATAAATGCAGAATTGGAAGGAAGAGCACAACAAGCCCTAAACTCAGGCAAAACAAAAGGTCAGGAAGGGAAAAATCAGCAAACTGTTTCCTAAGCCCTGTTTTAAAGATACCCTGTTCTAAAGAGACCTCAAACAGCAAGCATTACTGTGTACAAAAATAGAATAGCAAGGATGAAAAAACACAAAAAACAGTATGAAAAAAACCCTCCCAAAAATAGATGTACACAAGTTCTATTTTATATTAGTGTATATTACAAAATTCAAACATGCAGTCTCTATTCTGAATGCAGAATGCTCCAGTCCGTGTGTACCAGGGACGCTGCTATGTTTTCTTTACAGTACCATCATGTGACAGGGGAAAGTCTTGTATTTTTAACTGACTTCCAACCTCTTTGCTTTTTGCTTGTGTGAGAGTCCCTTCTTTACAGGGCCTCGTGCTGCCATCTGGCAGAGGAGAGGCTCTCAGAGGTGGCTGTCCAAGAGCATGCGACAGCTCCTTCGATGGAGCGATTTTGCAGCTACCTCCCAGTACTTCAGATGCTTTAGCACTGCAGAAAGTTGCCTCTTTTTTTGCCACCACAGGACACGTTGCCTCCCAAGGTTTTGCTGAGCTTAATGACTCTGTGCAGGATCCACTCCTCGTGGTCGGACTGTCTGTGCTAGATAGTTTGGCTTTCTCTTGACACGCTCCTGTTTGTGAAGTTTCCTGCCTTTTTTGCTTCAGATCTCTCTCTTCTTTACAGGAGGCACCCAAATGGGGGAAATCCTTTTTCTTTTCCACCTCTCCAGAACCAGGCATGCTGAGCTTCAAAGGGCCCAAGACACTCTGAGCTAGTGGCATTAACTGAGACATGGAGAGTGCCCTTTCGATAGCACTGGGGACGAGCAGTGTGGAGGACACAGTACCTGCTGGGCTGCCCTGGCTCGTTTTGCTTGCCGTTGAAGCACACTCTGCCTGGGACGAGCTGGGTCGCTTTTCAGCGCTAGGACTTTTTTGGGATGTTTCACTCACACTTGCAGGACACAGAGATAAGGTGCTGTGCTGTTCTACGGGCTGAACTGTGCCCTTGTGATCCTTCTCACTGCGATCCACAGGGCTCACCAAGCGAGGAGTGCTCACACTTGCTGTGCAACAAGAAGAAAGTGCTAGCAGAGGTTTTGAATCTTGTTTTTTCTGGCTGATTTCTGTTAGTGGGGTGTCTTTCAGGTCAAGTTTACCACATGAGGCCCCTAAAGAGTCACTTTTTTCAAGTTCAGGGAGTTTGATAGACGGGCACGGTATACTTTCTGTGCAATCTGTAGGTTTTTGAGTACTAGTAGTTCCCCTTTGATCTCTGATTGCTTCAGAAGACTTGTCTTTTGGACCTAAACACTGAAAGGCTTTGTTTTCTGCCAATTTATGTTCCTTTGCAGTTGTTCCTGATCTTAGGAATGGCTTTTCTGAATCAGCTAAATTTTCTGGAGAAGTTCCTGGGAGGACCTCTGATGAGGAAGGGTGCACAGCAACTTGCAACGATTCTGAAACAGTCTTGGCTTGTTGAACATCTCCCTTCTGCAAATCTTCTGTACCTTTTGGATCTTCGGGTAGAAAGGCATCATCTTCAATACTATCCTTGCTTTCCAACTTAGAGGAAAACTTACTATCTTCATTAAAAGAATCTGAGCCTTGGTCTCCACTGTCAGGGGGCTTGTCCATTCTTCTCCCATCTTGACTATCCTCTGAACCATCATCTGTCTCATCTTCAGAAGAATCTACCTCTCTGATGGCCTCCTGCTTTTGCAGAGACTCTCTCCTCTCCACCCTGTCTTGTCGAATAGCACCCAACTTCCGGGAACCTGGCTTCTGCAACATTCCTTTTTCCGCTAGCCCAAGCTTGCCACCCGTTGTTTCATTCACAGATTCTTGTAAACTCTGTAGACTTGGGTCCCTCTGTAGCATCTCCTTCTTAAATTCAGAGTGAGAGATATCCAAGCTATGCTTACGTGAGGAAGCCAGCTTCTTCTCAGAAGAGGACAGCGAGGCAGCTAGTTTCTCAGCTGACTGTACTCTCTTTAGCAAAGGAGACCTAGGGGGCTCAGCACTTTTGGGGCGAGAAATTTGTCTCACCAGTGGTGGAGAGGAGTGTAGTTTTACTGGGAAAGACTGAATAATACTGGAGCTGCCAACTGAGTGTCCTGGTAAAGGAGAGGGGGAGCGTTGTGGTGACGTGGACTGTGGGGTTGGTGATGGAGTGTGAGCTAGTGGTGACAGAGGAATATTTCCTGCAGACTTGCGCCTTGGAGATCTATACTGTCTTTGAAGCTTTGGTGCTAGTCCATGCAGAGAGCTGGGTCGGATGTGTCCAGAGCTGGCTGGAGAATTGGGAACACTGGAACTGGGAGAGCTGCTCTGGGAAGAATTGCCACCAACTTAGAAGAGATGAAAAGAAAAAATACCACGAAGATTATTACATGTGATCATTAAAACAAGTTACTGAAAATAAGACATGCAAAAGCAAGACAAAATGCCATATTACCACAAAGCACTGCAGTAATATTATGAGATAATATTCCATGGCTTCTGATTGAAAAATCACACCATTGTCACAACACCAGAATACAGTAAGAAACATTCTGCTATCAGAGCATTTTTTTGCAAAAACAACAACAAAAACAAGTTAAATAAGCCATGTGTTCCAATGCTATTCTTGTGAGGCAAATCTCTATTGTCAGCTAATTCAATTTTCAAATATGACTTTTCCACACTGTTTTGATTCCTTTTCTCTGAACTAATAGAGAAAATGTCTCAAATGGCTACAAAACCACTGCAACTTACAATGTACTTTTGCATCAAAGTGAAAGGATGCTACTGTTCAGTAACTGCATTCTTAAAAGGGTGTATGGATCTTCATTTTTAAATGAATATATGAATGAGAATACATCCATCCTTAAGGTAGTCAACATTATAGCTGTCATTTTACTCCAAAAACAGATCTACTATCTGCATTTATCAATGCAAAAATCTTTCCCAAGTTTTTCTGTTTGCTTGTTGTTTTGTTTTCTTTTGTTTTGTTTTTTTACCTGAGTGTACAGACTCTGGAGTGGATCTGTAACTCTGTGTAGGTGACCGAGGAGACAGGTTGTGGGTTGGAGAGCCAGGCACACTTTCTCCAGAAGACAGAGAGCGGTTCAGCGAAGATAAACTACGGCTGGTGTGAAGCAGTGATGCCTGTTTAGTGATCTTCCTCAACAAAGAACTCTTCTTCTTACTGTGGAAAAGTATTGAAAGTTGTTCAGAAGCCCAAATGATTTATTTACCTTTATTGGCATATTTCAGTCAATTTTATGACACAATTAAAGAGAAAAAGAAAACAAAAAGAAAAGAAAAAACACAGTATGTGCAGGCTGATACACACATTATCTGCAAATTGCTTTGACAAGATCTCTCTCACATTATCCTGGTTACTGCTTAATTTTCACAGAGAAACAACAAAACAAACCTTTCCTGACCATCCTTAGTTTTGCTCTTCTTGTTCCTACGAGCCATCTTGGATTTGTAGCTGGCCTTTCGAGCTGGTCCAACTTTTATGGATGTGTTCTCAAATGGCGTAGTGGAGATAGACACTTTATTTCCACTCTGTCAGAAACAAGACACAGACACTGCTGAAAACATGGCTTTTTGAAGCAAATCTGCAGGCTAAGCAGGTAGGCTGCTAGTTTATTACTGACTGCCATTTTGTAATCCTTTGTCAAACTCCATTTCCCTCTTTGCATTTCCACCTATCATTTATTAAGGAATTGCTGAGAGAGAGCTCTCTTTAGTCAGGCTTTCACAAATGATTAGATCAGATCCCAGCTGGTAGGTAAAGCTTCCCAGAGCAGAGAGAACACAGCATCTGACCTCTCCCATTGAGATCCCAAATGCCTCCATTTAATACTCGTAATGCTTGGAAGCTTGAACAAAGTGATATTCTGTCACCAATCCTATTCCCTTTGCTCTGAATGATGACAGGTGTGAGCATATCAGGCATCTATCATGATGAATCTGCAACACACAGCATGTCTCGTCTAACTCATCTTAAAAAATATATATAAATAAATTTTAAAAAATCCTGATTGCTCCTTTGTTTGCAGTCCCAAAGATTTCTGTCTATTGGAACAGTCCAAAACTTTGGATTTTATTTCCATAAATGGATTCAGCTCAGAAGGAGGTACCAAAATGCAAGTCATTTAACTGGATAATTTTAAGACCAACCATTACAAAGCTGCTTTTAAATACCACTGGGAATAATCCTTGAGAAAGCAGTATTAAGAGATAATAACATTAGCACAGCCTAAAGGCAAAAAATAAAAGTAATTTGGACTTTTTTAAGGTATTTTTCCTAAAGTGTTGTTTGAGGAAAGGTATACTTGAATCTTATTAATCTTTGTCTTTAATACTGATAAAAATGTATCTGACAAGCCCTTATTTCTCAAATAGAGCATCTGAGTTCAGCTTAAATTACATGCAGACAATTTTGGAGATTTAGGAATTAAGCTACAGCAATGAGTTTTGGCAAAACAAAGGCCAGGTGCTGTGTACATACTTGTATTTCAGACAATGCCAATTAGATATCTGCAACGTTTTAAACAAGCTGTCTCATAGTCTGCATATTACCTGTTTTCCAATATCTAACAGTGCCGAGTCCCTACCTTCAGAATTAGCTCCACCACTTCGGTGTGCACCAGCCCGTTGACCGGCTCCCCGTTGACGTGGGTTATCAGATCCCCTTCACGCAGACCTGCTTCGTTCGCTGGACCGCCTTCCTCCACGTGCTGCCAATGAGAAGGGGATGACTGATTTGAGAAGAGGAATGTACGAGATAGCTGGCCAGATCAGACACAAAGCCAGCTCATCTCTCGCTGCAGCCAGCATTAGCTGCTTCAAAAGAGGGTGAAAGGAACCACTGACTGGCACAGCCAAGCACAAAAATTTGCACTCTTCCACTCCTCCCCCAGCTCCTGACAGTCTTCTCCTGATCCAAGGCAGACAGCCAGGATGGTTAAGCTGATTGAGAGACCAGCTCTTCCCAAAGCCAGAGACTTAATACTCTTCCAAAATTTTTCAGCACTTGGGTATGTTAACTAGATGCTCTTGATTTTCAGGCAAGACTTTAATCTCTTTCAATTTCTTTGCCATCCCAACTGCAACATCCTACCATGTACATGCTGGTACCCAGGAAGGCCAACAGACTTTTAAATTAGATTCTGCCATGCGTTTAGGTTGCCTATGCTGCATCTAATTCCAAACAGAGTTTCTTTTTCTACTTTCCATCCTTCATTGACCTATCCAACGTCACATCTTTTCCCATGAACACACTGTCCTTCCCCATCGCTGTTCAGAAAGGTAACCTCCTTTCCAGTGAGGCGACATTCATGTTCAAGAACTCTGCAACTCTCCCTCTAACCAGAAAAAATTACCAAGCAGTATCTTGGTAAATTTAGCATTTTTCAAGGACAGCAGAGAAGTGCAAGGGAAAAATGCAACTTCAGATTATTTTTCTAAGTAAGAACGAGCGTTAAATTATGACCAAAACATATGAAGTCCAAAATGTCTAATGAACACATGGATATTCACAGGAAAGGAATAAACCATCTTTACTCTCTGTTCTCTCTAACTACACAATTCAAATTACCCTGCTTCAGGGAATGGATCATTCCTAGAAGTCACACGTTAAGAAAAAAAGGAACACGGAGATCAAGTACCAGCACTAAAGGGAAGGAATAGATACAGGCATGGAAACCAGACCTTTTAGCACAGCACACAACTAAGCCAACAGCTAAATCCCTAGGCAGACAGCATAGCAGCAGTGATGCTTTAAGGCTTGTAATCAATTCCAAGCAACTGCTTGGAAAATCCCAGCAGAATGAACTGATCCAAAGCAGGCTACAATCACTAACACTGGTCCGAACAAATTAGCTATAACTCGCTCTCATGCAACAACCCTAATATACAGAAAGACAGTATGTACACAGAAACATGCTTTAAAGTATGTGTTACAGGTGGAAGGAGTGGATTCATGTAAGCAGGGAAGAAAGAAAGAAGAAAGGTTGCTGTGGTTCTGTGATGGGCTTGAAAATTGCTATAGTTAAAACACAAAATGCTGTTACTTGTTTTTAAAGGGCTTCCCCCACCCAAAAAAAAAGATAACTTTGGGTCCAAGGAAGGAGAGAGAAAACAGGGCAGCAAATTTATATATTTATATTACAATTTATATAAAGCTAAATCCCACAGTCCCAGCTAAATGCATTTCTGGACCCAAGGGGTACTCTGTTTAGAAAAGCGGAGACATACCCAGACCATGTGATGCACAGTGTAGATATCACTGTCACCCATATAGACGCGAATGGCACGGAGAGTGAAACCGTATTTCTTTCCAGCCCGATGGATGATGATTGGTGGTTTCAGGTTTGCGATAGCAGGAGAAAAGTCACGGCTGGGTGAGGAGTCCCTCGAAGATGGGTTTGAGGATAGAGAATGAGGTGACATTGGACTAGCCAATGGGGAACACGTGTGGTGATCTACAGTGATGACACAAAGGTGAGCAAAAATTAGGAAACCAGGCCTCAAAAGAGAAAAATTCTTGTTAGAGAACAGCTAGGAAACCATCCTGCCCCATGCTCTTAAAGCTGGTCTTCACCAGAACAGAGCTTGTCCTGCAGCTTCAACTAATTCATGCTTCAGCATGCAAAAACCAATGGAGTTTCCAGAAAGCATATTTGGTAACGTGTACATTGTTCGCCTAGAATTAGAGTTGATTCACACTGCTTATTTCTCCTGTTTCAGGGATTTATAACCCATCACAGGTATTTGTTCTAGGCACAAGCCAGGGACACTCTGTTTCAAGGTTATGATCTAGTACCACCCTCCAGAAGATCAGATAATTTCTAGATCTTGGTACAAGTTACATATTGGTGTTGTGATAAATCAAAAACAGTATTTTTGAAAGAAAAATCAGTTATCGGTCAGACAGCTACATGCAGATAATTTCAGTAGTGTTTTAAATTCAGAGGGGCAAAAATACTTAACTCTAAAAAGCAGCCACTGCAGGAACTTTGGTACTGGAGAACATCACAAGTGTATTTTAGAGTGCGTTTCCCAAACCAACAGCCTCAGAGCTAAATTCTCACTTATGTGGCTGTGACTTAGCTGGGCAACTGGCTAAAATACCTGACTGCTCACAAGTGTAACAATATCTGCTTCTAAAAATACAAAGCAAATACAGAACTCTCATTTTAAAGTGAAGCTGGTCAACATCAGTAAAATAATCCCAAAAAGTAGGAATATTAAATGCAGCTGTAAAAGGTAATCCCCTAAGAAACACCTGCTGAGTTACCCAGCATATATTTACCTGGAAGATGAGAACAGCTCTGGAAGAACCTTTGCTGGGTGATTAAATACACATTTTAGAGATTTTCATGAGGGTGTTTGTGGTTCAACAAGCAACCAACAGGCAAGGCAGAAGAAATGAAATGTGCATCACCATGATGGTGCCAAGAAGCATTTCCATACGTGCCTCCAGCTCCCCAGCTGAGACGGGCAGACCGGTAATGCTCTGCCAGCAGGTTCTGCTGGGTCAGCACCCACGGCCCAGATACAATTTCCTGCTCCAATCTAGGCAGGAATGGGAACAGCCCTGGAAGTACAGCAAGGCCTTATCCTCTGGAAAGAGGGACAAAGTCCTCGCAGGGAGAGCCTCCTGCCAAACCGGTCTGTCGTAGCTCTGCCTGGTTGGGCTGTTCACTAGAAGTCAGCCACCTGGCATTAGGAATTGTCAGGGTATGGCTCTACACAGAGACAGAGCTGGGCCAGCAATGTAAGATGTTCTGCAGTAACTACCTTTGTTAGCTATTTACACTACTGAATTCTTGAACTCTCAGTCTCAACCAAGTTATTTGAGTTACTGAAACTTTCTGGTGCACAGATGCACCAGACACAAACAGTTCCCAAACAACACAGAAGTCAGTATGTGGAAAAATAAATAAAATAAAACAAAATAAAATAAAAGCAGCATCTTGAGGGTTAACAAATGTTCTGTGTCGATATACCTCCTTGCTGCACCATTGTCTAGAGAGCAGCTTATGCTCCAGGAGCCAATTTAAACAGAACAACTCACGGAAAGCTGCCACTTACAGAAGCTGCAGTCTGACCACACACAATACTCCTGTCCGGGGCAAAGCAATACTATTATCCTGGTGAGCTGTAAACATTCACCAATTGTAAAAGCTACATCGGTCCCTTCCTGCCAGCTAAGGCATTATTCCAGGAGAGCGAAAGGGGGAGGATCTGTCTGCAAATCTTCTGTTTAGTGCTTGCAGATTCTCACAATGCCTAACACAAGGCATTTCTTACCTGAGGGAATCATGAGAGACAAGGCAGTAGCGGATGCTGATTTAATCACTTTATTGACAGGTCTTGAGGTACGTTTCTCCCCGGATTCCCCAGAGAGCAACCTGTGTCGTGCCCGCCGCACTGCCAAATCGCTGATGGCTTTTGGAGTGGTAAAGTCTGGGCCTTCATTGCTATTACTGCGAGCGCGTGGATCAGAGAAATCTGCAGTGCTCCCAGCTACAGTTTAAATTAAAACAGATTAGAACCACAGGGAATTCCTAACAGTCTATTCCCCTACAGGCAAAATACATTAAATCAAAGTCATGTTTACATGAAGTCCAAGAGTAAATTTTCCTAAGAAGAAACCCCAGGGCTTGAATTTTTATTTACAGAAATGGTGTTATTCTGAATACAGAAAATTAGCAGTTTCTATTCTGTTGGAAAAGCTTTCTAATGAAATCACATTGCTCAGTAGCAGAGTTGCACGAATCCTACATCTGTGCTGCAGTTCTGAAAGCAAGCAAGCCTTTTCAATGGAATTGTTCATAGAAGTAAACACGTTTATGGAAAGTGCTCCACTTTTACAACCAGCAAGAATCGTCAATCTTTGAGTTAAAACCTGCCAGTAATAGAAGAGCCAGGTTTTATTGGAGTCATACATAAAAAAGCCACTTTAAGAGAATATTAAGGTACTAAAGTCAGAGAAAGCAAAAATGTGGTTGGAAAGACAACCTCAATTTGCCACCTTCTGTGCACCATTGCAATTTAGGCTTGAATTACCTAACCTTCTATAATTATATATAAAATGCAAAGTAATCTTGAAAATCAGCCTGGGCATAAAGCATTAGCAGATGCTGGGGCGTAGGGGGTGTACACAAGCTCTGTGCCTCAGTTCCCCATCAATACCTTAAAGGGGCACTGTGAAAATACATTAATTAGAATTTACAAGGTGCTCAGAAATTAAAGGGGTAAGCATCACAGCAAGTCCACATGGGAAATTAATCATTCTGTCTTCAAAAGCAAATTTTGAGCAGCATGCAATAAATAAAGCCTAAGGGCCACATTTTGAACAATGAGGACAGAACAAAACATTGATCATTGTTATTTAAGTGGGCACCACGGCTCTGCATACTAAGTAAAGCAGGAAGTACCAGGAAAATAAAAATTCAGAGCACCGGTCTCAAAGACTTCATTACCAGATGCCAGTTCAACATTTAACAGCCACAGAGTCTCAAATAAAGCTTCCAGACAATAAGGAACCCAGAATCAGAGGCTGCACATGAAAAGGCTGTGATATGCATTAGAAGAGCACTCTGAGGCAGCAAGTTGAACGAAAATCTTTTCCTACAGCCCCCTGTCTCTAACTTAACTTCCCAGGTTGGGGACACTGAAGCAATGGTACCCCTGAATTCCACGCACTGTATTAAGTCTAATACATCAAGCTCATTGAGCAGCCTGCCCACCAAAGATTCAGTTTTACATATTTCAACTTGTAGTTGCTCAAATTTACAGTGAAAATGTTCTTGCAATTTCATTGGCACATGTCTAAGCTTTCAGTATGAATTCTAGAAGCTGAGATTTCTGTCCCATGGTTTCACTATGGCAGCAATGTCATCCAAGTCCGTGGTAAATTACTTCCTTCATTCCCACACGTTTTTACATGGGTTAATGGAGCAGTGATAGCTGTACTGGGCCTCTTTTGGGAGGATAACCCTTGGAGGGGAATGGGACAACTTTGGAGTAAATTTCACAGACTGGATTGCAGAAGAGGAATAATGAGACATGGAAATCTTGGGCTTCACTACAGTCTGGAGACAAATTTGCTCTAAGACCTTTCTTTCCACCTCCAAACAATCCAACATCCCATCTAAGCAGTGCCCTTCATCTCGTCCTTGTCCAGTCTCACTGCCACTCTGACTCCTTGCTCATTACCCCTTTCCTTTCCATCCACAACCTCTTTGCCTTTACTCTGTTTCCCCCATCAATGGTTTCTTACTTTCTTACCCCACTAGTCCTTATTCTTATTCTACGCTCTAGCTCTTCCCCCAGCTGTACCTCCCTTCTCAAATATTATTTTGCCAGCCTTCATTTCAACTTCCCTGCTCCCCTCATTGGCCCAAATTTACTTTCTCCCCCAATCCTTCCTCCTCGCTACTTCCCACCAGTTCCCAGCTCTGGCCAACTCTGTACCCAGAACAGGAGAGCTGGAGCCTCCCCAGCACTGCAGCAGCCCAGGGCACCACTGCAGGAAAAGTTCTGCTCAGCCCAGTGTTGGAAAATGACCCCACGAAAGACACAGCTTCTGGGAAGTCAGACACTGAGTTCTAACACCACTCCACTACACCTATGCAAGATGCATTTTTAAGGACTGTAACTTGGCTAAATTTAGATATATTTGGCTGAGATATCAAGTAGCATGTCCTTGACACAAACCACACACCTTATTAAATATCAAGTCTCTACTCAAAACTAGAGCTTTCAGATAAATAAAATCATAGGAAGTGGCTATCTTTTAGTATGGCTAAACAACCGTATTCTCTATCCCCACCTCAGCAGTGATCTGCTCTGAACTAATGCTTAAAACATACACATAATGGTTTTAAGTAGACATAGATCACATGGGTTTTAAGCATAAGACCTTTAGTTTGAAATAAAAGATGTAATTTTGAAGAGATTAAACTACTGATGCTATTTCAAAGGCAAGCACAGCCACAAAACTATGCTAGAAAAACTATTTAGCAAGAGACATCCACTTCACCTGACATCTAAACCCAGTTTTATGCAGTTTCTATCTGTAAGCTAACACAGCTTTCTTGCAGAGCACGACATCATGAGGCTGAGCACATACCTGCCAGTGTCGAGGTGCTGCTGACAGCTGTGGAGGGGGTGGTGGATCCGGCATCACCTTCCAGCTGCAGCTCCTGCTCCACGGGCTGTTCTGGAATGGGCACCGGCAGCCCCTCCCGGGACTGCACAGCAGATAGCAGCATCCCCTCCGACTGCGGCCTTTTGAGTACAGTTCCCTCGTCCTCGGTGGAGATGGCAAAACGGGGCATGTCGAGAAGCCCTGAGCAGCGTCGGCGGACTGTCAAGGGTGGACTGGAGTCGCTCTCTGTGTGCGAGGACTCAGACATGGACAAGCGCTTACGCAATCTGAAAGAGAAAACAAGACGTAGCCCCTCAGTTAAGTTAGCAGAATGATGAACTTTAAAGGACAAAAAGAGTGCACAGACCCAACTCGCACATCTGAAGCCAATTTAAGGTGAAGTTACAAGACCAAGCTACATCACTAGGAGCTAAAACAGCAAAGCTTGGGGATATCACCTGAGCTTAGATTTCCAGCATATCCCTTCTAAGAAAGAAATAGAACAAAAGAAAATAGATATAGTGCAATAAATATGATACTAAATATTATAAAAATCACAATTACAAAATGCAAATCACCATCCACTTTTGGCATTAATTTCTCTTTCAAAGCGGCTGTAAATTTCAAGCCACGAAGGCCTGATTCAAGAAGAGAACATCAGTTGAAAGCATAATCTATAAAATGTTTTTTGAATGGAGTCATACAGACTAGATCACAACCACATTTTATGATCTTTCCAATGCCAAATTTTAGTGTAAAAGCTTTACAGGAGTTGCACAAAATGAGAGAGAGCCCTTTTTGAAGACAAGTTTGACAATTATTTCAGTTATGCTGGAAACATGGTAGTTATCCAAATTCTGGGCATTTGTATATTTTCCTGATGTTTTTTATTAGAACAAAATATTTGGGGGGAATATTCTGGACTTTGGAAACTTTGTACTGTCCTAATGGTTTCTCTAATTTGTGACAAATGGCAAAAAGACCAGACTTCGGATTCTCTGATGTTGAAGAAAATACTGCTGTTGGTACATGTCCAGCAGAACTAGCTTTTCCACAAATGGAAAGCTTTACTGAAGGTTAAAATTCCTTTAAATTAATTTAACGTATTTGCTACAAATTTAGGAGAAATTAGTACTTAACTGGATACATTTAAGGACTATATAATTTCTACACATTTGTTTTCAGCTATCTCTTCCACTTGTCAGGTCTCACCTGTGGAAATACCACATGAAGCATTCCTGACCTAAAAGCGGACATGGAACATTTTGGAACAGATCAGCCTTTCTCATATGCTTTGAGAAAACAAAAGATTTAGTTCTACTGAACTTACATTTCAGGAGACCCAATCACCCAGCTGCGGTCTCGGCTTTTCAAGCCACCAAGGCTGTCCAGTCGGTCATCTTTTTCTTCACTCAGACTCCGTTTAGTTGGTGGTGGAGTTTTCCTCTCTTCGTGGATGGAAAGACGTTCCATGCTGCTGTATACCTGCGTACAGCAAAAGATTCTTCTGTACAGAGAAAACAAACCTACATGGCCTCTTCTGACCAAGGGGCACAATCTCTTCTCAAGATGGAAGATATTCCCTGGAAGTATGAACTTGGCAATGCTCTTTGACTAAATAACAGAGTGCAGATGTGACATGCTCAAAGAGTACCAGGGAGAAAAGGAAATAGGTAAAATTCAGAAACATTGAATATGCTTTTCTACAACAGCACTCAACACCTGTCCTCTGAAAACAGCCCAACACACCACAGAAATACTAAGATTTTTCTAGAAACTAATTACTATTTTATGATTATCATTATTATTTTAACAATTCTCATATCTAAGAAGAGATATTGCTAAAGCAGACTCCACAAGTCTTGAAGGCTGGCATCTGAATCTTGAAATCTTACTATACAAATTCAACTCGGTGATAGGCATCATGCTCATGACCCCATTTCATTATCATCAGTCTATCAGCATTGCCCCAAGCTTATTTCAGAACAAAAAAGTCCTGCCCTCCTCAAGGAATCTACTATAATGCTGACAGCTTAATGAAAGTGCCTTTCTTGGTTTTACAGCCGTCTTTAAATAATTAAATGATTAAGCAAAAAAATCCATCCTTTTAAAACTACACTTGACTGTGGACCTAATTTACATAAGAAGAGATTAATGAAAATAATGTTATTAAAAATTCAGAGCATCAACAAGATAACTATTAATAAATCATATGGCTGAATTGTCAGGCAAGAATTTCAAAATATAATGAGCCTTTTATGCCTCCCACATTACAAATGCTGTATAATTTTCCAGATCTTAAAATAAATTCATTAAAAGTGAACTTTTTCTCTTTGTGGCAAAAACATTGAACCCTAAAGAAAAGCTTCAGTCTAACAGAAGAATAATACTCATGGTGAGAAAAGACAGAAGAAAAGAAACCCTTACATACTCATGAGAACTTTTTCAAAATCCCAACTAATTGTCAGGTCCAATTTTAAGCATACTTTTGGTGATTCAAATCAGGAGCAAATCCATAAAATTCATAGTAACTGTTACTTAAGCTACTGTAGCCCATCTAAGGACAAAGAAGAATGAACTGGTGCTTCAAAACTCACTTCAGTAGAGGAAACCTAGAGGAACTGTCATGAAAAAATAAATCTTTCAGCAGCTCTATATAAAATGCATACTCCCTTCTCAACAAGACGTGGGAAATATGCTCTACTGTTCATAGAGAGGGCTGACCTCAAAAGAGCGATTCTTCTCCCTTCTGCCTTTCTTCTCTCTTCTGCCTCTCCCTCAAACATACTTCATTTAATCTAAGCTAATAGTGGAGTTGTACAATTTTGAAATGTCTGGAATAGCAGTTTATTTCAGATCACCTGAATCAGAATTAAGAGACCTGCACAGGCCTGAGTTAAGGCATATTGAATCCAGAAAGTGCACCACTGCCTAATTAATTTTCAGAATTGGAAACTTCTTCTTACCATCTAATCGATAACTCCTTTTTGCTGATGTTTCCATACCTATTTTGGGTAGAACAGGAAGAGCAACATATACTCCCTTCTCTCTAACAGATATGTATTTGGAAATCTTTTAGGTTTTACACTTTGTAGATCTCAGATCACTTTTTTTTGCTTTCCTCTCTTTTACTGTTCCACGTTTACTTTCAAGAACATTGCCCAGAACAGGACAGAGTACTCCAGCTAAACCCCATCTACTGTTAAAACAGACGGAAGGGATTTCTTCATTTACCTTGCAGAACATATCCTTGCTTGCTCTCTATGATAATTGCCTTTTTGCCTCAATAATCAGGCGTATTTACCTCATGGTGCACGATGTACCCCAATGTGCTATGATCCTTCTCTTTCAAACTGCCATGTCACCTTTTGTTAAAAACAATGAATAGCAGAGGTGTAGAACTTTGCATTTGCTCTTACTGCATGGGATCCCCTTGAGTTTAGACCATTTTTCCAAAATGTCAAAATCAATTTTCATCCTAATACCATCTTGTCACCTACTGGAATATCTTTTTCAGAATGACAGTGCTCAAATCAAACAATCTTTGGGCACTCCATATGCCAGCATCGAAGTCATTAGTAAAAACATCAGGCTATCAGATGCAGGAGAGACCTCGGCAGTAACTTGCGTATTAGTGAAACAATGAGAAATAAAAAACGTCATTCTCCCATTAACCTTGCACCCACCTTCTAACAGGACATAAACTATCACAGAGCAAACATATGTCCATAGTTCTTTCTTTCCTTAGTCAATAGTAAACATCATGCAATTCCCACATATCATCTGCATGAGTAAAATCTACCTCATATGAAGCATTGAAGGCCTCTGAAATGGTGTTCCTCTCTAGACTTTTTTCTTCCAACAAGCTAGCATGCTCCTACCTTGCTGAACCTTGGTGAGCATGAGGAGAACTGACGTATTTCCACATGATCATCATCATTAGTGTCCTCCTCCTCTTCTGAATCCAGGTGTTGGTACCGTTCTGAGCGGGCTGTAAACAACACATAGCAGATTTCACCAGTGCACTGAGCTTTGATAGCTCTTACACCTCAAGCAGTGCATGCTTACCCCAGAACAGCCTTTACACCAATTCCTACTTGTCTACCTACAAAGAACTTGGAGCATTCATACATCATAAAATGTATTTTCTTTAATATTGAAACACATTCATCTAGTTTTGCTCATCCTGTACAATTAGCAGTGAAGAATACCTCCTTCCAACTGAATTTATCTTATATCATCAGCCATACTCTAAATGCTGATACTCAGCACAAATTTTATGTGTGTCTAATTCTGCAGACCCTTTGTAGTAAGAATATTTCTTCCCTAAGGCATACCAATCCAATGGAAGGAGACAAGGAAACAATTCACTGCCCCAATTTCCAATCAACAGCTTTATGATTGTACAAAGTCTGCCCTGCATACATAGATACAAGCCCTCTTTAAAAAATAAAAATATTTACCCCCCAAAATATTTCCTCTTTTCCCTCCCACAACTAGAAAAGGATTAGGTTTTGTGAAAGAAAATGGGCAAGCAGCCAATATGCAAAGCTATTTTTAATGCAAAAATCTAAACTGCTTCCAAAGAGATTTTGTGCTATGAGATTTGCAGCACTGTAATTCTAAGCCAGCCACATTAGATTTTGCAGAAGGGGATGTTAATAAATTTGGCTACAGAAAGCCGATTGCTACGCTGAGCCAAATTTGCTGTACTGTATCAGCCAGAAAGATACTTTTATAAATTCTAAAATTTTCGGCATTATAACAGCAACGCCAACCCTTATCAACGCCTACGTGAGATACTTCTGGATGTGAGAATTCCAGTCCTTACATAGGGCTTGCATTAAAGTCATCCTGATAACGTGCTGAGCATGCCTGGATAACTGGGGAGTTTGTTGTTCCCACATGATAGACCCACTGACATGCACTGCTGAACATCATGTGGTGCTTCTACCCAACAGGATGCATTCAGAGCTGCTGTACTGGGTCTCTCTTATCTGGAAATGCCACGAATCTTGCACAGTATTCATACCATGGCAATTCACATTTGTCTTCAAGGTTTGGGTGGTGGGTTTTTTGTTTTGGTTTGGTTTTGGTTTTTAGAAAAGAAACATTTACTGGCTGAAAACAGTCACTAGGGAAATATTCCTCCATTCCTCAGAAACTCAAGGAAGTTGGATACACCAAATGCTTTGGAAGACCTGTAATAAAGCCAGCATAACAAATACAGCATCTCTCACTGCAGGGTCGAGGCTGGCAAGTCCACAGGCACCAGTGAAAGGCCAATTGACTTTAACAGACACATTTTTTTCATTTAAAATTCATTTGCTTTCAAAGAAACCTTATTTGGCATTCAACAGAAACTTTTAAAAGGAATTTCCATCAAGCGTTCTATTCAATTTCTAACAATGACTTATCTTTGACAACTTCAGAAATGAAGTACACACAAAACACACAATGCAGTTTATGCCTAATCTTTAGTCTTACTGTCAAAATAGCTTGTGTCATCCTCAGATTCCAACTGTGGGATGAATTCAGCTTTCTGCCGAAGTAATCCATTCCAGTCCAAATCTTTAAAGAACCGATGCTGTTTCACTTCAAAGGCACTACCTGAAATAAGCATCATTTATCGCAGAGTATTTCTTTCAGCATTTGCATTAACAAGAAAAGCAAACCCTAAAAATATCAAGAGTCTGTAAGAATGTACCCAAGTACATTTAAATCACACCTTTTCCAGGAATTTTGAGAAACAACTCATCCTTTTACCAAAGTGGTGATATAGGATAAAATCTGACCAAGATTTACTCCTTCCTACCTCTTCTTCATATTTAATGACAACACATGACTAAACTGGCTGGAAGACAGCATCTGCTATTACATTCCACAGCAAATTGCAAGATTAAGAACTAATTAACATCTTAATTTAAAATTTCCAAATTCTAAATACCACCTTGTTGATAGCTAAATAAAGAGAGCAAACTAAGAAAGGTACTCTGCATGTGAGTGGCTCCACTCTCATGAATAAACTCATCCATTTGTTTAAATCAAGGTAGAGGCTTACATACCTTCCTGAATTAGTATCTTTTAACTAATATATTATGAGTTACCAACCTCATGGGTACCCAGAAGGAAAAACTAAGGATTATCTGTCTGCTAGCATGTGGGATTTTTTTTCAGATGAAATTAATATTCATAAAAGATGTTACTGTCATTATAATAATAATAACAAAAAGAGCATAGCGGAGGAAAAGAGATAAAAGGTTTGCTGACTGCCCGTAGCAGTAAGAGATGCCAAGTGGAACAGCAGTCTCAGCATTACACGTATGTAAGGAATCAAAAAATCAGTCCATCAACTCATTTTATAAGGCAAAAAACTCTACCTCTTTTCCATGACAGCAACACCTTTCAAGTACGTGGATTTGAGATAGACAAGAAAAATGTGAAGATCATCTGATTATATTATTAATTTATGTTCCATTCATCACCCTCGTATGTACATATGTTAAGTTTGCTAAATACTTGCTTTTGGAAATTGTTAAATAGTTTTAATTTTATCTTTTTTTTTTTTTTTAATTTTATCCTTATCAATTGAAAATCCAAATTTAAATCAAACAAATGATATCTATGAAACAGACAACCAGTCCTGTGAAGCCACAGTGTTGGAAAAATTACTTTAAAACAGGAGGGCAGCTAAAGATTATTTCATTGTGTTTTTGTTTTTACTATCAGGAAATGAGAAGTGTTGGCTTGTAAAACTCTAAATCTGACATTGTAATACAAAAAAATTGGCATACACATCTGACTTTGCCAAAGGGATTGTATCAAGAATTTGTTGTATGTTTGGAGAATTCTACAGTACAGGTCCCTATGAATGGGAAAGTTTTCATTTATTTTATCATACCAATGAGTTCACTTCATTGTAGGGGATTAAGCCCAGAGTTGAAGGGAACTGAAAAGAAATCTGATTATACACTTCTCAAATCAAGGCACAACCCTCAAGCCTTAACTAGAATAGCACAAATTTGAGAAGTTTTTACAAACCTGATTGTGTCTCTTGTTTTCCAAACAAAACAGTAGTACCTGTCTGACACATGTACAGTCTACACTAATTTTCAGAGCTTCATAAAACCCAGCACAAACATTTTCTGAGCTCTAGACCAATATTTTTCAACAGGGATTGGTGTGTCTTACAGGCAAGGTAGCCTCTTTTACTGCTTCTGGCTAGTACTTTGCCTCAGAGGCAAGGTAGCCTCTTTTACTGCTTCTGGCTAGTACTTTCCTATTCACAAGTTTCCTACCTGTTCCCATTCTTTCCAGAGGATTTTGGCGAAGAAGCTTAGAAATGAGATCCTGGGCATCTGGTGGCAGTGCATCATCACCTTCTGGCCAGGCAATTTCATCTGGGGACAAAAAAAGACTTGACATTTTCTACCTGCTTCACAACCAATTTGAATAACCATTCACATTCCTACACTGTAAAATGCAGTGCTCAGTCCTTCACCAGAATTGCAAATACCTTAAATTCAGCAGCTTGCATACTTAATATAATTCAAGCACTGACATTTTCCAAAATGCATAAAATTCAGCCTCAGCTAGAGCTGCTGTCAATCCAAGCACTGCTTGTGGAGGAAAAAAAGCATTAAGAACTCTATTAATAAAGTCTGAAATTGGACTTCCATGACAATCCATAAACAACGACACTGACAATACTGTAGCTGTATCTTGTGCCCGCACATTCCACACTAGTTATACTTGGAACAATTCATAGGTAAGCATTTCATGCATCAAATTTAGTTCTTCACTGAAATCTGCTTTTTGCTAGGGATATTTGCCAAGTGTGTTAAAAATTTACTGTTTCAGAAAGCATTCCCAACAGGAAATGTTTTCACTAGCATATTCACTGAGAGAACACAAAGCAATTGTTCGTCCAGCTCCAAGCAGGAGTTTTAAAAATCCACAAGACATAAAGGTACCAAGTACAATGGCATCAATTTGTTTTGCTTAGAATTTCCTTTTTACTTCATTTCTACAACAATTTCTAATTGGCTGACATTTACACCTACAGAAGAAACAACCCAAATCGGAGTGAATTAGACTAGTTGGCAGCTGCTCCATTCATATTCTCCACCATTTACATTAAAAGAGAACAGAAAAAAATCCTCAAATATTCTTCCCCAGTCCTACAGGGACTTGCATAACTCTCACGCCATGCGTACTGGCAGAACTATCTAGAAAGATAGTACTCAACAACGTTCAATGGCTGGAATCAGATGAACGCTACTTTGACGCAAAGATAAATACCTAAAAATTTAGAAAGAAAGAAACGTTGCCTAATATATCGCCTATCTTGAGTAAACTATAGATCCTCAATACTTTTAAAGCTATACTTCAGGGCACACTTTGACATCCCTCGAGGACCAGAACAGAAACATACCACTGATCACTTGTCCGAACAGCTCTTCAGGCGTGTCACCAAAGAAAGGAACACAGCCAACTAGAAACTCATACAGGATAACGCCCATGGCCCACCAATCCACGGGCTTCCCATAACCCTGGCGCAGGATCACTTCTGGCGCAATGTATTCTGGAGTCCCACAGACCTGAAGAGAAACATACAAGAAAGCAATCAGCCTACAGAGTGCCAAATTCACATCAAAGTTGATTTAAGTGTATGTGTTAGGTTTTCTTTTGGTGTGTTTTTTTTTTTTCATTTGATTTGTTTTAACCTCAGAGCTTTGAAAGAAGCTTAATGTTTTGTCACTAATCACTCTAGGCTGTAAAGTATTTCCATGTAGCAAGCGTCTGTAGAGGGAACACATTACCTGCACAGAAATGATATAGAACCATAGAATATCCCGAGTTGGAAGGGACCCTTAAGGATCATCAAGTCCAACTCCTGGCACCGCACAGGTCTGCCCAAAAGTTTAGACCATGTGACTAAGTGCACAGTCCAATCTCTTCTTAAATTCAGACAGGCTTGGTGCAGTGACTACTTCACTGGGGAGCCTGTTCCAGTGTGCAACCACCCTTTCAGTGAAGAACCTCTTCCTGACGTTTAGCCTAAACTTCCCGTGCCTCAGCTTGACACCGTTCCCTCGGGTCCTGTCACTGGTGATAACAGAGAAAAGGTCACCTGCCTCTCCACTCCCCCTCGCGAGGAAGTTGTAGATTGCGATGAGGTCCCCCCTCAGCCTCCTCTTCTCCAGGCTGAACAGGCCCAGTGACCTCAGCCACTCCTCATACGTCTTCCCCTCTAGGCCCTTCACCATCTTCGTCGCCCTCCTCTGGCCACTCTCCAACAGTTTAATGTCCTTTTGTACTGTGGTGCCCAGAACTGCACACAGTACTCGAGGTGAGGCCGCACCAGCACATATCATATACTGTGAAGTGTTCCTAGTGTGGATGTACCAGCTAAGTCGTTCTCTGGAGCACTAAGGCATATGGAAAAAATGCAGATTCTGTCTGAATATGTCTGTCTGCCTGATGGATTTCTACTGGCACAGCTACAGCTATCAGGGACTGAATTCTGACAAAACTCTTACATCTCTGCACTAGCAGAATTAGCAACACAGTATGATGACACACTTCAGCATTTAAACTTGAGATGTACAGCTGGCACAGGCAATGGCTGAGGACGTCAGGTTGGAAGAACTAGGTTGCCTTGGGCTTGGAAGCAACAACAATAACAAAGTAGCTGTAAAAATATAATGCTGCAAAATGCAAGACCATGATCTAGTGACCAAGGAGAGCTCCTGCTGCAAAAAACATTATGACTCAGAAGCAAAAGAAGACAATCCCTTGTGTGCTCTTAGTTTATCATAGGATGATTATGAATTAACACTTGGCACAGCTAAAAAAGAAAATTCAGCTGTGATCCTAAGTATTTTCAGAAGAGATAAGAATTTTATAATCCCATTATACATGGCACTTGTGAGCCTGTATCCAGAATACAGTATATAGTTCCTGTCAACTATGCCCAGGAAAAATCATCTCAAGCTGAAACAGGTGCATGAAAGAGCTATTAATTCATCAACGGAAAATTTATCTCTTTACCTAAAAGAAAGTAACTGGTCAAGCCTAGCAAAATGAAGACTAGAGAGGAAAGTAACCTTTAGGAAATACCATGGTGATGAAAATCAATGTTTAAGCCAGCATACAAAATTATAAGAAGAAAAATATTGGAACTTGCCATGAACTTTCTAAGCACCAGAAGGGGGAGACTGTGGAATAACCTTCCAGAAAAAGCAGTGTTACATCCCTAAAAAAACCTGTTCATGCCTGCACTGTGGTCAAGGACACCTTTGATATCCTGAACTAAGAGCTCAAGTGCATCACTTCAAAATGAGAAACTGAAAAAAAGAAAAAAAAAGAAAAAAGAAAAACACAGAAATTTGTGTGCAAATATGAGAATGGACTCGTATCTTTTCCTCCAATTATAAAGCACACAGCACAGCATCAAGGTAGACAGGGAGTGCTACAAACTCTGCTTGAAACCCAAGACAGAATCCTTGACTGGATCCCACATCGACAGACAAAATTATCCAAGCTTACCTGCTTGTCCAGAAATTCCCTGGTATCCTTCTCAATGTGTCCCTCATAAAGATTAGTTGTAAGACTCATTAACCCTATTTTAGACAGTCCAAAGTCTGTAAGTTTAATGTGACCCATGGAAGTTATCAGGAGACTAGAAGAAAGAGGAGAAGCAAAATAATGCAACACTCAATTGTTTCCCAAAAGGAACTAAAAATAAAAAAAAAAAGAAGAAGAATACAAGATAATGCTAAGCACATTCTCAGCATTACAGCTCCATCAAACACCTGCAACCTCCCATGCAACTGAACCTCACAGAGCTGCTAAGGCAGCCAGAAATCAGGCTGCCTTCTGCCATATTTCACCAACGCAGCAATAGCGTCAAGATAATATTTGAAAATATTCTTCTTACTCTTTCTCAGTGCCTGTCTGGTTCTGTATATCAGTAGCAAATCCCTAAAACTTCCTGCATGTTAGATACCATCGAAAATCTCCACTGTCTCTAGCCCCCACATCCTCCTGCCCATGTAGAGAGCCTCCAAAGAACTGTCTCTCTTCCTCTAGCTTCTGAAGAGCTGAAGACTTACTTATCAGGTTTTAGGTCACGGTGAACGATCCCGTAATTGTGTAGGTACTCCAATGCTAGAACAGTTTCAGCAAAATACATCCTCGCCATGTCAACAGGTAGGGCACCAATGTTCTTGAGAAGTGTAGCACAATCACCTCCTAGAAAAAAGTTGCAAATATGGCACAGTGAAATAGCAAATACCAGTAACAAAGAACAGCTATGGAACTACAATACTAGGTGACTAGATTGAGTTTCCTAAAGGCTTTGTATCTCTACCCCATTACCCCAAATCCTAAAACTGTCTCTCAACTCTGTCTTGAGCTTCAAATAAACATCAAAATCTTAGGAAAACTGAGATGCAGGTATGCTTGGTATGCCTGTTCTCCTCCAAAATGGCTCAACACAAAAAACACCAATGAGTGTTGAACAGCTGAAAAAATAAACTGTGATTGAAGAGTAGAACTGAGATTCCTCTGGCCTCATCTTCATTATCAGTAAAACACATCAGGATAAACCTTCTCTCCAGTGCACTTCTGTTAATTTCTGTATGGCTCAGGAAAGCAAGAAATATTTATCTCAACAATTGTACAGATGCCGTTTCCCAACTGTAAGCAAGCCTTGAAGGAAGGACTGTTCATGACCATTTTGCCTCTGTATAAATTTCTTTGCTTTCTACCACTGTGACAGACACTACTTCTGATATACAAGCTTCTTAAAGTAGTAAGCAAATACTAAGACTACTACCCGGCTCTTCCCATGCATGGAGAAGCAGCCACACCATTGGACACAATGGTACCCATGAAAATAAGTTTGTGAGTCCTCAATTCAAGTTTCTGAAGGAATACTGCCCACACATTTCATTCAACCTTCATCTCTACTTGTAAACAGGAATTAATATTTTTTTTATGTCAATACATCTGTTGTCGTTGCATTAATTTATCTGAAAGAGCGCTAACACGATAACTACAAGTTTGCTTCCCACAAACATTCAGTCAAGCAAGCCAGGCATAAGAAATTAGTTCTGTTCACCAGAGGAAATAAATCACTTGCAATAAAAAAATTTAATAAATAAATAAATAAATAAATAAAATAAATCAAAACAAATCAAATCAAATCCAGTAAGTAAGGAAAAAAAGCAAACAACAAAGCAGCACAGTATTTTTAAAAGGCTGGTAAGGAACAAAGACTGTGTCACTTGGTGATGTTTCTTAACTACCTTTCTCTAATGCCAAGCAAGCATGCAATGAATCTTGCCATGCCATCACACAGGAGAGCAGGAGAATGTCTTTCCAGTGAGGACTGGAAAGCTCACGATGACTTCTGACCCCTACAACTTTTCTACATGTGGCTTTATGTTTCCTCAGTTCCACTGCAATCATGCTGTGTTAGTCACAGAGATTCACAACTGGAGTATCTCCTTATACAAAACCGTACTAGGGGCAGAATGACTCACATCTCTCCAGCTCAGCCCAAGCAGTCCATATACTCCTCCCTAAAAGGGCATCATGATCTCCCCTGCTGCTGCAGGGCCGACTGACCTCACTCGACACGAAGAAAGAAATAGCACACACAAGTTGTTCTTCCTCCCTATTGCATTCAGAGCAGTGTGCTCATCGATGTTACACCCAAAAGTACACATCTTATAAGTCGCTTAGAAACTGCATCTTTTATAATGAGACTCATTACATGTATGTGCTTTGCAGGTGTAGATGGTGATAAACATACCTTCCACGTACTCCATAACCATGCACAGATGGCGCTTGGTCTCAAAGGAGCAGAACATGCTGACTACAAAGGGGTTCTCAGCAAACGTTAAGATATCTCTCTCGACAAAAGCCTGCTGGATCTGGTTTCTCAAAATTAGGTTCTGTTTGTTGATCTTCTTCATGGCAAAACGTTGACGGGTGGTCTTGTGTCGCACCAAATACACCGCTCTAGAAAACCACATACCAAGAGCAAAAGTTCCATTTTCAGTTTGAACTATTTAAAAAACAAAAAACAAACAGTTGATGGTATCTGTTTTGAATGGATCCTGATAAGACATACCTGTGACTCTATAAAACCCCATCTCATTGCCAAACTCCCCTCAAAAAGGAGACCTATCATGCTTCCTTCCAAAAGCTACTCTGCCTTTTTGAATTCAGGAGCATTTTTGTTGATGTGACTAACAAGGAGATAATTCAGGCACAAATGTCACAGATTTCCTTAAGTGTCAACGCAATGAGGCTTGTATTGTTCAATACTATAGTCACTATTTCACTAAAAAACATCCAAAATATATGAAATCAGCATGATTTCTTTCCAAGCTCCATAAAGTTAATTGATGCAACACTGTCACGAGGGATTTCCTTCAGTATCTCTTACATTTCTATCATTTGCAGATCATTAGATTCCTGCACATTAGTAACACAGTTCGCAAATGAAATTTTCATCCGGTTTGCCTGCGTTTCTGAATCAATGCTTGCTTCCTTCTCTCTGGAGTATATTGCATTTAACATGGTATTGTGTCTCACAAGCAGCTGACTGTGAAATACACCCAAATATAAAGACAGGAATGAGTAACAGGAGAACTACAACATCTCCCCACATTTTACAAAGTTATTTTTAAATCACGGGGGCTGTGCAGAAATGTGACTGAAAACATAAAAAGCTTCTTGTCTAACAATACAGTGCTTCAAACCTGCTCCATTGTGTCTTCATAGACTGAAAAATACACCTACACTTTTTCCACAATTTAAAATAAAAAACAAGTTGCTGTTAACTAAGCACCCACTTCTACAAAACACTCAAGCACATGCTGGCTTAAGTTTTGTTGTTATGACCTACTGAATCACTATTCATAGCTATGGCCTAATCAAAATAATTCACAATGATTTATGAACTGCAAGGAGTTCAGGAATCATCTTTAAAATTCAGGATAGGTTTGGATGATCAGTTACAATTTTAACTGACCAGCTTCATTCTGTTTTCTTCAATGAATAAAATCTAATAGCACTCTTACCTTATTACTTCTCACATTTGCCCCAATATAATTTTAGCATTTATCTTGGTATTTCAAGTGCTCACAAACAGCCATGTTACATATATAATCTGAACACATGGAAGAATGCAAAACTATAAACAACTTCTTTCTCAACATTCCTGCTGCTTGAATGAGTCATCAAAAACATCTGCAACTACAGAATTTTACCCTCACTCAGTTAGGTAGCCTTTATACAAACAGAAATCACAGGACTTAAACACTCAGCATGAAAGGAACTGCAGGTAGGGTGCCTTGATATACAATAAAGAAAGGGGTACAAAATAATTTTCTAAGACTCAAAACAAACTATTGTTTAGGAAATTCCAAAATAAACTAAGTGACGATATTTCTCCTAGAAACAATGTTTTGGGAAAACATTTTTGTCATCTCAAGCCAAGGTACTGAAGTGTCTATATTTTACCTACCTACCACAAAAAGATGCTGCAGAAATAATTACTACAAGAACAGATTTGAGGCCACAGCTTGGAAGGGCTTCAGCAAATTTGTGCCACAAAGGGATTAGGAATACAATATTCTGAAAGCTTTAACATGGGGCAATTTATTTTTACAAGCAACCAATAATCTGGAAGCTGGGTGCCAGTTCAGCACAACGTTAAGACCTTCACAGCCAGGAAATACTTCCAGGTACAGGGGGTACTGCCTAAGAAACCCTGAGAACATGAAAGAAATGGCATCTCTCACAAGAATGCAGAAGACATCACAAGTATGGAACCAAGACCTAGGCAAAATTCTTTATACTTTGGACCCAACAGAAAACAGTAATTTGTCTAACTTTGTAATAACCCTTTACTGGGTAGAATGATAATAGTATTTTCTTTTAAAGCAAAGCCTAAAAAGCCCTACCCATAAGCACCGTTACTGATCAGTTTAATAGTTTCAAACTCTTCTTCAGATGGAGTTTTCTTTGACTGGACAGAGGCTCCACGGCTCTGGGGAAAGAAGAAAAAAAAAAAAGGGAAATTGAGAACAGAAGCAACTTCATTCTATACTTCACTCTTTTGTCCTTTTCTTCTTTAAGCAGCATTTACCCAAACTCAAACCATTTCTAAAGCTCTGGAGCCCTCAGTTTCAGGATAATCATCTGTATCCCTAGCAGCCTTGCAGATTTCCTCTGCAAGTACTTGCACAGAAAATCACTGGACTATAAGATTCAGACCTTTCCATAACTACATACTTAAAATACCGATAAACTAAAAAACTAGGAATCTTTGAAACCTATTGAGTTGTATAACTACATTTTTCCAGCAGTTGTAACTAAATTCATCTCTTTTCAATTCCCATCATGTTTTACAAATGCAAATGTAAAGAGTTTCTCCAAACGATTTTTGTTTGCAACTCCAAAGAAACATCAACAAAATTTGATGATAAACGTCTGTTTGCATCTTTTATGCATTTCACCTCCACAGTAGAGATTTGCACGTTGTTATGAGTGTATACTTTAGTGCTTTTGAATGTCAGCGCTTTTTTTTTTAAAATTAAAATTCCACTGTGTTATAATTAATTCTTTATTGTAGACTACTTCTTTCCAGGGGAAAAAAAATGTGCTAGACAGTATGAGTGTATTACTGCTTTACCTCGACTGAATCATCTGTCTCAGGAGTGTCTGGGCTGTCATAGCTATTCAGCTGGGCCATTTCTGAAAAGAAAGGGGAGAGATTACTCCTAATGATCTCAATCAAACACTATTCTCTTTGTTTGTACAAGACAAACAGGATTTTAAGAGGTGCTTGTAGATTATGAAGGACATACTTCCCCCCTGTAAAAAGTCACCCCAATTATACAGTGCTAACCTTTAACATCTTGTAAATTGTAAGTGGCATTTTATATAAAGATGAATATAATTAATTGTCCTAATCTCAGCATCACTTACTGTAGATGGTTTCTACAATAAGTAAAAGCAACAAATGCAAGTTTAAGGAAACTGCCTGCTAGTTAATGTTAAAACCTACTCCATGCAAAAAGATGGTGGCACCTCTGTACTCCAGAAAAGAAAAAGAATTACATTTCAAACAACCTCTCCCCATGAAATGTATACGATTCTGCAAAATGCTGAGCAGCAGCAAACTGTGAGAAATTCAGTTAGTTTAGGCTACTCAGCTGTCTTAGGAGATGCTATAAACTTTGCAGAACCAAATCCTACATTAACTACTAGTCTCTGAACAGACATCATTGACATTTCTGGGTGCCCTCCTTACAGAAAGGAAATAAGGCACCTTGACATCTCCACACATTTCTAAAGAAAATTTGACTTTAGTAAGGGGAATTAATGATGGAAAGGTTCTCTCCCATGACAGGGATCAAAGGAAAATTTCCCTTTAATGTCAGATTTCAACAAATGCTATTAAATTGCATTTAGCAATCTTTGGTAGAAATTTTCCCGAAGAGCTCTTCACTTGAAGTCAACCTGTCACTGTCATTCGAGTAAACACCGTAGAAGTTAAACTAGTCCTATCCAGACTACTAATTTATGGTAAAATTATGCTCTCTAGGGAAAACAAAAAGTACAGTTCAATCACTGAAATATTCTGCAGCAATCTCCAATCTCTGTCACACTTTCTATTGTTGCTGAGCAAGCCATGCATGCTCGTAAAACTTGTCATAGGAGAAGAGAGTAAGCTAGCAGAGTGCCAGACAAAAATATTAACTCACGAATTCCAAAGTCGGGATCTTCTGGGGCTCTGTACATTTACAGCATATTCATTTTACTATATATAATTCTGGGACCTAGCAGAAAAGCTGCTACTTTCTTCTAAACTTTACTCATACAGTGCCTAAAAAGCACTGTAATTTCATAGACCATATCTAACTTTGTAACAGGTAGAAAGCAAATGTTTATGACCCCTTAAAAATGTATCAAATGTTTAAGTGCAATATCCAACATTTCTAAAACCCATAAAGTGTAAAATAAATCCTCTTCATCACAAACTAGATTTTCTCTGAGTATAAACTTGTGTTAATTATCATAAACTGTTTGGAAAAATATCTTTTGGGAGCAGAAATAAAAAATTTTATATCCAAGTGAACTACTCATTAACTGACATTATGTTTATAATGCATCTACTTTAGAAAATTGAAAATATATGCACTCTTCAGTGAATCATGCACCAATATTGTTGCTATTTTCACATGAAGTATTCAGTTATCAGGAAGTGCAACAAGGCACTCCTCCTCCTACTCTGATGACATACTGTGCTGGTTATAATTCACTCTTTTTTGGTTTCACCGCTATGCAAGATGTAAAAATACAGGCATCTCCACTTAAAAAAAAATCATACTAGTCCTGGTTTCATGGTCCTGGTCCCTGGGAAGTCACAACTTTTCCCAGTGAGGCCAACAAATGGGATGACCAAATCCTTTCCAACCAACCCACTAGTAGTCAGTCAGGCAGTGGCTGAACAGAAATAACAAGTGACCTTACTTTTACTGCCCAGCAGCACAGAGAAAGCAGTTAAACCATAAAGCCATTTTCTAACATTTTTTCAGCTATAATACAGGGAGACATTATTAACACTATAAGTAAAGAACTGTCACTGTTGATGTGTGATCCTTACCCCAGCAATGCTCCTTTGAGACAAGGGGCTGGAAAAGACAATCTAGAATTTGACAACAAACAGGAAGATAAGGACAAATGGCTTAGAAATTAAACCAATAAAATAAAAGCTTTCTTTAGCTATGTAGTGGCCAGGAGTTAGTATCTGGAGATTTGGTTATCCTTTCAGTAGTTTGGAGAGTACAAAACAGGAGTTCTCACCCTCCAGGGGATCCCTGGTAAGTCCCAGCTGGCTGATAATATAACGAGGAATGTCACATTTAATTCCTTGCCCTTCCTTGGCATGGCCTTCTGCAGCTTCTAACAAATGGTAGAACTCCTCAGGATCAAACTCCTGCAGAAAGGTGGAGAGAAAGGGGTAGGGGGTGTAAATGATACAGCTTTACAGTTATGAAAGGTTTCTCTGACATTGGAGAGAAAGAGCACGGGTTGAATCATCTGGATTCCTCAAAAACATCCAAAGCTAATTCTGGGTTGAGCTGCAATGCTAAACATTTATAGTACAACAAGCAAGTCAATGCATTCCAACCTGTTCTGCAAAAATGCTGTGCCTTTACAGCCTGGTGGACATCCACTGGCTTAGATTTGCCATTCAAAACATGAGGAGGATTGTAGCAATTTTATGAACCAAAACCAGATTATCAGATAATGAGGTCATAAAAATGCAAACATTAACCTGGATCCACCTCCTAATTTTGTCTCTGAGCTGTGCCATGAAAGGTGATGAGGACTGAGGTGCCCTCTTCTGCTGCCTCTGTCTGACAGAGGAGTTAAGCCAATACGAACCTCGCCTGCTTTCAAATATCACTTCTGATCAAACCATTCACCTGTCCACCTCACTTTTAACTGTCCCAACCTTAGAAATAACTAATAGAATTGTTAATAAAATAGTAATTATTAATCTACCAGCAGAGAAGATTTCACTTTCTACGTAAGAAATACTATTAAAGGGTAAAGAGTAGATTATATCAGCTCAGGTTTGGTGTACTGGATCTCTAAGGAAAGCAAAGGTTATAAGCAGGTATGATCATTTTTACTACACCAATAGATACAATTGGAAATAAAAGACAATATCTAGATGCAAGAGCACTGCTGCTTAGAAGTAAGATCACTAAATAACCTTATTTCTGCCCTACAAACTTTATTATTTACCAATGAGCAAAACTCAATGAGCAAAAATTTTCTTGTGAAATGTGAGGGGAAAAAGAGAAGCAGCGAAGGTTATCAGAAAAGAATGGATATGAGTATGATCAGCGGTATGACAGAAAAGAGAGTACAGAACTGTGAGCAAGAAAAAAAATCAGAGAAAATGATGATATAAAGATATTTGAATGGCTAGAGAAACAGAGAAGATGCTTTTTCATGATTACTCTAAGCAATGCTGCTTCGATACGTCCATCAACCAAAGACAGTAACAATGCAAGAAACAAAGTTCTCTTCTAAATTATCTGGAAAAGAATTAGTCAACTATCTGAGAGGCGGAAGACAGCAGGGATCACAGAGGACTGTGAGAGAGATGTGATAACAGCACTGCAATATAATTTAGAGAACAAGGTGGGAGGGAAGGTGGAGTCAGGGAAGGATTTTTCAAGATACAACTGTAGGGCATTCATTGGTGAGTAAAGGACAGAAGAAAATAAATGTCTGGTGACAAAAAAAAATCAAGCGTACAAAAATGAAGTAAATTCCACTTCTGCCTTCTTTGTAGTACATTTATTTTATTATCTGTGTACAGTTTTAGTTAAATGGAGAAGAATGGTCCCTACTAAGGGGGGGGAAGTGCTATCGAAAAACAATATGAAAAAAACAACAGATTACATACTTTTCCCAAAAGGTGGTTTCAATGATGCACAAAACACACGATTTTCTTGAAGCCCCAGAGACTCATTCCATAAACAAACATTTCACTGTCCAACATGTAACACAAAGACTGAAGCCAAGTAGCTGAAGTTTAAAATAATTACATGCCTTCACTCCCATCACAACAATCACATCCATCCCAACCACTGCCTATGTGGTCAGTCACTTCATTTACAAGGCAGAATTAAGAACAAGCTGTGTTACTGAAGTTAACATTAATAGTAATTCTTAGAACATGTGTCTATAAATTCACAAACAATGAAGTTAAAGACTAGATTACAAAAAAATTATGCTACAAAATAAAAATAAAATGTAGTTCACAAGCTATTTAAATGGTAGACAATCCATTGCTATAGTTGTTGCTCTTTTATAGGATAAAAGGAACATTAATGCTTAAGTCTTCATGTCAGCAGAATTACATATATGGAAAAAATTGCTAGAAAGCCAATAAAGCTTAAAAAAATTTAAAGACTAATATATAAAGCCAAACATTATTTTTACACTTTAAAGACCAGCCACTGCATTTTCAAGGTTGTTACTACGTGCTTTGGAGTTCATTACTCAAATCTCAATGACTTTACTGCTCCCACCTGCTCTCCTGCACTTTGCAGAACATGGGGTACAGAAGATAGTGGATGACCCTGGAGACCTATTGATCTGCAGCTAGAAGCTGACTTGAGTTTGAAAGTGGTTCCAGATATAAAGATGAGTTCACAAAACTTACCAAGGCTTCCTGCCTTCCTTGCACTATAGGGTTCCCAGCAAAGCAATCCCTCTGATGGCCATGGGTCAGGGCAGAGGAATTAGGGAACTCTCTGAAGTCTACCGGTTCACAGAACCTCAGCAGGTGTTTACAACAACTGGTATCACTGGAAAGGTTGGCCCACTCCGGTCCAACTTGCCAAAGAAAGCTCTGCAAAACTCATTTATCTTCTAGTGACTCCAGTGAGAAATGTCAACTGCAGGCACACTGCTGCCCTCAACCTGTTAACTACACATCTATACCAGCCACAGATTCCTAATTCAGCCACCTTGTGTAATGTCTCAGTTGGATGTAGCTTCCCTGTCGTTTTCATGTCCAGAAAAAACAACTACGTTGTGTGCTTGTACCTCTCACATAACACAGGCCAGGGAATTTCATCCTGCTAGTTCACAAATTTCAACTGTACGTTTGTGATACCTCCTCCAGCCCTCAAAAAAATTGTTTGTGACTCTTCCCTACACTCTCACCAATTTTTCAGCATCCTCGTGAAATACAGACACAGAACTGAGCTCTATAATCAATAATCACCACAATGTTGTCTACACAAACCATACACTTATACACTCTTCACTGTACCTACTAACACCCTGAGGAATATCAGGTGGTGTGATGCTGCATGAAATGATGCCAAAAGCTACATCTGGCCCCTCAGACGTAACCTTTACACTAAAACCCAACTAGCCACTGTTGCAGCTGACACTCCAATGCGAAGATAATTCCATATTAATGCAAAAGACGGGACTTTTTTTTAAAAAAAAAAAAAACTTATTTATTTTTCATCAATATTTTCATCAGAATTTAAAGTTTTCTCTTGAAGATCTTGTGTTCCTTATCTCCCCAGACACACACCAGACTTCAGATCACACGCGTGCTCTCCTGAGAACCGCACTTACCAAGCACTCCAGCAGCCGAGCGGGTCTTGCAATAATAATCATCAGCTTCTTCACAAGTTGGGTAACAAAGGCAACTTCTGAGCTCTCCGATCGCTCGTGGGCCTGTGGAGAGCAAAGGATCCCATTATGGTCCTAGCAGTGAACTCTTCATTTTTATATGTCAAATGCTGATCACAGAGGAATAAGTAACAATAATAATTGTAATAAGTAACACAGTAACTGCAATTCAGCAGCAAAGGCATGGCCGAGTCAGGTCAGGCTGCAATCTCAGCTCATTCAAGGATACCAAGTTACATACAGCTTTGCCATTACAACTGACTGTTTTTATCACGCAAGAGAAATTTCAAAGGCTCTATTTGCATTATATCACCCATCAGTTACATTAGATATGATGTGGTTTTTGTTTTTTTAAAAATGAAAACAGGAATACTGATTCTTCCAATTTTACCATCCATATGATACCAAAATCTAGAAAATGACCAACAGCTACACATTTTTAGGGTGTGCTTTCAGATGGAATTTGTACTACTTTCGTTCATATTCATGAAAATCCTAAATTTATTTTCTTTTGATTTAATTTCATAAATCCTGCTGAACAACTACAGCATTGTATTGAATGCTCTGTTGTACCAAGCACACAAACAAAGCAAAGAACATATAGAAAGCTAATTCAGAGAATTTATTCTCACCCACTCTTTTTAATTTACTGGACTTCAGTACAAATTCAATGCTTAGCTTCAAGGTTAATGTGTGTGTGCGTGCACAAAGAAGGGATGTCTTTTTTATAACAAAAAATGCATTAAAATGGGTAATGTAAGAAACATGGGCAAATTTGACCAACAATAGCCACCCACCCTTCAAATTACTCTTTTTTGCTCAAAAACAATATTGTTACAAGTCCTGGAACACAAGTAAAATGGTATTTCGTTATAGGGTGATAAAAGATAGTTCCAATGACATGAAAAAAACTCTGAAATGAAGTAGAGCTATTGCTTTCCAAGGTCAAAAAATTAGGCTTTAGCACAGACACAAATGTAAAGTCCTGAACTTCACCAATGTGTTTATACTGGCAATGAGCCAGTAGCTGCTTGTAGGAATGATATTTTATCAACATGAATGCAAGCAGCAAGAAACTTAAAGGTTCATTTAGCATTGTTCATTAAACCATCTAAGAAAAAGAAATATATTGTTGAGAAACCAAAACACAGTCAGTCACCTAAAAGAACAATAAAAACACAGAAGCTAGAAAAAGGCAGCATTTTTATATATATGCCAATTTTGTCACCAAACCAACAAAATTATTATTTCTCATTTTGACAAAGGTCAGAACAAGAAACATTACTTCAGCGGTGATAAGGTAGTGCTAGAATTTTAACCTTGAAGAAAACTACATAAGTGCTAGTTCATCATCTACAAACAGTATCAGAGATGCTTCCCGGTTATAAAAGTCTTACAAAGAATATTTTGAAAACACTGAAATAAGTTGAGATTTTTTTCTAAACAGTATTTTCTCATTATAAAATAGAAAATGATGAAAATGAAGGTGATTAGTATTCACTCTGTGCCCCTTAATGCATTACCCAAACTTACGAGCTAAAATATGAATTCTATAAAGAAATTAATGCTTTCATAGCTGAAAAGCCATTCCAGATCACCAGGGGTTAGCTGCTTTGCCATGAATAAATAAAACATCAACAACTTTGTATTATTTGAAATATGAGCCATGCAATTGGAACGTCCTCTTTCTCCCCCACATAGTATGCAAAAAATAATATTTTTATTTATTGCATCTGTTTATACTGTTGAAGCAAACTTATCCTTTTAAATCAAGTCCTTTTGCTTTCTCTCTTTCTCATCTTCTGCAATTTAGGCAAATAATTTAAAAATTGAACTAACTTAATCAGGTGTCTGTTTTGAAAACGAAAAGCTAGACCATGACTGCCAAATGAGAAAGAAAAGCAAAAGAAAAGAAAAAAAAAAGAGCAGAGTAGAGGATTACAAAAATCAAACACAACTTGTAACAGCCACTCAGCCATCATCTCTGCACAGCGCTGCTCTTCCAAGATCCTCAGCAACACTGCCTCTTCTTGTTTCCTCCCCTCACAGGATAGTCCGGACATCTCTACAGACGTCTTGTTTACCATCTGTCCCGATGACAGTATCTCGAAAGCAGACGGGGTTATATAGCACGGCTCTGCCCGCCACTTCCATGTGCCTTGGGATGATGCGTGCCACCTAATTAGCAGTTCCCAATGACGACATGCTTGTCTGAAGGTTGCTGGTGTCATTTCAGGGTTCCCCCCCCCCCCCCCCCGCCGCCTCCAGAGGGGAGGAGGGAGAAGCTATGGGGTTGTGGGTAGAGGCTGATGCCATTCCTCCACACATTGCCAGTGACACATGTACAGGAGGTAGCAACGGGTAATTTACAAACCGATTCCCTTATCTGAAAGACCCATCCGTCACTAACTGGAGCTACTGGGGCATGAAATTAAAATCACTGTCCTCCCCTGGGGTTCAGCAGGACCAATAACTGGGATATGCAAGTCACAACACTGTAATTGAGCTAATATACTGATGGAAACCAAAACAATAGACCTGCAATGCCAAGAACCAATAAATTTACGCTCAGGCTCATATTAAGAAAGCAATTCCAATCAGAATATCAATTTTCCAATGTGCTGTATCAGTCAACATAGTACAATACTAATTCCCTCCTCTTTGCTTTTGTTCCATGCACAGAAACACACCTGTAATTCTTCATTTCCTTACCTCCAACTGGCTTAACCTACACAAAAGCCATTCAACTTTTGGCTAGTTTTACCTTGTCTTTGTCATTTAGTCAATGGAGCCAAGTAAACAACTGACTATAACCTTTTACTTCAAAGGAGCTTGAGCTCCTGTTCCATCCTCTAACCCAACCCCTAAGGTAACAGATAAAGAATCAAATGCCCTGTTCTTTTTCATAAGTACTTTCTGTTATTTTTTCAGTATCTTTTCTTTAAATGTGAAGTGTGGCATCCAAGTTCACGCTTTCCAAAATAAAGAAAATCTATTAAATTCATTTTTACTTCAGGATCATTTCAGTGATGCAATAAGCAATAGGTTTCTCTGGCTAAAAGACAATATTTCACGCTCCAAACGAGAAAATATCTCATTTGCCAGAACTAATGAGATTTGTTGGTATTTTATTACAAAAGCCAGGATCTAAAAACTTTAAAAGCTCTGTGGTTTGGTATATTTAAACAGCTCATTATTTACATACCCAATTACTCTATTTTATGAATACATTTTTACAACATAAAGTAGCCTCAAACTGCAACACATTAAATAGTTTTTTCTTTCTGTGGCTTGAAATTCCTGTGTGAATTTCACAGTAAAACTCTATGAAAATCCATGGGTATTCCTGCCAGTTCCTGGCCCAGTGCTGCTTGTTTCCTTAGTGACCAATAAATCATCTTCCCAGTCTTTCTGTATCTTGTAAAAATATAGCATAAAACTATACATCCTACTGGAAAGGCCAAAACCTATATATCCTACTGCAAAGGCCATACTACTGGCCAAGTGAAAGAGATTTTTTTTTTTGAGATTCCAGATGGTCTTATTTATATAAAGTACTGCTCTGCGTGGTACCTTAACAAGATAATCACAGCTAAGGACCCTGCCCTAAGTTTGGGATACTCTAATTTCAACTCCAAGCTTCTGGTGTTTTAGGTGAGTCCTCAAAAAAAGTTTCTTGGGGTGTGGGGGATGGATTTTAAAGTATTAGAATATAACCAAAAGACAAGAAAATATGCACAGGAAAAAAAAAGACATGGAAGGAAATCATGGACCTTCCTGTGCTGGCGTTCATTTCTCTCTCCTTCTTCCTGCCCTGTTTTGCCTCCTTTGTCTCTCCAAGCTTTCCTTTCAATCATCCCTAGTCCCCCTTAGTTCCTAAAGTAAATTAATTACACTTGAGAACAGGCCCTTCTCTCACCCACACCCTGAAGAAGATGTTGAGGAGGAAGAGGTCAGAGCAGCCCCGCTGTCGGTTACTGAGCAAGCAGAGGGATGACTGCTGTACCTCACGCAGTAACCGTTCGGTGTCCTTCTCCCCTGTGCTTGGGAGTAGCAGAATAATGAATACAGCACCAAAGGGAAAAGGCCACTTAAGAAGGTGTATATTGAGGACTTGTTCTGAGGGAAAGGAGAGGAAAGGAAAAAGCATGTTTACCTGACCCACACCTTCTCTGAAATCCTGATCAACCAATTCAATCAAGAAGACAGGCCTGAAAGGGCTGAGTGGAGTGGCCGGACCTAACCTATCACTCTCTCAATTTCTTAGAGTATAATAAATCACAGTCCACATACAAAGGAGGGAGAAAAGTCTGGGAGCAGGAGAATCTCAAGCTTAAACGATCTGTTATCAGAAGATACTTTAAAAGACACTGTAAAATGCTCTGTGGACCCTTTGCACCCCTTGAAATGTAAGCTATTTTGCAAAACATACACGTCCACTTCTAGTGAAAGCTTTCCAACTTACAGACCACTGACCAAAGGTGCCTGGATTCCTTATTTCATAGCTTGTGTGCACAGGTACCCTGCTTCCAGATGCTGGAGATACAACATGGACCTAATGACACACGCTCATCTGGCTGCAGGAAGCCCCTGCACCCTGCTTCCAGCTCCTCCACAGCAGCTTCAAGTCTTGTCAGCAACATGCAGCAGTGCTCACGTGCCTCTGTCAGCCCCTGCGCCAGCCAGCCCTGGATCCAGCAGCAGTGCCTGCGTGCTACTTATGCTGTCCAAAAAGGCTCTGCTGCCACGCTTTCAGACTCTAGAAAGATTTTCCTCCTTTAAAAACCATGAATCCTGAACAATTTCTTTGACTAGATGCAATTTCTCCAGCCCTGTATGCTCGAAGCTACGGTCAAACTCCCGCACCGCATCCAAAGAACTCTACTTTTACTAGGAAACACATTTTTTACTATAGAAATGCATCCGCAGTGGTTACTGATATGCCACAGGCAGACAACCATGCAGGTCCTTGAAATATATTCTCTTCCTCTCTTGATCTGTCAAAATCATTCCTCATTCAGGCTTAGCACCACAGGAACAAACAAGAGTAATTTCTTTTTTCCCATGCATAACAAGTATCAGGGAAATTGCAGCCACACTCATATAAATGTGGTAGCTAAAAACTTTAGATAAAACAAAGGAAGATTCTGCAGTTTTCACAAAGCTTTTAAATACAGTAGTAGTATATTAAAACAGTATTTTAATCTACCTACCACTTTCTAATGTCTGGAAAGAATGGCAGAGGTGCACAAACTAGTGCAATTCATACTGGAAAACTGATCAACGACATGTAAACACATCTTCATTAAAAAGATTAAGAATCATCACAGAAAAATTATTTCAGGGTCTGCGTTTCTTGGTATCTCAGTGATATTTGTTATCTGAGCCTGTGATCTTTATAAATCTTGTACTTTCAACTTGCTGTCTACTTAAATCAAAGCAGAGGATTAGGAAGATGATCCCAAACAGAGGTCTGGACCCAGCAATAAGTAATAGCACCAACTCTTCACAACAGCTATAGCATAAATTCTAAGAGATTTTTTGAAATTAATATTATTTTAAAGGAAAAGAGTGATTTTAATGAGTAGCTGAAGCATACTGAGCACGCATTAAAATTGTGCCCCCTTGTGTATTTTCAAATGCTTTGAACACCACAAAACACATCGAAGTAGTAAAAAAAAAAAAAACAACCCCACAACTGGATTAGTTCAGCTCAAGAAAATCTTTTATGAAAAATTTATAGCAACACTACAAACTATGGTGTTTTCACTCCTTGAAGGCACTATTGTAATTAATAAGTCATTCAGAGTCTTGAAGTACATGAAAGAAAAGTTCAGTAATTTCCTTCATCTGTATGAACCCAATTTTCATAAATGGCAAAGACTGCCTTTGACTTACTCATATGCATATTTAACTTTCGTACAAATGAAGTACACAGGTGAAGTGACTTGCTCAAATCTGCCCATGGTAGATCAACGACTCAGGTCTCCTGATACCCCCACCTGCTGCCCTTCCTCTGGAATTCATCCTGCCTCTCCTGAAATCAAAGCTCTGCCTTATTTTTTCAAGTTTCAATCAAAGTAATATATTCTACTTCTAGAGTGCACTTACATCCTGGAGAAGTTTCTCCAAGTTTTCCTGCAGCTCATAAAAGTACCGAGAAGTAATGAGACCTTCACGTGATTTATCTAGGCAATCTCTGGCCAGCTCAATAACTTGATGATGGATGAAACTTAGGACCCCATCTGCTAATTGCAGCACGTTCTCTGGAGCATTAGAGGCAATAAACTCAGCCAGCCGTTCTTCCATCTGCGCTGTGGCCTAAGAGTACAGAATAAACAAATTATTCTTAAAATTTTACTATCCCAAAATCTAAACATGAACAAGTAGGGTACTAAAGTAATATATTCTCAATCCCAAAATGCACTGGACTTAGAAAATAGTCCAAAATACAATGATGGTGTTTTGTCTAGAATAAAATTATTATACCATAGGCAAGAATTATGTTCACAAGAACAAACAGCAACATTTAATCAGGACACACTTTTTGAAAATGGAAATGACTATAAAAATAACTTGGTTCTGAGGCTGCATTCCTCCCTGGGTCTCCACAATAAGGATGTAAGATCCAAGGCAGCTCTCAGAACTTGTAGGCAAGACCATGAAATCTGAAAATCATTGCCCCAAGCAATAGACAGACGTCATTTCTTTCAGCATAAGCCCCGATATCCTGCCAGCAGAGAAACATCTATTTTTACTAGTGGTAAAGCAGAAAGGAATGACCGTATCGACAGCTCTGGGATAAACAAATATCTATGTTCATTGCAGTGAAATGTTAACTCTCAGAACTTGATTCCAAAGATTTTAATATTCAGCTTTAAAACAAACAAAAAATTGGAAATCAGAGGTGAGACATGAGATCCTTCTCAGTAAGTACTACAAATAAATACCGAGCATTCTCACAAGTTCATTGAATGCATTATTCAAAAAGTGATTCCTTACCTTTGGAAACCTTTCTTTGTACACATGATTCATCATTATTATTTCACTGTCAAAGGAAATTGGGGAGCGACCCGGGCTAGAGGAGAAAAGAAAGTACATCATCATTTACAGATATCACATCAAAACTCTCAAAAATCCAGTGCTGGTCACTGCCACACTGACTGTAGCCCTTTGACTTCCCTTCAGTAATGGCTATATGTAGAACTTCAGAGGAAATCTTACCAAGCAATGGCAGTTCAAAGCCCCCTAGAAGTGACAGCTAACTCATCTGAAAACTGCTCACCCTCCTGTCTGCACAAGAACTCAGGCAGACAACCCACCTATTTCCCTGAACGCAAGCCCTAACACACTAGCATGTTTAAAAAAAAAAGTGCATTCGTTAAAGGTGCTGTCACTGCCCACGTTCTCTTACTGCCCTCCACGGTAATGGCAGCAGACCTGTACAGGAAGAAATCCCTATTACCTCCAGAGTCTCTAGTGCTGGAAAGGAGCGGAGTAAAATGCAACAAGGACCTTGAGAAGACTCGCTTTCCTTTGTCTGAAGAACACCATGCTACTGGAGGGATGCACGAACAGTGTTATTCAGCTAAATCTTATATATAAATACCACAAGCAGGAGGAACAGAATACTTTCATGAGAACTGCACTCCCTTGGGCAAGTTACACCATGGATGCATATGCACGTATGCATAGGTTAGCAAGCAACTTCAAGGCACACACACACGCACACACAAAAAGGACAGTAAATCTTGACAAACTGCATTTATATCACTGTTTGGGTGGTTTTTAAAGAAGAGTTGCATCTCATTTCATCACATCTGATGGTATGCAATGCTCTGACTCATTCCACCACTGAGGACAGCCGGAGTGAGGTAATGCAGATAATCCCCAGCTACAGGATCGCCTACAGCATCTCATTTTTCTGGTGATGTTGTTTTAACATTCAAGACAAGCAAGAGCTTCAATTATTTGGACCAATAATACGATTATTGTCTTCATGATTTTAAGAGCACCACATATTGCGAAAAATATTTTCTCTCTCTCTATATAAAAAAATGCAATTTTATTTTGAATCAGTTCAAACATTTTAAACTTTCTTGTGAAAGATGAAATGGATCTCTCTAAATGGAATAAATGCATTTTAAACTCTGAATGCATTACAGTTACTACCTTGCCGCTAACCTATTTAAAGGAAAAGCATTCTTTTGGGAATATATATTTACAATTCAGAGAAAATTTAACTCACTGGCTCACAGAATATAGCAACACCAATCTCTTTTTCATGCCTGGCACTGGAATTCCATGAATTAGATTGTGTCTTGTTTTTATTAAGGTTTATCCCTCAGCTTGGGAAAATGCACTTCAAACTAAATGTCTCACTGAACTCACATTACAAGAGAAAAACTGACTTGGATGTTCAGTGGTTACTCATAACAAGTAAAAACACATTTTTATTGTTATTTTTTTCAACAAGAATATATCCTCTTTGATAAAGAAAAAAAATCTGTATAAAGAAACTTACATTTGTATTTGCACAGAATGTGTGACAATAAAAGCAAGGGTAAGAGCTTTCAAAGGGTGATATAAAAAAGTGTCATACTTAGGAGCAAATCTCCCTGCACATCTAGCTAACTATGTTTCTTCTTCTTTCTCCAAGACTAAACGCATCGGTACAAGCACATGACACATTTTTACTGGCAGTTCATCGGGAACTAAAGATTTGGTGAACATATTTCTCAAATAATTTATTTTTCTATAATGAATTGTTGCTCTGTGTGATTTAAGTGAGGTATAAATTACAAGGATACATAAGCCTTTTGATACTAACTACAGAACTATGTAGGCACATATATATTTCATTTTAACTCTAAAGTAGTCTTACGAAAATTTGTGCATGCTTAAGTGTTTGGTGTCTTAGCACTACAACAAAACGTGAATATTTTTTCGTGAATATTTTTTCCTTTTACTTTCAAAACACTTTATTCGTACAAATATAGGAAGTTAATAGCTATACAGAAGACATGCTTCTTGACCTGTCCTGCCAGCAGCTGGAGTATTTCCTTAAGAACAGCCAAAATTATTTGAGTGTGATAGTGGGTTTTGTTTGTTTTTGTTTTTGTTTGTTTTTTACAATTCTGAAACAAAACAATTCTTATTTTCTTTGTAGAAGAGTCTACTGACTGGCAAGTAAACTCTTATAATTCCTTAGCCTTCTTGGGCACTGGCAGTTTTCGCTCATTTTATTTTAAATTTTTTACCACCTAGAATGAAAGAGCATTCATGCAACTGAGAACAGAACACAGGATGAAGGTTCAAATTGTCATTCTAAATAAAATTCACCTAAAATAACATGTTAAATTAAATGTCTAGCTGACTACAGCAAGAAGTGCAACATAATATAATGCACCATAACTTTTTAAACGTTGAGCTTTAACCTAGGAAACTACAGAAAAAAATATGTGGGTAAGTGACTAACTAACCAAAGGCTGGCTACCAGGCACTTCTGATTACTGATTTTATAGCATACTGAAGACATAACCAGATGAAAAAAAAAAAAAGAAAAAAAAAACAAACCAGGACTGGGCAGATAACTGAATGCTACCAATGGAGAATGTAAGAGAATTTTTAAGGAAAAAAAAAAAGATCTAATATATTTTATTGGCATGACAGCTTTTCAAATGCAAAAGCTTCGCACATCTACACAGCACAAAAAAATCATATTTGGTACAAAACCAGTCTAACATTTCAAGCCTCACAAAGGAACAGATACTTTTCTGTAGAACAGGACACATACTGTGCACGTGCATAACATTTCAAGACAAAAAGCAGGCTTCTTCTCTCTTCCTGGTGTAGATGGGTAGGTCAAAGAAATTATTATTGTCAGTGAGTTTTTCATTTCAGCAGAGCAGACATTAGAAGAATAATATCTGTCCCCTTAAGCTTAACAGCAAAATGAAAAACTACTCTGTTCTTCCCCTTCCCTCCACTTCATGAAATGATGTGGTAGTAGACTTCCAGTGACATCTTTCTCCCACAAAGGCTTCTAGACTTCAGCTTGTCGAAACTCACGTATCTGTATCTGATACTAGAAAGTAAAAAGAGCTAATAGACAGCTATCTCAAGAAGTAGTGTATTAATAAATTAAATCTTACAAAAAGCCAGCTGAGCAGTGACTAAATAAAACTGAGCTGTTTATAAATAGGTATTTTTCCTTCACGGTGACAGCTGTATTTACTAGAAAAATGCAGAGAAGTTAAAAGCTCTGTTCTCCTCTCTGCTTTAACCCCACATGGAGGTTTATTTAGGATGAATGTATACCATATTATAGAAGCCAATGTCCACAGGAAAATTAAAATCATAGGCCTTATACTTCTGTCATTTCCAGACACAAAAAACAAGTAATTGTAAAACTAGAGAGCTGAAGTTGTATGAAGTAGAAACTATAAATGTTTTGCTGAAGCTCAGCAGTGCCAGCCTCCATCCTCCCCCAAGAATTAAATATATAAACATTTGTCCTCAAAGAAATTACATTAATATTAGATGCCAGAAAAGTCCCCCTGAAAAAAAAAAAAAAAAAAAAGAGAGAGAAGGTAAAGCAGAATCAAATATGGCCAATCCCCATCTGCTGGTCGAACTTCAGAGCAGAAAACTCTGATTCAGCACCTCACACAGACCACAGCAACTAGGCCTTGGGGCCTAGTCCTGTTCCTGGACGAGCCAAGGAGCAACAGAGAACTGAACTCAGTAGAGCAGAAATCATCTACTGGAGTCTGAATTTAAACAACACACATGGTAACTGTGAAATACAGTTTTCCTGAGAGTGAAAATCTATACTGCAGAGGAAGAAACTGCAGAAAGTTAAACGTGCAACTTTACATTACTTGTCAGTGTTTTTTCAAGAATCCTTCTTTCTGCATAACCAAAACCAAACAGCACAGAAAGTCCATGCTGGGCAGTTATTCTAGTGCTGTTAGCAAAAAGGAAAACTGAGGCAAAGTAAAATAAACAGCAATCAGTCTTTTTAAGGAACAGGCGAGTGATGAAACAAAGCAGTAAGAACCTTTCTCACAGAGCGCTTTGAAAAGTCATTTCTGAGCTTGCAAAAGGATGAAATTGTTTACACACTTTCTGAATCATTCTTTTTTAATTAATTTTACAAACACTGAGCTTCTAGCTACCTTTAGTCTGGGGACAAATGCTATTTGCAGCTGTTTTTGTATTGCAGAACTGTTTTCCACAAGCCTTTAGTTATACTAGGAGTGCCTTATGAGTGTAAGGGATGGGTGGGTGAGAGTGAAAATTAGGGGACAGAGAACACATTTCAATCTCAATCACTTTGAAAGCAAGGACTAATGATTTTTTTCTACAGTCTTACACAGGAACTGCAACTAGCTCTCTTTCCAACACATATTTTTTTCCAAACCTTTTTTTTTTTCATTTCTTCTGTGCATGCCAACAAAGACTGGAACTGCTTTAGACAGAAAAGACTATAAAGTAAAGTAAAAAGCAGTACAGAGGTCAAGTAAAAATACCCGCTTTTCCTCCCAAGAGGAGACCATAAAGACACAGAGTGAAACCCAGTTAAATTTAAAACTGATCACCACTCTGAACAACTTCAAGTTCACAAAATTCACTGTCTTGAGAGAGAAAACAAATGGGCCAACATCGTCTTTAACACAGTTAGAACGCATTTGGGTAAGAAATACATGCCTTAGTCTTAGGAATATAAAACTATTATCTTTCTGTGGTGAATCAGTGGCTGCGTGAACCCCTGCTCTGCGTGGAGCACCGCCTTCTCCTCTGTAGCTTGTGGCATTGGGCACTTTGTGAAAGCAGCAGCATCAAGTGCTGAAACCACGCAGATTACTCACATGGTTCAAGCTGGTGCTTCAGAGATGAGAGAACTTTATATCCTGAAAGATCAATTCTTAAGACAAAAAATGGACTGTATGGGCCACCAGTGTGGTGTTGCAACTTTGTTCCCATCTTTGTTCCCATCTTGGATACTTTTTGTCAGAAGCTTCTCCCAGTAACTGGCATTTTCTAAGAATTGTCTCTGTATATTCTCAGTGGCAGGATCTAGCACATTGAAAGTCAGACTGGAGGACTGCATTTAAACAGCACTGCCCAACAAACTGATGAAGGAGCACATTTGATTAAGGGTGATCTCATCTACTTCAACTATATAAAGATTCACTGCTGCAATCTTCGATCTTTTTTCCCTAGACAGCATTACACTGAAATATGAAATGAGATCAAGGAAAACAGGCAGATTGGGGGGCAGAGTGAATGCACAAAAGCAGCTGTTGAAAGACTTATTAGTCAGCCCGACTTTTAACTCCAACATTTCCCACTTGTTAGCAACTGTTGAACGATGACAAGTAAAAAGAACTGGGAAAAGATGGAGTGCAGCACCTCTCTAACTTAAAAAGAGTAATGATGCCAAGTTTGTGAATTCTCACACTCTCCATGCATTTTACTCCTGGGAAAAAAAGATCTCCTTCAGGTAAAGCCCAGGATTGTTTTAAAAGAAGTGAACATAGTTCTATCTAGTGAAAAGTTCTATCTAGGCAATACTCTAGCTAGGACCATAAAAGGATGATTTGATACTTCTAGAAAAATTCTGGGGTTACAGAGGCCCTCAAAAACAAAACAAAACAAACAAACAAAACAACAACAACAACAAACAGTCCCGGCATTTGACAGCGGCTACCCCCTGCCAAATAGAGTACTAACTCATGCAAACACTGATACACCAATACAATTAATTGGAGCAATTTTCCTTTGAGGTGCAAGGGCCAGTATGGATGTTTGGTAGCAGTAAAGGTGCTTTGGAGTCACACAGCATCACCGTACTAGCAATAAGCAAAATGAAAAACAAATCAGGAACAGTAAGCTTAAAAAAAAATTTGACTCTAAAATTTGGAATACCAAAAGGGTTGGCCATTATCACACTGAAAACCCAAGAAAGCTAGAGAAAGCATTCGAGAAACGAATATTAATCACAGTCATATGACATGCTGAATTAATCTTGTCACAAATTGTAAACTTGATAACTCTGCTTTTAAATTGGCTCACAGAGGAAAAAATCTCAAAAAGCTGATAATTCATAATAACAAGAAAAAAACAGAATTAGGCTCTTCATGTCTTCGTTTACGTCATTCTTGCATTAGGAATAGTGTTTTATACTTCATTATTCCAACAGCAATATGTCTGTGTTAGGACAATAAATACTTTAGTGATGGGTTGTCTACCTATAGTAGCTGTCTTATCTACGACAAATTAGTACTACCACAGCTACACTGATCAGTGATAGCGTTAAGAGTGACAGCAGCAAGACTGAAGTAGGACTACCGTTCAGAGACTTGAACAATTTAGTACAAATCATACAGCTACTCTTTTTACTACATGGCAATTTGTAGAGATCACAGGCTAAGTGCGCTACTTCTACCTACAGTACTTACCTGCTCTTGTAGATTACTGTGTAACTGCACTTAGCAGTTCCATATGCAATTACCATGCAGCCTGCACTGCAGTTTAGAACACACAAATAATTATGAATAATCATGAGGGATCAGCTCTGCCATGACACAATACTCACCAGGCATTTTGTCTTGGACTATTTGACTTCTATTACAAACCCCAGCCTAAGTCCTGAGCTGGGCACACTGATTCAGTGTTTCCAGCTGACAGCTACTCAATTGTGTCCATTGATTTAAAAGTGATACCTGAGAGTGTCAGAGGGTGGATGAGGAGCATAAAGGATACTTCACCTCTTTGTTCCCTGCTTGTAGAAATCCTTTTTGTTTCATAACAAAAGGTTATGTAGATGCTGTGGAAGGTAGGCATCCCTTGATTTTTATTTACTTGGTCCAGCACCAAATACATAAAAAACTTATGGCTTGTGGATTTTTGTATATATTTTTTTCAAATAATTGTTAGAGAACTGGAACAAAGCTTGCCCAGAGAGTTTGTGGAATACTCAAAAGCTCCCTGAACATTTTGCCTAAGGCAATCTGCCCGAGCAGGGGTTCGGACAAGACCTCCAGAGGTCCTTTCCAACCTCCATCATTCTGTAATTCTGTGAAAGATTAGGTTCTAGTTGCTTCTATTTTTAAGTATGGAAAAAAGTCAACTGCAGAAATAACCACTGGATTGCTATCTTTGAAGAACCAATTCTCTGAAGCAACAGTAAAAATTATTCAACTGCTAATGCAGAAGAAATGTTTTCAGTGCTATTACAACACTGCTCTGGGTGCAATTCTGTTTGAGGTTTTGACTTCATCGACTCCAGTTTTCATACTCTTTTAGAAGTACTGCTGGAAAAGTTATTAACTGTGACTGTAATAGCTTCCTTATATGACTGCAGCAAAATTCTGAGAAGAAACTTCACTAAAGGAAATCTACATCCTACAGGCTTAGTCTGTGATGCTTCTGGATCACATTTTCACAGAGTTATGGTGAAGATACAAAGCAGACTACACTAACCATTTTGCAACTCAAATCCTTAGTGTTAAATGCAAAATAAAAAAACATTTCTTTCTGATTAGGTGAGGTGGAGTCAATGCTCAGTAAAGTCAAGAACATGCAACAAAAAAAACAAAACCACTTTTTCTTACTCTTCTTAGAGCTGAAAGCACACATGGAAATGCAATACTTGTGTCCAACATCTTAAATATTCAATAAACATAACCTGAAGCTCACCTGAGACTGCGAGATCGAGGTCTCAAGGCTGGAGAATGGCGCCCTTCTTCATCAGTGATGCTCTCAGTACTGAAATGCTTTGTCAGGAAATGAAGTTCATCTGCCGTGGGCTGAAAGGGCAGCTGGTGCAGCTTCTCCTGAGATGAGCATGATGACTGAGTACAGAAAAAAATACAGAAAAGAAATGCACTAAACGCATGCATAGGGGTCAGCTAATGAATGGAGGAGGAACGGATTCTGCCAGACACTGCACACTCCAGCGGAAAAGAAAGCTACTTATCAGACCAGGTGCCTCTTTTTAAATGTTCTCTTTAGGCTAAGCCAAACCTTGTGTACAATGACAGAGCTGGTGAGATCAGGACAACTTTGGGAACAGACTAGGGAAGCAATACATCTAATTCTGGAACTGTTACATTTGATCACGAAGGTAATTTACTCTTAGGAGACAGAACGGAATATACATGAACAACAGTGCTACTCTGGAAAGGACAAGGAGGTTCCTGGAGTGGTGAGCAACTTTCCTTTTCACTCATGCTCTCTTAGCTCAGGAGTTTCACTGGCATGCAGAATGCTATGGAGCTGTGTAGACACAGGAGTTTTTACTGATTATTGGCTCTCAATTGAAATTGCTACTGTAAATGGTCTGGATTTTATTTCTCCATGATCTCAATTTTATTTCTCCTTTTCTTTACCCATCAGGCTTCTTTTCTAACCAGGTAGGAAATAATAAAATGAAAGCAGCTGACTTTGTAGAGTTACAAGATTAATAGTTTCCTTTTACAAACAGTAAAGCAGCTCATTCATTTTTAAATAAGTCGATAAATTTATATGACGTGTCCTGTGATAATGATAGACATGAAAAAGATTTAATTCTTGAACCTAAAGAAACCTGAGCTCAAAACAAGATTTGTGGGAAGTGTTAATAACATCAAATGTTGGATGTTCCAGGGGAAAAAGCTGTGGGTCAACTAAAAAATGCACTTTTTTGTCTGATTATTTTCAATGTCCCTTTCCATTTTTCAAAAATAAGTAAATATATTATGTAAGGACAAATTTAAAATCCTCTGAAGTGCTAAATAACCAGAGCAGCACTGAATAACACCAATGGGCCTTATGAAAAACACCATACTAACCTAAGTTCTGAGGCTTCTTATCAGTCTGATGAAATCATTTGTGCACATTTTTCCAATGGAAGAACTTCTCCTTTTGCTACAACAATCCTCACTCTAACTAGTAAGCAAAGCATCCTAATACCAGAAGTATTGGTAATAAGGAATTATGCATCACGTGATATGTATGACCCAAGTTTTAACTCACCTAGTTTGCTTTTCTGGACTTATTTGCTGTTGATGGTTTTTGGAAAAGAAAGCTAACAAGCATGGCTGAGCAGTGAAAGCCAAACGCTAACAAGGCTGCTCATTGAGTCCTGCGTGTTTGTATAGCTGATAAGGAAAATATTCTGAGATCACCTAAACCAGGTGCATCCAAATTTGCCGACAGAGTTACAGTTACACTTGAACTGAAGAAAAACTAAACAAGATTGTTGCAGATCCAACACTCTTATCTGTAGAGAATTCTAGCCAAGACTGAGATGAAGAACTCAATGTGAGAACGTATAAACCTAAAGATCTTATTCTTTGATAACAATATAATTTGCTCCAGAGCCCAGATCCACTCCCTCTGCATTGCACAAAAAAGAACCTGCCTGAAAGCCTCAGGGAATCCCCAAGCACAGCTGGAACAGGGAGCCACAAATTCCAACTTCAGGCAGGTCTAGAAGGACCATGGTGGGAAGTCACACCCAGCAGTGTCCGCCTGGTGACAATTACCCAGATGGTGCATCACCTTACACTCGTCTAATCCACACTGAAGCCAAAACAGAATCTGAGTAATTGACAGCCCTTTGCCCACAGCAATTCTGCTGCGCACTCTGCTTATGCCTATCTGGCAGGAAAGATTCTCTCTCTGTATTACAGAATTATGCAAGCCCTTCTTGCCTTTCAGAGCTTTCTTTGATCACCTGTCTTACACAATACAAACAGTGGGAAGAAGCACCTGCTTATGCAAAAACAGCAGCACTTCTCAAAGAAAAGGTGTGTGTCAGATGACATCCTATTTGTGATGAGTAAAACCAATCCTGCAGAAGAGCAGGAAGTACTAAAGACACTGGCTAATGAAGTGCTGCATTAACAGGTACTCGAGCTCTGGCATTATGAGTGCATCTCTTATTCAAAACAAAATTAAACTAAAACTCTAACATTAGGAAAATTAGCACATATCAAGTTATTAGTTACTAGAGTTAGAAGAGGAAAATCAAACCTGAAATTCTAGAAAAAAACACATTTCCCAACAGCAAAGTCACTGGGGAAGCTGCGTTACTCAACTCATGGATGACCCACCAAAATCCTCCTTCCACTTTCTCTCCTTAAAAGCAATTAGATCGTAAAGTTTGTAATTCCAAGGAATAATTAAGGACAGCTCTGAAGATAATTTCAGAAATAAATTATTCAGAAAAAATAATTTTGGAAGAAATTCTTTACTTTGGAAGAAGTTCTTTACTCAAAGGGTGGTGAGGAACAGGTTGCCCAGAGAAGCTGTGGATGCCCCAGCTCTGAAGTGTTGGCTGGATGGGGCTTTGTGCAACCTGGTCTAGTGGGAGGTGGCAGGGGGGCTGGAATTAGATGATCTTCAAGGCTCCTTCCAACCCAAAGCATTCTCTGATTCTACGAAGACTATGCCGAGAAACCGACTTTCTTCTGCCAAGGGCTTCCCTAGCAACCTTAAGGCATACAACTTTTCAGCGAGAAAGCACAAGAGCAAAACTAAACACTTCTGAATTATTGATTTTTATGTAATCACATCAGTGTACTCGATATTTACAGCAGCCTAACACTGCTGGTGTCTTAATTACAAATGCAGAATTAGCTAAATCTTCTTCAGTAAAAATAAAAAATACAATTAAGCTAATAATATAGTATTATACATTTACTCTGCATCTAGAAAATTAATAGCAAACTAGATGCTTAAAAATCATTGTATATGGGCCCATTCAACTGACTATTCCATATACATCTTACTTGAAAGGTTTTCTCCAGCTTTTCCAGTGTTGGCCTGATGTATGTGGTCTTTATGATTGATATGAAGGATAAATATGTATTTTTTTAAGAAGTGTCATCCATCAATTGGAATCAAAAAATAAAGCAGAATCTACAAGTTTCCACTGACCTTAAAACAAGTGTGTGCCTTGGTTTGTTCAGCTGGTTGGTTGGTTGGTAGAATAGCTGATCTATGACCACAGAGATGCAAGTCAGTTCTAACTGCCAGACCGAAATTCAGGCCAGCAGAACGCAGAAGAAAAGAAACATGATCTAGAGGACTTATCACACCAAACAGAAGCCCAAATTTCTGTTATGTTCTCACCCATGGCATTAATTCACTGTGCGCTTCTGAAAAACCCCTTGCATCTTCTTACTTCAGTTTTAAAGTCTACATAGGAATAATTCTGCTTATCAATTTCAGAATTGTTATTAAGATCAATTCAAATTAATTCTAATCTAAGAAATACTCTGACAATAAGCAGTATTACATTTCTAAGCCTATCCTAAGTTTAAAGCCTCCAAGACTGCTTCGGAACTTACTAAACAGCACATTTCAATGTCTTTCTGAGAGTGTAAAACTGTATCAGGAAAAGGAAAAGAGAGTAAAGATTCATCCATTTAGGAAAAAAAAAGTCTTGGAATACAGGTTTTATTCCTTTCCCTGCAGGAAGGTGAATTTAGCTCCACATCCAACTATCACCACATGTTTCTCATTACCGTCCTGCTTTCTGTTTACAGCTTTACAAGACTTACAGAATTTGGACTGATGATTTCTATGTGACATGTCTAAGTTGTTTTTTGTTTTTTTCCTGGATAGGTTCAATCAAAATGATCTAGCTGTTTCTGGGAACACGACAAGACAGGAATATTCTTTCTTTCCCATGTCAGAAAACTGAGAACTTTCTAAAAGTAGCTTTCATGTTCCCATTTCAAAACGAGGACTGATATTTCCAATAGATTTCTTTTGTTAGTTTTGCTCTCTCCATGGACATATACCCCAAGGCTGGTCAAACTATGATTTCTTGAAAAACTCAACACACCAGGAGATAAAGACTTGGACACTGCAGGCAGCTTGGTCTCCAAAGGTGTCATCTTCACAAGCATCTGGGAAGCTCTCACAGTGATTATCAATCATCTGACTATTTGGATGCCACCCATTCTGAAAGTAACAATACTTGCTCCATGCTCTAATAGCATGGTGCTTGTACCCAGACGAGAACACAACCATGGCTTCTGCTGATAGAGATTTAACCTACGACTCCAAAGGCAAAAGCAGAGGTCCAAAAGCTGTTCTCAGGTGCTTGATAAATAAGACTGCTTGGCAGTGAAACCAGGACCGTCCTTTTCCTGTGTTGCTATTGAAATTTTCTCCCACATTTTTCTGTTCTCACGCCTACCAATTTGTACACACCCTTCTCCTACATGGGGAGACAGAAATCAAGTCACCTGCTTTCTAAGGAGGCAAAAAATAAGAAAATCCTGTCCTGAAGGACAAAAGATAACAAGTTGTCGAAATTGTGCGAACTAGAGTCTAAAGGAATGTCTGAACATATGAAGCAATACAGACAATATTCATGTTGCAAAAAACAGATTTTAATCATGTCAATTTATACCTAAGAATTTTGACTCCAATTTCTTCCCCTATCTAGAATGATTTTAACACTCATGTCCCAAGGAACTGTGAAGATAAAATTGCATTTCAGAGGCACTAAAAAGTTTATGGATGAATTTAATAGAACATCTCAGAATTAAAATAATGATGCTGCATTCAGAGTAAGATTATTACTCATTTAGATTTATTGCTTAGTAAGATTAATACTCATGGAATACTGAGTCCTAATTAAAGCAGGTATTACAATTATTAAGAACATAATCTAAACAGTAGGTATAAAACAAATGATCAGTAGAAGTATTATGGAAAGAGGCAATGGTATTTGACCACACAGTTTAAGACACTCATGGTAACATAAAAAAGCATGTTAAATTATGTCTGTACAGGCAGCCTTAGTGTTTCTAGTCTCTTTGTAGGATTGCTTTGTGGATAACCACAACTACTAATTTGCATAAACTAAAGAATAGGATTCATTGTAAAAAGTATCTGAGTTATAAGGGTTAAAATGGTGTTAGTGCCTTACTGATATTAACATGTTAGCCTTTTCAAAGTACTGAAGAAGTCATGTAAACTGCAGCCAACCTTTCTAATGACAAGTGAGAAATTCAAAGCGTCACTAGGAGATTCAAATTATTGAAGTTGAGTAACAGATGTGGATTATCAGTTTTTCTTCCCGCTAGCCTGTTAGCAGGTTTTAACACTGAGAACTTGAACGCAGACAAGAATTTCATTTCCCAGTTACAAAAAAGCTGAGTGCTTGCTAGTAATTATGCACTGTCTCAGAGTCCTGACACATTGTGCCTCTCAACTGATCAGTCGAGCCAAGTGCTGCACTGGGATTTCACCAATGCAAAAGGCAAAGTGCAAGATGATAGGAGCTGGGAAATGGAGGAAAAAGCAGCAGAACCAATAATTAAAATAATTTTAAAATAATTAGTATATTTAATAATGTTAGCAAAACAATGAAGAAAGATCAGATATTTTAGTAAAGACTCAGAAGCTGATTTGTTAGGGTGTGTTCATACAAACTGAATTGCTTGGAAAAATCTGGGGCACTTACTGAAACTGTTGAACTGGGAGTGTTCGTTCCATATCCTGATGAGGGAAGGGAGGCCAAGGACCAGCGGCGTCCATCCGTTCTATGGAAAGGAAGCAAAGGAAATTACTGTGATAGATATATTGTGGTCAGTACTTGGGGGAAATAAATCTTTCCCCCAAATCTCTTAACTGCACATTTTTATTCCAGTCTTAAAATACTCAGGTAAACCAGGCATCCTATTTAGAATCGTCTTTGTGAAAAAGCAGCTAGGGTAAGTTTTAAGAGCAAAATTAAGGGACCTTGGAAAAGACAAAGCAAATGGGCATCAGATTCCTGCATTAAGCATATGCTTTGCAAATATTGCCAGTTGAGCAAAAACTGAAGTTTGAGGAACAGACAAATGAAATCAGCTCATTTCAAACTTCTTTGAAAAGAGTCTCGCCTAAAATTATTATACCTATGCAGTTCCTTGTCTCCCAAATAATGCTGAAAATTGTAGAAAAAAGTTTTCAGATCAAGAATCAAGTGAAAGCAGACTCATTTGTTTACCTAGTTTAGTGAGTTTGGCCCAGCTCAGCCACTGACACAGCTGTGAGTCAAATCCACTACAGCAGATCAAAACAGAGCTGACAGATGCATTTGAAATACAGAAGAGACAGAAATAACACCCAGGGCCTCTTTCTCCTCTGAACAGTATAATGTTAGTAGTTATTTACTTATCATAGCCAAAGAAACATGACTATCAGGGAAAATAGCCAAAACATCCCTGAGATATTGCAGAACAGATCGTGTTTTTACCAACATCAGATGCTTGGTGAAGAACCCGTACTATCCTCCTTGAAACCCTTTCCTACCCCTAAAATCCACCTCAGTGAGGTTGGAAATTGTACTCAATTCTGCTCAGTCTATTGTGCTTTTTCTGCCTCTGATTTCACCTCAATCTTGAATGCATTTTGTTTCCTATAATTAAAAAACATGCCCTGTTACATGTCAGGATGAGCATTAAAGAAGTCTCCCTCACGTCAGTTTCCCCTTGCTTGTTTGTTTTAGTAGGGCAGATCATCAGTAACTGGTCATAAAGTGAAACTGAATTAGAACAGTTCATTGTTCTAACTGGCTTTGGAAAAATTTGGGGGTTTTGTTGTAATTTCATCATTCCATTTACGCAGAGCATTATAAAATAGGATGCTTGGTACAGGTTTGACATAGTGCTAATAAAAAACTTGCTATCATCTTCACAGTAGTATTTCTCATCCTGCTATGAACACACAAAGCCTCAATCTTCAGAAAAAAGTTCACTGCACACCCACAGATCTGTTTTTATTTTTTCCAGATCTTGTTCCTTTTATTATCAGGTACTCATATACCTGAAAATACCTATACCCTTCCTCTTTGCCACCTATTTTAGAACAATAGGGAAATAAACCCACTGTTCTATATTACTAAAAGAATATTATACCAAGAGTGTTGTTAAAAAGATTCATGCTTCATGCATAAAATATATCAAGCTGTAATGCAGATTTCTATGCATGCATTCATTATAGCTAAACCCCATTTAGCCACAGGTGATGTTTTCCTTGTTAAGACAAATATGTGTAAAAGAACAATCTCAAAAAATTCCAAGAGAAATGAAATTCCTTTCTTAACCCTGAAAAACAACAAAGGCCAGCATTACAAAGTCACTGTGTCCTGCATTCAGGGACTAAAAACCAGCTGTCAGCTACAGAGATCTTCATTCAGCTTCTTCTAATGCACAGGGGTACTGGGGAGATCTTCTGGTCAATGATTCGACCTCAGTTTGGACCCTGAGTCCCAAGGCAGGACAGTATGTTCCCATCTTCTCAAAGAGTAGACAGGAATGTATAAATCACTCATTTTTTGTGAAAGGAATGCCTAACCCCTCTTTTACTGAGTAGCCTAAGTTGTGCATTGAAAATACTTCAGTATTTTCATTTTGACAACGTTGAAAAAAAATCCTTCTCTCTTAGAAAATTACAGCGCACCTCTTCATGCTTGGGCTATTTTCTACTGATGCAATCTAGGCAAGAAATGTGCTAAGCAGTCAGGACAATGGATATCAGCTCTGTATCTAGCAGAAGGAAGTGGGACAAGAGAAGAAATCTTGCAAATCAAAGGCAGTGGGAAAAAGACTTGCTTTAAAAGAAAAGTCCTCCTTCATTTATGCAAAACATTTCAAAGCTACTTCAGTGTTTTGTTAATAAAAATTTATTTTAGAGAGACCTTATGCAATATTGCTTCAGGAAAAGACACTTGGAAAGAAAATTTTTGGTCTTTTATTATTTATTGTAAAATAAACTTAGCTAGAACAACAAAAACATGGGAACAATGTGTTTTGCCTTTAAAATGCCATTTTAATAAGTTAATTAACAAGGTATTTTTATGGCAGCTATAATGCTATTTAATGAACATAAATTCATTTCCAAACAAGGTGATAGAAGAACAAAGCATCTTCTCCCAGAGCACTACCTGTTTAACATTTTAGGTCAAAATAAAAAGATTTTCTGTTTTGATTACCAAAGAATAAAAACTGAATGCCTAAATGGGGTTATTACAGCATGAACTTGTTAGGAACACAAGCTAGTGCTCAGCTGCACAGAAGCTTAACTCACAAACACACATACGCCAGCAATATGATACACGTTACCTGTCTGCTCTGTGTCCGTGGCTGTATGGAAGAAATTGTACAATGACAGTGAGGGAGGGAGAAGTAAAAGATGCACATGTGATTTTGGAAAATAGAAACAAACTCATATTCTGTTACTAGTATTTCAGTGAGATCGCTTTTACTGAATATGGACAAAATCAGTGATACATTACCTTAATAATACAAGAGGATTTCTGAACATGCTAATTTTGTGGAGACTAAATAGTCATTGAAAGGGTATCTAGTAAGAGATTTATTATGAAGCACTAGCTAAACTAAGGACAATCTTGCACAGTCTATCGTAGCGAAATTGGTTTTAAAATAAAACGAGTTTTCCAAATGTGATCCCTACTGCTTCCCAAGAATCAACTCATGACAGGGCTATAATCAAAGAACGAAAATCACAAGAGATATCCAAACAGGATAACAAAGGAAGAAATTGCAACAAATACAAAAGGCAGAAAACCAGCAACAAATCATTTATTTGATGGCAATGGAAGAAATCAGGTAAGAACTCTGTTAAGACCCAAACAATGCTTATCAAAAGGGTACAGCAAAATATTTGTTTGTCTGGGGTAACAGAGCAAAACATTTTAAATTACTTAATACCATACTTGAAACAGAAGTTATTCTGATACTACAGCTTGATAATATAATAGGTATGTATTGTTACTGCTGGCATAGCTATTCAGGGTGTAATACAAGTAGAAAATAGAAAAAAGGTTCTAAAACAAGCTGTGCTTACGTGTTCTTTTCAGTGACAGATAAAGTATACAGAGTAGCATGCACGCTGTAAAATGAACCACACCACTTATTAGGACAGGCTTAACCTGTATTTGTCTATTTCTTTAAAATCAGGTAAGAAAATGGGAAAAGTAGGAAAGGGCACTCTTCAGAGTTTTAGTATTAAAACTTATTTTTTGTTTGAAAATTTAGAATGCAGTAATACTGAAGTAGCTGAAACAGCCAACAAATGATGTTAAGCTTTGACAACGGTTTCAGCTGCAATTTTCTTCCTCTAATCCATTGTCCAGAACTCCAGAAACTGAGAAAACTGGTAAAAATTCAGTTGACTTCAGCAGAACACAGAGAATACACCCAAATCAGGCCCAGATACCTCTTTAAAAATAAAAGTGGATGTAGTGAGTCCATTTGAATTATTCTAACACCACCTATAACTGATTTTTTCCCCTCCAAGGCAACATGAAAATACATACCCAGCTCTTCACATTTTACATGATTTTATAAAGTTCTTCTAATAATGTGAAGACCAAAGTCTACTTCAAAGAGTATTCAAAGACACCAGGTCTTCTAGCAATCACCTAGCTGGAAAACACTCCAGGATTTACCTGCCTTCCCGACAAAGTGTATACCTGCAGCTTCTCTCTTCATTTCATAAACCCAGCATGCTTCCAAATCCTAACCCTTCATTATTCTTTAAAGTTTTGAGACCTACCCTTTCTCTAACTAGTACTTGAGCTAAATTTGTCTTTCTCAGAAAACTTACTTCCTCTGAGAACGACACTTCCTTGGGTAATCTTAACCCAGGTAAGAAACTTCGGCTGAAGGAGAGTTTAGCAATTCTAAAATATCTTCCCCACACTTGAATCTAGCAATCCTGCTTCCTGCCCAAATACTGTTTGGGATCACTTTGTTGTTGTTGTTCTTTATTTCTCAACTAAATTTAACTTTCTGTATCACTATCCACTTCTGCCTACCTGCTAGGATACGAAATTCAATACTCCATTTGTTTGCTTCTCTCAGCTGTCTTTATTCTTTCTATCCTATTCCTTATACTAAATTGGTCACTAACAGTATCAGATTTCTTTCCACCAGTTTGATATACAGTGTGACCAGCATTTGTCTAACATTCGCTACTGGACAGATGATAGCTTTGCATTCAGGTCTTTCAATACTGCTCTTCTTTTAGCAGTTCTTATAGACTTGCAATTTCAATTATCAGCTATTTTCTTCATTAGAGCAGTAATGTACCCTTGACACCAATGCCCAAGACAGCAGAGAAAACTAAGAAGTTGTTACCACTCAGAAAGCAGTGAACGAATGCAGTAGTGCATGCCTAATTTAGGTATTTTTGCTAGGTCTGCACAAAGACAAACAAGATCAGCACACTTACAATACACCTCAGTTACTCAGTGTGAAGAGGATCTAGGATTACCACTGAGATACAGTTATTTTAATCATACTTGGCTTTTACATCATTATGACTAAACTGCTTGTTATCTTACATGGCCTGTATGTCATCTTCCTGGGAGAACACTGCCTTCTCCCTAGAAACAGTATTTACTACTTTATATACTTTATCATCTTCTATGTCTGAAAAGCTCCTGGTATGTTCCAAGTGTTGCCAAGACCTAAACAAAAAAGAATAAAATAGAACTGGAAACATCAGAGAAAGTAAAACACAGCCCAAAAACTTGTAACCTGTAGGCAATTTTTAAGTTATACACTATTTTCCTGCCAATCCAGACTGAGTATATCCTCACCTACCTTCGGGCAGGAACAAAGGAAAAATGAGCAGGTGCATTTGGTGAGAAGTTTCTGGGACTGTCCAAAGGGCTGCTGCCTGTTTGAGAAAGCAAACAAAAATTAATTCACACTTGCAATAGAGTAACTTCAGAGTAACCATGCAGAAACACTTTCAATTGCAAGTTGTAGCTATAAATAACTGACAATGTGCTCCTTGAGCTCTTCATCATTTACACATTAGTTTGCTAAAGAAATATTATGGTATGAATGTATCAGTAGTCTCCCTCCTTTTAAAATAAGTTAAGGTGTACATTTTCTTACTTGTTTTTAAATAAGTAGTGCATCATGTATACACACAATCAATATGTATTTTACATATTTTGTAATAATTCCCACACACAATCATTACCTGACACTTCTCAATGAAAAACCTAGGTTAGAAATGGCATTGACAACACTTCCAGGAATAATAAATAGTAAGAAAGCATCTTCATGCTTAAAGTGTTTATTACTGCTGAACGTAAAATTCACTGAGGAAAAAAGACATACCAAAGGAACTACACATGATAATAAAAGGAGTAGACACTCAAGGAAGGTAATCAGGCCACAATGTATAGCCTTAAACCTAACCACCAGTTTGTTGAGATAATGTTTCTACTACGAAAATGAAAGTTCTGTTGAATTCATACACTGAGGAAAAACGAATGCTTGATTTTTACTTTGCACAAGAATCTTTTCTCCTGGCTTTGTTCTATGATGTGTAAGCATACGGTTGGTAAGTAGTATAAGCAATGTCTTTTATTTCTAAGTAAAAAGCAACAACCTTATAAAAGCCCTCCTGAAAGCCAGAGTCATTTACAGACTAGCTGCAGAAACCTTTGAAATTTAGAAGATAAATTAGTAGCTTCATGTCAATGAGTTTACTGCTTCTATCAGGCACATTCTTAAGTGGTTTGCTCTTTCAGATCCTTAATACAAGCACAAAAGAGAAACTATCCATAGTAAACATACGCCAACAGTGATTTCTTTGAGTACAGACAATAAAATAACATCAAAACGTGAGCAGGAAAACAAGCAGATACTGGACAAACCATGCACCGCACGGTACATAACTGTCATCATCAGAAATGTCTTCGGGCTTAGATCCCACATAAAATGCATTTATTCTAAAAGTCACGTTAGACATGAGCAATAGGTCAAACATCAGTGATGAGTCACCTGCAGAGGACTTGCCTCCACTTCAGGAGAAGCACTAGGTGCCCAGCTCGCCCCCCCGGCCAGCGCTGTGTGTGAGGTTGTTTCCATCCTGCACTGTGCTTGAGCTTACACTTAACTTGCATTCATTTCACCACAAGTTATTCAGGTACCTTAACCGTTATGCTGAGCAGAAACTGAAGACAAGCACCGTGCTCATTCGAAGGTTTGCATTCTCTCACACTTCAGCCACAACCGTGGTTCACAAAAAACCTGCAGCAACATCACTCCACAACCTCTCACGAGCGAGGTGTGTGCAGGCAGGGAAGGGGAGAGGGAGAAGGAGCCGATGCCTTCTGCGGCGTGGGGATGGCCGCGGCACCGGCCAGCACGCTCCATCTGGCCTCCAAGCGTACAGGGGAAAAAGAGCATCTGGTTGAGATTAAAGCAGTTCCCGGCTGATCTAGCACGTGCCAAGGGGCGATGAGAGAACTGGAGAGGGAAGAGAAATCCAGAGCACTGCACAATCTGCTTCAGCAACTAAATTAAAAACAAAGGGTTTGAGCAACAAGTTTGCTCTCCTTTGGGTTGGTTTTGTTTTGTGTTTTAATGCATTGTTATAAATTATTAGTTAAGAACTACCAATAGTTGAGCGTAGTAAGACACAACGCAAGTCTTCACCCAAAAGTGAACACCACCAAACCCATTCCCAGTATATCCCGGGTGGCAGGGGGAGAACAGCCATCAGAAATTAGTAACAAGATGATTTTTGGTGCTTCATTTATCAAGCTTGGACTCACTCTAATTCTTATGGGCACAGTGGAAAACCAGAGACATACTGCTGCCGAACAGAGAGAAGGCTGAGCGGTTTTCACAGTCTAGATGGCACTGCAAGCTAACAAGAAAGATGGAAAAAAGCTAAGAGAGCAACAAAACAACTCAACAGTGCATAAACACACATCCCAGCAGCAGCACACAGCTAGGGTTAGGGTTGCCATTTACTTGCTAGCAGAGCAGAAAGCTGAAGGAACAATTTAGATCAGAAGGGGGTGCAGTAGTAGCAACATCTTTAAGCAATAAAGCAGATATTCTGACATAGCAAGGAAGGCTGCCAGGCTTGGTAGGACCTGGGTGTTTGCATGCACACCAAACCTTTGCTGCTGATGAATCCTGCTGTGTCAAGACAATTTTTCTGAACAAAAAGCTTGTTGCCCAATGCTGTTATGAACAGGCAATGAACTGTCATCGCCTTCTTAATATCTTCATCAATCTTTTGCAAACTTTCCAGATTATGATCAAAATAGGATTTCAGAATAACTGAACAAATTTGGTAATGACAGTTTTTAAGTTTTGAAATTAACTATGTGGGTGTTCGAAGTCTTCTGAGCCTGCACAATCTGGTACAGAGATACTATTAATTTTTAAGCAACAACTTTTTCAGATTTATATAGCATATTTCCTTCCAGACACTGGAATTTTAATTAGATCCCCCGTGATTTGCTTCAAGTTTTAAAATGAAAAGCAATTAGTTTTTCTACTCAATTCAAGTCTGGGTAAAGCTTTTAAAACAACAACAGGGAGAAGGGGAATTACTACTTTCCCTAAAATTTCCCAGTACTGCTGCATCTGCTATAGCTGAAGGAATTTTAATAAGGAAAGCCATAGTGCAGTGGTCTCATTCACCAAGACTGATCGAAAGACGATTTATTCTGTTAGCAAAGGTAAATTCCCCTGTTGCTCAAGGGTTATAGTTGGCTACTATTGAACCTGAAACGACTCTGTCTGAAGGGAGGTTGTTACACAGAATGATTACCCATTAGGTAAATCAACACAGTTACATGAATGTTAATAATTCAGGCATGAACCCTCCCTTTTCCTGGACACACTGAAAGGATGCAGCCAAAGCATCTGTACATCCGCTACCCTGAAAATACAAGAACGGACCTTACAGGCGAGAGATAGGCCAAAGTCTCAGCTGTCATCTACAAACATGATATTCATCAGACAGGTTAATAAGTCCAAAAGCTCAGACTAGAATCCTTTTGTAAAGCCTGCTTCTGAGATTTGTAAAAATAAATAAATACAAAGTTGTTGTGGTCTTCTACAAACAATATGCTAACATTATTTGCTGAATATTAACAGAAGCAGCTAAGGATCTTATTGCATGATACAGAACTATCTGCCTTCTAGCACACACAAATCTTAGAATAACCACAATCATTTTAAGAAACCTGTGTACCACCTCTCTCAAACAAAGCGAATGCCGTGGCTCTGTCACAGCATCCGAGCATCACTTACACAAAATGGAAATGAACGACAGCTTTGATAACCAGGGCAGGATCTGGAGTCGTACGTGACACACTCTGCTCACTCTGTACAAGATTTACCTTCTCTTCACAACATTGCCTGGTCGCTGCATAGATCCACAGCCCAGGCCCTTCGAAACAGACATCCCCAGCTGCACGCTTTGTTCAGGAAGCTGGAGAATCTTGCCCTTCTGTATAGCACTGAACTTTTCTACTGATACAGGGAAAACGGATACATAAATGGGACTCTGAAAAATATCTTTTTTTTTCTTTTTAGCCAGAAGGAAGAACTGAACTTGCAGTGAAAAGAGCAGAATAATTTAATTCAGTACTACAGAGCTGCCTGCGAGCAGCTCCCTCCACATGTTATTATAGATGGGCGCAGAGACAAGTATCTGCACTGGAAGTCAGCAGTGTGGAAAGTAAACTTTAAAATAGTCTGACCTTTCTTATCCAGCTTTAAGAATCGCTCTTTCCTACTGAATTATAAAGATTATGTTGCTTGTCTGATTGATTTTAAGCTTCACATTTAAAAATACAATCTAACAGTAACTTAGTAATCCATCTCACAATGTGCACACCTTCTCTGTACCACGCACACCTTCTCTGTAATTTTCAGATTTTTTAAAAAATGATTCAAAGAAATACAAACAAACATAGGGAAAATATGTATGCATATAGACATACCTTATATATGTGTGTGTGTATAATAAATGTCTGTGTACATATAGGGAACCTGTTTTGGCAGTGGGGTTGGACCCGATGATCTCTGGAGGTCCCTTCCAACCCCTACAATTCTGTGATATATAATAAATGTATATATACATATATATATACACAATAAATTTAAATTTCTAATTTTAAAAGAAAAAAAATAGAATAAATGGAAGGTTTGCAAACCTGTATTCCTAAAGTTCTCCCCTTCAATCCAAGTTTGAGTGACTAAATAAGAAGGGTGATTTTCCCATGAAGTTAACAAGCTGTGGCTTTCTATAACGAGGTCCCAGGTAATTTTGGAAAACATTATTTCATACAGCTTGAAAAGTGAATTAGCACACTTCAAATACACTAAGAGTTCTTGAATCAGAAGTGATTCCACACCCGAGTTAAAAATTGTTTTGATATACTTCCATCTCAAATGTTTAGATTTCTTAAGTATTACTTTTCCTCTCAATTTTCTAGGATATGAAATTGCTTGACATCCTATCTCGATGCTGCTTCAGATATTAAAATGTGTATTTTTCCAGGATCAGTGTTCATTAGGAGCTAGGTCTGCCTGATGGACTGTCAGCTGTGATACATCACACCCCCTGACTTTTACATTACATACAGAAGAATAACTCCTGCAGCAAGTGCCATAAGGAACTCCATTTTATAGTGGTTTTTGAACAGCGGTTTTGAACTTTTTAGAAAGCCTCCCTTATATTTCTGCATGCTTGCTGCTCTTTTGATTGTAAAAGAGGTTCAGAATGGCCATGAAGAGGAGCATGTTCAAGACACAAGAAGCCAGGAAGAGGCTGCAGCTTTTCCTAGTAACTTATCAGTGTATGTGTCTGAACAAACAGATTGATCGATTCTGTTCAAATACTAAACAAATATCACAGCCTGTTCTCAAATTCACATCTCATATATGATATTTCTTAAGAAAATATTTGTGATTCTACTCTAAATTTCATCTACTTTTGTCTTTTGAATAAATAATTATTCTCAGGTAAAACTAAATATAGTACTGGCAGAGAATTCAGCTTACAAGTAATTTATTTTCCTGCTCCCCATTTGCAACTCTTGGAGGTCACAAAGGATGTCCTTTTTAATTAATAGTTTTAAATCCCATGTGACACATTAGAACAAAAAGTAAAAATATTTGATGAATTCTGCTAAAGAAAGATGCCATACCACTGATTAGCTACTCTAGTTCTCTAGACAGTCACATATTTCTAATAAAAGGTAAGCTTGTAAAGCCTGAGACAGCATCAAAAATGCTAAGACCAATTTTTCATTTTTGAAGCAGACAGTGGGGAAAAGCAAATCAAAAGAAAATACAGGTGTTTTTGTTGTGAACATTTCTGCCTTTGTTTTCTGAGAATGACATCAACATCTTGTTGCAATTTGCCAATCACAGATACTTCTTTCATATTCTGAGGAGCATCTTTCTGTATCATTTTAGTTAAATGTAGAGCTGATTTAGAATTTTCTAAATCCAACATAAGTATCAATTCTAAGAACAAGTAAAAAGCGCAACGTAACTAAGCAGAGAATCCCTACCATGAAAAATGCCTTCTTCGGGCCACATTTTACGAAGCTATCGCTATCATATTCACACACGACAGAACCAAGGGAGTTAGAAGTGAAATGGAATTCCTCTAGCAAATGCAAGCTTTTGGTCCTGTAAATTCAAACAAGCTACAGCTTTGAGCAAATTTTCATAAAAACTTGAGTGGTTGAGGCTTTCTGAGGTATCCCTGAACAATGACTCTTGTCTTCTTTTTCCTTTCAATGGGCTGGATGTTCCCTCTCCAGACGCAATGCTCTGCGAACAGAAGCAGATGGCTCCTTCTTGCCGAGCTCCTACCAATTTGCTGTACTTTCTCAGCAATTCCTTAGTTTCAGTCTCCCGAAAGTATTTACAGAACATACTGCCATGTAGGAGGAGGAAAGTCCGATTCTAATGAAAACAACTGTTACTTGTCTTAAACACAACTGTGATGTGCTTCCAGACAGGCTCCACTGTGGATGGGTATGTGCCACAACTGTTCAAGCTGTTTTAAGCTATACACTTGAACTCAATTAGGGCCATACTTGAAACACAACCGTCTTTCCTGGTGTTCTGAAATATTGAAAGCTACATAGTCGTACTTCACCTACCTCCCTCAGCAATAAAAACATCAAGGGCAAGCTGTTAAATCCTCATGCATGACCCTTTCTAAAAATCTGTGGCTACCACAGGTTGAATAAACATTCTTTCTTTTTCTTTCAAAAGAACATCTCCATGCACTTCCCCCTGATGACTAACAAGCAGTTGCCCATTTGCTTTGAAATAAGCATTTCATCGCTGCTGACATGATAAAACTGGCAGAAAATTATAATTATTTTTTTTAAACATCTCATGTTGCTCTAAGTAGGAGATAAGAGACCATAGATGGCACACTGCACAGCTGATGGTCTGCCAGAGGCACAGAGACACAAATAAGGATGTTTCTTCTCATGAGAACTACGGATAAACCACTGGCACAAATAAACTGTACTAGGAGACTCAAGATATCTGCTAAAAGGTATACATTTAATTTTATTTGACGTTGCTCTTCCTCTGTTTCTTTTGCTGGACATAAGAGGACTGAAACCCCAAGAAAGAGTGGAGGTCAGATACAGTAGAGAAGGAGAAAGACAGCACAGAACAGATGAGGAACAGAGTCCCAGATTTTAAGCACGAAAAACATTCATTTTGAAACTGTACGAACCCTGTTATGAGTTAGAAACGATGAAAAACTGTGTTCAGATTAAGTTTCAAAGCACATATCTTGATGTCGATACGTTCAAACTCACTGCAATGTTTTTGTTAATGATTCCCAAGCAAACTAGTCACCAGGATTTACCTGCATGTCCATGAAGAGGGGAATGTGGTCGCGGGAGAGTTGGAGATGTGCTGGATGTTACAATCAAACTCTTTCTGTTGCTTGTCCGACAGCTGAAAGAAAGAGATATAAATTATAAGGCATAACCAGACAAAGAAAAGCACCTCAAGGCAGGTCCTGGAGATTGGCTTTTAGCTAAAGAGAAATCTCTCATATTTAGGTCGATATTTCCTCACACACTCTATTTCAGTATTGACTGCTGGGAAGTAAACACGCAGGGCCAAAAGGTACTTTGTCAGCAACAAATGTTTTAATATGCTAGAAGCAACATAAAACCTGTATCTCACAGGCCACTCATGGGCCGCTAGAGATAGCCCACAAAACATTCCTGATTCACAAAATATGCGCAATTTGCACTTTACAAATCACACAAAAAGCAGAAAACAGTGAAACACTCCAGTGCTTCGGATATTCTTACCAACATCCAACACAGCAAATAAATCTGTTACAACTATGGGCTATCACTATGAGAAACCAGAGCATATTCTTTAGGGCAGAGCTAAAATTACAAAGTAAAGCGTTAGCACAACTCAGCAGATGAGCAAGATTTTATTAATAAAACTTAAACCCTGAGACTGAAGAATCTTCACAAACACATGCAGCAACACCTATCAAAAACCATGCAGAGCGAGTTCCCAACAAGCCCTCTGCTGACTTCACCCCACTCACTGCCATGACTTTGCTCCATCCTTCTTTGTGAGCGAGCTCAGGCTTTTTTTTGCACTGGCGTTTCAGAATTTAGCCAAAGGAAGAGAACAATGTGTACCTCCATTTGCTTCCCAGCCTGCAATTGTTAGTAGCAAACATTTTGGTCTAAAGGTGATAAAAGTTAATTGTAATGAACAAGTGAATTATTTTCAAATCATGGGAGCCATGAACGAGATCAACTGGATATTAAATTCATTTCTCATCACCCCTTTTCCCTGTCGGAAAAGTGCATATAAAATACAGAATAAACAGCCCAAATTCCGTAGCAAAATCTCACAACTAAATATTAACAGTGCTGTCATTTACTCATTGTACTTCTGACTTGCTTTCTCATTTCTGCTTACTCCAGCAATTGTCAAAGCGGGTGCTAAAATCGTGTTGCTCTTGACATGGGGTGGGAGCAGGCAGGAGCGGGACAGCCGAGCAAGGAGCCGCGCTGAGCAGCTCCACGCCGGGTCCCTGCAGTCGCAGACGAGGCGCCTTCGCTCGCAAGGCTCCCGGTGCTGACATCTGCCTCCGTCCCTTCTGCACCGCCTGAGCTGGAGCAGCCAAGGATAAATGCACTCGGACTGCCAAGAACTGCAATTTAATGCAAAGCTATTTTGCTGCCACAGGATACTGTGTATCTGACTATTATTATTTGTAAGCCTTTTTATTGTTGTTCTATAGGAAACTGGAGAACTCAAAGCAGAGAAAAAAAAAAACACAACTAAACTGCCAACCATAATAAACAGTAATAAAGTTGAAGCCCCATTAACTGCTATTCAGGCTCTCTGGTGTACTTAAAGCATTCCTCAAAATTATCCAACTGATTCCATACAATCTTCATTTACATTCATGTATTATTCAACAACAGTCCGTCCAAAAACTGATTGCCATTGTGTACATCCTATGGTAAAACTAACAGCCTGATGTTAAGAGGCTTAAAATCTCAGTTTATGGATTTCTTTTTTTGTCCTCAGTCAGTCTATTCCAGTAACTGTTGAAAAAACAGAACACTTGATTCCAGTATGAGTAGCAGATAATCATTATGTTGACATTACTGGACAACGTCACAATACAAAAATGCCGAGTGTTCTAATATCATAGACATGAGTATTTCAGAAATTAAAAAATCCTGAGTTTTTTAATATAAATTGCTACATAAAAATTTTAGATCTTGTCAATATGAAACAGTAGTACTCTGAGAAAAGAGAGCTCCATCCTCTACAGTCATGTTCTTTTGCTAAAAACTGTTCCTAAAATACACTTTACCACAGCAATGTCTGGAGCTTGCTATGGAAACTCGGTGTATTTAAATCGCGGCATAATGGGGAACACGAACTGTCCCAAACTCAGCTTTTTAACTGCTTGCCTGCATCTGCCAGATTGGACCCATTTTAGAAACCCATTTTCTATGGTATACTTGCAGAGATAAGGAACCACAAGAGAAAGGGTTAAGTGGCTGGAGAGCAAGCACAGCTGAGGCCCATTAAAATAGGTCAGGTTTACCCAGAAGAGGGAATGGCTTTTGAGTGAAAGCCTAGCCCCAAGTTGGGAATAAAACATTATTCTTTTTACAGCCCCCAAATTTGATACTTTCAATTTCACTGGATCTCTAACCAGGGGAGGAGGAACATCACTGAGGCCCGCTTAGCCATGTACACGATCCATGTGTGCTGGCAGTAAGGCAAAGCTTAAACACAGAGGCTAAGCCCAGAATTTCTGATTTCCCAAATCCACGTTACAGATAGAGCCATACTCTCTACTGGTTGAAGAGAGCTCTCTCGATAGGTATATAAAACTTTTTAAGAGGCCTTGGAATCACAGAGGAATTACAGAACAGCAGCGATGAAGTCCCGGTAGTCGCAAAAATACAAAAAAAAGAGGAGAGGAAGGGTGAGGTAATGTGCAGACCTCAGTTGGGCAACTAGCCCCAGGAAGCCACTATGACAGCATTTGAGCACCTCCTCAGGAAAAACAGCTAAATTATTGAAGTAGTAAAGCTAGCTTCAACTAGAAATTTGTGCCAAAGAAATCCAAGTAAGTCGTATTAAGTGTTGGCACAAAGTTCACACAAAGACAAAATACTTTCCTGGAAGATGCACTTCAGCCAGACGCACGGTACTGGGCCCAATGCTGAGCCACAAGGCCAAGAGTAGAGAGGAGATCGTATTATTCACTTCTTATACTGCATTATTGCTCATTACTGGTCGCGAATTCTGCAAACAGTTTGCTAAAAATAATTCCTTCTACATAAAAACAGGAGTAGAAGGAGAAATTAGAAAAGGTTACCTATAACTCTGAGTACTTTAATAAGAAAAAAACATCTTAACCAGTCCAGAGAGATTGCAAGCATTATTGTTTGTTTATAAGCCAAAGTTTTGCTATGTTCATTAAATGCAAGGCGAGCCTGACCCTGACCCTCCTTTCCTCTCCCAATTTGGTAAGGGTCTCATTAACATGTTGTTGTGGTTTTTTTTCTCAGATCCCACTTCATAATTTTAGAAGAGCAAACCCCCTGCAGGTCCTCCCAGTTTAGGCAAAACCTGATCTCGACCTGGGGGGTTTTGGTTCTGCCCTGGCGCTGCAGGGCAGATCCCCAGGCGTGGGGCTGCAAACACCTCTGTGCTCCCCTGTGCCACCCAGCTCGCCCCCGGCAGCCTGCCAAACCCCGGGCTGCGAACCCGGAATCCAGAAATCTAGGAAGGAGTTACAGCAACTTGATTTAATTCTGACCAAGAACAGCAAAACGGATAGTTTATGTTGAAATATTTGAAACAATGCCTCTGCCATCACTACGGAAATAGCGCTTTTACTATCGCTAGAGTTAACTTCTCTCCCGGCAGTAAAAATAACGTTTGTTACGTGTACCGAAGTGTTCCAAGTGCATTCTTGAAACTGAACACTGCAGGACATCGGACGTGGAGCTGGTAACTGGACACTGTTTTTGGACCCACTGAAATGTCCTCTGGAGCCAGCACCCTCGTCCAGACGTATTTACAAGAACATTTGGGAGAGTACCTGCGAGCTGCACGCAGCTTCAGCACTCCTCATCTCCCTCCTGACAAACCTTCGGCTACAGACCGACAGACGATCCAGCGCTGAGCCTCTAAACAAGTAGTTCACCTTCTTTTGTATTCATGTTCACTCTGAAAGTGTTTTGGTTCGAGCGTAAATCAGTGTTTCATTCTTCATTTTAACAGTGTGCTCACAGAGGTGTCAGTTTGGACATCTCTGACTCTCACTGCTGCACGTCTATCATGTGTTCGTGTAATGAAAGCAAGAGCCACAGAAAAAAAAATAATTAAAAATAACCAGCCCCCGATTTCTAGTAATATCACAGCATTGCTGGTTATTAGAAATGAATAATAAGGAAGTTTCTCAAAATTTAGCTAAATTTATTGGCCTAGAGAAAATTCTCATAGCCAAAAAATCTGCATATGCAAGTAAACAAGATGCACTGAAAAATCCTAGCTTAAACCACTTTTTCTTTTGGTACTCATTCATTTATATGATTTCTATTTGTGACTTCTAATAGAATTTTAGTTTTGTAAACTACTCCAGGTTGTCAGTGCCAGACTAACCCTTGCATTAACTAAAAACTCTTTCCAAAGCAAAATTTCAGAGGTCAGATGTGCTCCAGATGTGATGTTTAATTCAGTGATCCCAAAGCCATGCCTACAAAATGGGACCCACAGCTTAGTGACCACACCTACAAAAGGTATCAGCGATAACTTATTCTCCCCAAATGTCCTATCACCTAACCAAATTTAACAAGATTTTCCTCTGATGTTACAGGAGTTTAGTTTCGGTTGATTTGATTTACAAAGACTTCTTTATGAGAAACAGACATTTTGGAAATGAAAATAAGTATTTAAAATTTTTATTCACAATGGCAGAAAATTTAAAAAATCCAAAATCTGCATGTCAATGAATGCACCAGCTGCACAGCAATGTTAACTAGATGTGGAAGTTATCGTCTTAATTATAGTAATTCAAAGATGGAAGCAATTTTGTAAGCTTTAGCACTACCAACAACAGGAATAATTAGTTCTCTAAAATAGATAAGAATAAGTAAGCATCTGGTTCAACTGATATTTTTTTTCCACATTCAGAATTGTTTAAAAGTTATTCATCCTAGAATAACTGGAAAAAATGTATTATTATTCATGGTGTAGGTTTGGTAGTTCACACATTCCTACAATAACCACTTCTTGTCTCTTAAGGAAACACAATTATGCCGGTTTAACAGACGAAGGATGGAAGCACAGGGCCAACAACACACTTTTAAAATATCACAGATTCTCCATTACAAGAGGCACAGAACTTTTGTCTTCCCAGCACCACCTTCAATCAGCGAGGCAGCACGCGCTGCCTGCCACCAATGCGGATCCCTTCCTGGGTTCCCCTCTCAGCTGCTCCACCACCCTCATCCCTAATCTTCACAAATACAAACATTTATAGTAATCCAAAGTGCTACTACATTTTTTTAGTGTTCCTTGAAAAAAAGCCTTAGGTGTAACTCCTTTATAGAGTCAAACTTGTGTGACCCGTGCATGTTCCCAGTCTCACTCTGGTACCAGTGAATTAAAGTCACTGCGCACATGATGGGGGAAGACATGAATTCTGCACAACAAGGAGCATCGGGATGAAAGATGCAGTCCGTTGCAAAGCACCAGCTATAGTTCTGTACAGATATCTAGAAGGAGCACGGGGAGTAAACATGAAGAACATCTCATTCCATAACACCACGGGTTTCAGCACACTAACAAACACAGCAGCTGAGTGGATGAAGTGCTGAGCAATGCACATCGTAACTTGGATGTAGACTGCTTCTGTTGTTTTAAGGAAAATTAACACCTAAATTTTAGGTGTTATTTTAACTTATTGTGTGAAAGTAGTTCCATTTCATCTCAGATGAGCTATTTGTTAGATAAATCATTTTACTTCTTTATTTACAGCTCAAATTTAAGCAGCAGCATCACCTCAAGTTAAGAAATTGTGAAAGAAAAGGCTGAAATTGCCAGTTAACATCTAATTCACGTTTAACTTGCCTAATGTTTGTGGCTGTTGCACACCTGCTTACACCCTGCTGTATAGTCCAGACCTTTTGTATTATTAACAACACAGGACCATGGGAACAACTGCAAAGCCAAACAAAATGAACTGTCACAACGAATTACAATGACTGGCACAGCCATTCCCAACTAAATCAAACCACTTTATTCTGAAACGTTCCTCCCTCCCAAATATGCTCCAAAGCTATTTTCATCCTTATATGAAGAGGAAAAAAAAAAGCAAAATGTCTCTGATTACAGAAGACACTTCCCAGAAGAAAAACAGGCAGTATTTAATGGGAGAAAACATACACGGACCTTCTCAAGCATTACTGTCTCCGACTTCAGTTGTGTTATGCATTATACTTCCATGAAGTTACATCACCAAGTGTGAAAGGATGATTTAACGAAAACTAAACATAACTGCATACTTTCATTTTCCATTTCCTCTGACTCCATTATTAAATGCTTCACATAGCATAACTGCTTTTTAAATAGGTGCCTCCATGGCAGTTGTCACAGAAGATAGATTATCACATTTTTTGCTTGCAAAAATTCAAGCAAACAAATTCAAGAATGAAATGACAAAGTGAATTTATATCATTTGAAACATTTTTTACCGTGTAACTTCTAACGATATATAGGTGTGTAATAAAACAAACCCATTCTAAACATGCTCCGTAAAGATGCATCCTGAAAACTAAGCATATGAGCCAAAAATGAAAAGAAACATTTTCTGAGATTCCAAAGCGTAGGGTTTAATGGAAATCACGTGTACCAGAATAGGAAGAGGCACTCAGTTGCTATGTAGCACTCAACATGAACAGTTCCCTTTGTTTCAGAGCATTTTCTTAATTTAAGTATCAAAAAATGTTCCAAATTATCTCTTTATCAGCTAATTGCAGTTTCAAACCGCAGGGTGACAATAAATTACATATCTAATTTTAAAACCATTCTAACAGTACATTATTGTGGAAATAATCTCCATATCAGACTGTCTCAGTGGAGTTGCCTTTTCTGCAGAGAGCAGAGAGATTCACACAGTTGTATGGTTGTGTTCTGCACACACAAAAACGGGGGGAAAAAATACAAGGCACCCACGTGAGTGCTAAGGTAGGCTGATAATAGTCTAACAGAGGTATTAGGACAATAACGAGGCAGAACTTCCAGCACCCCCTCAGGACTAAGCTACCTCAGAAAGGCACATGCCTTCACCCATCTCGACCCACTAGGGGCCGAACAGAGCTGGTCCTGACCAGACCAGGATAAAGGCGAGATGTGTGTGGGAGCAGGTATTTCAGGCAAAGCACTGAGAAAGACCAGATTCTGCTCCATTTGTTCTTACCAGCCTTGCTAAAGAAATGCCACCTAAGACCCCTGTCATCAATACACTCGCATCCAACAGCGGAGAGGGAAACACAGCCAGGTAAGAATTTGCTCCAAGTGTGATAGAAGGTGACAGGCAAGAGCCGGAGTTCTGTGGGCACAGAAAATGCTCGGTGTAGCAAGTAAAACTGGTGAAAACTCACGTACAGAAGTACACTGCACTGTTGCAAATCAAGTGTTCAGCTATTTGGGCTTCTCTTGTTTACATGGCAGGTCTGTGGACAAACCTTTGTTTCAGATAAACACAACAAACTTGGAAAAATACATTAAATAACTACAGTGCAGCATGTATAAGACCAAAGAAGCAACCTTCTGTAAATAAAGACAAGCCTCCAGAAGCCATTTCATGCTAAGGAAGCCCTGAGGCCGTGACAAGAGACCCCAGACCCACAGCAACGTGAAATTTCTGCAGCAGCCCAGCCAGACTACAAGCACCACATCATTCTGCTGTGTAAAGCTGAGTTGCTGCCTGAGCCAATTGTTCATTACCCAGTTGCTATTAATTTTTCATACAAGTAAGGTTGCTCCGGTTTAATAAATATACAAGCACATGCTACAAATAGACACATGCAAACTGTTTTGAAATTTTAGGAGCTTGCAGCTGAAACAATCTTTCACAAAACCAAGCAGAATAAAATACAAACATTAAAAGCCAAGAGCTAAGAATTAAAGCACGCTGCACCGCATGCCAAAGGCAATGCAGTTTGGTCATCGTCTGAGAAGCGTCCTTGTTTTAAAGGCTATTCTACCTAAGAAGGATGAAAATTAAAATCAATTCTAGTTACAGTAAGATCATTAAGAGCAGCATGTATGACTAGACGAATGTATCAAAAATAAACGGATGGTAACAGTGATGACAAGAAGGAATCAAAAGAAAATAGGAAAAACTAAATCCTAGTAAAATCATAGACACAATTTACATAACTGTTAAAAACACTGATATCTAACAAAAATACCTGTTCTAAAATTGGACTGGAATATAAATTCAGAAACCACTAAAAGCTTTTTGAATGCTCAGTGTGCTTATTCATAATTAAAGGAACTAGAAACAGATAAGTTTTTATTTTTATTTTTTTAAAAGTGATGTGCAACAAACTTTACTACAAACTCACAAGTACAGGCACATATGGCCCAAAGTTTCTCCGAGGCAAAGAAGGAGAACATGGGACTGTTAAAATTAAATAAAATTAGCCTATCACTGTGTAAGTAATAGATTGCAATAAAATACGCTTCTGGGAACCACATATCACCATCTCCCAGCTTTCTTGCCTTCTCAGTTTTGTTCCACCGTGAAGTCTGAAACCAACATGGCCACCATGAAAAGAAACAAGACCTGAAAAAATTGCAGGAAGTACAGAAATGAAGACACAGAGGAAGACAAATGCAAATACCTACAAAAGTCAGGTCTTCAAGTTCCATAGCAATCACGCTTAATTTAAATTAAGATTGCTAATTGAAGCTGATAATAATTTATGATGCAAGTAAGACTAGAACAAAACTGAAAGACAGGAAAACATGCAATATCCTGGAAATAAATCATCTCAAATGCCATGTCAGGACTCAAGCTAGATTCCTTAGAGATCAAATATTCAGGGAAAGACCATTCTTGTACGTGCTTGCAGAACATCTCCGTCTTCAGAGGCTCACTTCTCTTTGGGTGCAGGGGGCTCTCCAGTAGTACATGCTCCCAGACATTATCTTATGATAGCAAAAGTAACTTTTTCAGCATGAAATAAACCATGTGAAGCACCATTTATATCTTCTGTTAACTCTGAAGTAGTTTAAAAGATATGCTTAGTATAGCAGGCAGATAAGGGAAGAATAACGTCAGCACCATATCTCTGTGTAAGCGGAACATTTGCTTAGATTTTCAACACATTCTTAAGCTTTGTCTTCATATAAAATATCACAGTGGAAAACCTCTTCAACTTAAGGCATCCTGTGGAAAAGATCACAATGTATTAAGCCTACAGCCCAAGAACACGTCCAATTTACTGGACAGTATTGCCAAGAGGCTGGTATCAAGTGGCTTGGGTTTCACCTCTGCTCTAAGATTTCCCCTCACAGGACCAGTAAGCATTGTTCTCCTAAATGCTGCTTCTCTGGATCCTTCTGCCTTCAGTCCATGAAGTATCTAGAGCCAGCAAGCCAGCCCAGGCAGAGGGGTGAAGCTGGAACCATGAGTGCTTTTTTTAACATCTTCCACTAACGATGGAAGGGGAAAAAATATATAAGAGAAGGGATAAGAGAAGGGATTAAAATGAAAGGAAGTAGAAACAGAAGATGGAAGAGAAAATGACTGAAGTATTCAGACAAAAAGGGCAAAAGGTACCACCTCTCTGCAGGCCTCTCACCCTACTGAACAGCTGGGAGAGTCAACAGTATAGTTCATGCAACATGAGACAAGCTGCAGAATTTAATACAGAAACAATACATGTATCTGGATATGGCTGGCATGTTGGGTAAGTCCCTAAAACCAAAATCAACTTCTAAGACTCTTGGAATAAACGGGGAGCTTTCATTACTGAAGTGCTTATTATTTTAACTGCAAATCTACTCTAAAGAGCATTTAGATAGGTATTACTCTGCAGTCCTGAAAATAATAGCAAAAAGATTAAAAATAGGTCAGGCTATAGACTGGGAAAAACAATGCAGGGAATACCTGATAATTAGGTACAAGCACGGAATCAAAACACTTCAAAGGTGTTTTCCTTATGCTTTGAAAAAAAAAGTATACTTTCTTACTCGGATAAATAAGATGGTTGCCAGAACTATGTGTTCAGCACCTGACCAAAAGCTAAGTCATTTGCCTCCAGGAAGGTATAAGGTCATAGAAGATGACAAATCATATACTGTTCCTCTCACTTCTTTAAATAAGGTCTTTTTTATACCAACATCTTGCCCTAAGGTGTTTACCATTCCTTGTTAACATCGGCATTCAGCTGCCACTGAAATACCAGGAATCCCGAGTGCACCGGCGAGCACATCTCATGGTTTGCTCCTTACCCCAGCCCGACGTCTCTTCAGAAAGCAGGTGCATGGATCTGCAAGGAGGAACGTCACCGCACAGCTAAAGCTGCCTCACAACTGGATATATCTATAAGGTGTGCTGTTTACACCCCAACACATTAAAAGTCCATGTAATGCCTCGCATGCACTGCCACCTCGGCCTCTCCAGCCCCTTCCCTAGCACAGCCTGTTAACCCTTCACAGAAGCAAGGCCTGAAGAGCCAACCATGGAGCTGCCCAAAAACCCAGCGTGGCCCAGCCTCAAACCATCACTCTCCAGCTGTTAATCATGAGCTATCCCTGAGCTTTAAGCTGACGGACACTCTGGATTTAAAATTCACTTGTCAGAGACAAACAACAGTTGAAATAAGCAGATGCACAGACTTTGTAAGGATTCCAAAACCCCGATGTGACTCCTTCAATTAAACACGAGAACTGCACATTTCCAGGCCAAGCGCACGCCAACGTGTGCTCCTGCTGCCTGGCCCTGCATAGCGCTGCTCCCCCAGTGCCCGCTGCCCACCTCAGAGCCTCCCTTCTCTTCCAGTCCCTTCTGAAACCAGACTCTTCCCAACAGCCATTTTTCTGCTCTCTTAAAACATCAGCTTAAAATTACGTTACTTTCAGCTGTCTCCTTCACGAGAAGGATCCAAGCGCTTCACAAAACCGTCCATAATTTGTGCGTTGCACAGTTTCCGCTCCACAAAAGTTGTGACTTGAAAAACTGGTTTGTTCTGGGCAATAGCCAAGAGGTTGTACAAGAGGTTTCCATCTGAACAAAGGGCTTCCAGGGCTTAAAAGTTCAGCGTTAACCCTGTAGGAAACATTGGGTTTTAGTCTAACAGGGAAACAAGCAAGTGTATCAGACAGAATCCCAAATAAACTACAAATTAGGGTGCATAGCCTTAATTATTACACTTATTTTTGGATAGCAGAAGAACCTTTGTTCTGTTCATGGGATCCCAGTGTCTTCCAGTGCACTGAAGCAGCCCAAACATCCCACAGGCACTCCCCCAGGCCCCACGGGCACTCTCACCTTCCTCACCAGCAGCACGAAGCGCCCAGCTCTCACCCAGTGACCGCAACGCCCGTTACATCTTCGCCCAATGCAAAACTCGATTCTCAAAGAGCTTTTCAGGAGATAAGGTTGATTTTTTTTCTCCCCCAAACGCTGTCAGTGCTTTTGTCCCAAGGCCATTCGGAAATACTAGCAGAAGTAATTGAAATGAAATTTCCTCTCCTATTAGGAGTGTCAGTTGGAGGCCATTTAATACACTGGGCTAAGTACAAATTGGACCTAAATATTATCAAAAGCATCACATTTCCAGGTCTTTCACATCCTTCCCAACACAAGGGAAACGTTTCTTATTTTACACATTTGAGCAAGGAAATTTGTGGCGTGACAGCTGTCACTTTACAGCTAATTATAGCACAGACTCACATTTTTAAGCTTAGCTTTATGTTACCACAAAAAAGTAAGTATCCTGCTAGTGTCAAACTAATTGTTTTTCTTCAGAGTGACAATGTATATACGGAGGAGGTGGCATCCCTCTGACACACACAGCTTTTAATGTCAATCTAGATGAGTCAGCATTAAAAAAAAAACAAATACAGTTAAAAGGACCCAGCCTCACAATCCAGCACAGCCCTTTAACAGCAGCCCCGCAGCTACCAGGAGCACACCAGTGCATCAAACCTCGCTCCTGGCCACCGGAGTATTTTCCCATCACTGGTTTACACCCCAGGGAGAGGTGGTTTCTCTTAGAGCTGTGAATCTTTAAATAGTTAGGAGCATTTTGTTAGTTACCAAGGAAACGTTTACAATGAAATATGATGATTTTTAGAGAATCACTGATTTTAGAGGGGTCTTGCTACTTAAGGATTGCTTCACACACTGATGATGCTTAATTCCAGTGGGTTTAACCGATTATGAAATCCCTGAGAGCCCTTCATCACAAAGAAATAAATTTAGAGCATCAGTGGCTATCCTATGAAACATGACATGAAAACAGCACAACTTTCCTAACAGAAATCCACCTTTGTGATCCCCCAGGCAGCTTTCAAGACACTTCAATACACCTGCCCAAATACTTCCCTGCCCAAACTTAGTCAAAAAAAAAAAAAAGTCACTAAACAGAAGTCAAGATCCTAAGATCCATAGCCACAGCCTGTCCATCCAAAGAGGATTAAACATTGCTGAAAAAAAGAAAAAAAAATTAGAAATCATCATTCTAAGTCAATCTTTCAAAAACCAGCGCACAGCCACTTGCGCAATGATGCTCCACTGCTGTTGCTACACAACAAATTTTAAGAGCACATCCACGAAAAGTTATTCCCAAAGCACAAAGAAACAAAAGGATTTAAAAACAAAGACATTTAATTTAAATATGTCAAAATAACGCTTTATCTTTCCATAATCCAACTTCAATAGGCAATGCTTCAGTACAGCCGATACGACAATACCTCCCCACGTGCCCTTTGAACCAAGGAATTCTCGTATTTATTCTGTAGCTTAAAATCATAAATATTTATACAGAACAGGTTTGACGGGTAAATCTGATTTATGTTTATGTCACCCCTCCCATGACAAACTCTTATGTATTTAGTTTGCTCTTGACTTTTTCTATCCTTCCGGGAATAGGCTCAAGAAGAAACAAGGCAGCTACTTTGACCACAGGAGCAGATGGCTCGCTTTCGCAGTGCCATTAGCTGCACCGAGAATCCCACCAGCTGCACGAGAGAGCTCGTTTCAACATAATGTACCGCGGAGAAAGAGGAGCCCTTCTCAACATTTGCCTCCTAATGTAGGGAAAGCCATCTGGGAGTGAAGCCCTTTAGGATGTTTAGTACATATCAGAAGGCATCATTACGGAGCACAATGGCCAGAATACCGCCAGTGGCCCCTTCTGCGATGCCCCGAACGAAGAGCACACAAGATGTCATAAATGCAGTAGGACTGTCCAAAAGTTTTACAGACCGATCACAAGAAAACTGTGTCAAATATTTCATACAGCAAAATATTCTCTGGCTATAATTTCAACTCGATAGAAGAAATTTAAATTGCAAGAACAATTTTTAAAAGTAAGAAGTTTACTAAAAAGTACTTGGGTACGATGGGAGGACGATGAAAATGGAGAAATATTTATTCACTTAATAATATACTTCCTTCAAAGTGTATAGATGCCATTATTCAGAGAACATTAACACACAGGAACGTGATGGCCCTGACACCACACAGACCTGGATGTACAGTGGCTTCTCCCATAGCCCAGATGCTCCTGGGAGCAAAGTCACCGCATGTGTACGCATGTTTTCAGGACCGATGCCCTAACAAGAATCACAATCCTACAGCGTGCTGTCGTATGAACTAGCCGATTTATTACAATCCACACAGCACCGATCCAACCTGCCTCCCCATCTCCCACAAGACGGTAGTCAAAGAGCTGGGCAGGCTGCCAGCAGAGCATGGCAGAAGGTGATATTCCCAGCAAACTGTCACACATGCTCAGATATTTTATTTCTGAGGCTGACTGAAGCCTGTGGTTTCTGTGCTGTGCGAAATAGGATTTCTACCACATGACTGGGTGCAGCACCTCTCTGCTGTGAATTCTCATACAGCTGTTTGATCATTTTGAAAAATCTAATATTCATTTGTGTGATTAAATCAATAAAAAGTAATCTCTTTTCCATCTAGACGTGCAGCAGATTTACAGACCAATTTCTTTCTTTTTGTACTTCAAATACTAACAAATAAATGGAATTGTAAATTTTGAGGGGGAGTTTTCTGACAAAATATTGTACCTGAAACCTTGGTAGTATCTCTGAAATTGTGTCAGTACTTCATGTCTAATTTTAAATTCATAATAGCACACCAACAAGGTATTAAAAAATAAAAATATCTTATTCTTGTTATGCAGAAACATTGTAGACATCTATTCAGTATGGAAGTCCACTATTGTTGAATTTTCACCTAAAAAACGTACCTTTTTGCATGCAGAACACCATCCAGAACGGAGCAAGCTTTCCAAAAGCAAAGTTTGGCAAGCAGGAGGAATAAACAGGTTGCTCCAGAAGAGCTGGTGTAACAAAAGTTAAGTTCTTACAGAGCAGTGTCCTCCTGCACCAATGCCTCCTCTCCCTCACCTGCACCAACCCAGCAAGGCAGGGCTCACTGCACCTTGCTGCTGACATGCTCACCAGTTGCCCAAACAACACGAAAGCCAAGTCCTACCTACCTTGTCTTTAGGGAAACAGAGGCACAGGACATTAATTTACATCCCTTTCCTCTCCGTAGCTCAAGAAACTCACATGGAAATAATGAGCGCTACCTCTGACACCTCTGTTCCTCCTGCAGGCTACTGGTGCCATTGCTCAGTGAGTTTGAAAGTTACTGCTGGGAGCAAACAGATCAACAAACAACTTGAGATCTAAATTTTTTAAGCGAAATCTTTCTTTGTCCCCAGAAAAAAAAAAAAATCTAAAAATCACTGTTACACGGAAAACAACTTTAACGAAATTTAAACCACAAAAAGGGAATCATAGCAGGGTTAATCCTCCCTGCCCCTGCCCCCCATCCAGTATATTTCTATGTAGGAGCAGCAATCTCCTAAAAAAGATAAATTCCATTTCTGATAGCTCATAAACAAAATTCACCCTAAAATCAAGTCAAAGTTTATATTCTGAGTCTTACATAGATTTTTAGCTCTATCAGCCAATCGATGAAAAATTCTGATTCTAGCTCCAACCACTTACTCATAAACCCAAATATACTGAATTAGTCAGTCAGGATTACCCACCTACCTTACTCACCCAGTCTATTCCTCCAGTAAGTTTTCAGGTTGCCTGAGTTAAGTTCCACAGAACACCTGATGAGCAGTAACTATGTTGATATTTCCCGATCTTGAAGGGATATCACTGTACTGCATCAGATCTGATACCGTTTATTAGGTCACAGAATTCAATGTAATTTTATCAAAATCCGAGGAGTGGTGTAAGAACAGCCATCCTACTAACGACTACAGTAGCATATTTACATCTCCAAGAAAAAAAATGACAGAACTATTAAAAACAATTTTAAACGTAAGGTTATGCATATCCCTAAGAAAATCACGTACTATACGTCAAAATATTTGCAAGCCCTGCCCAGTGCTGCCTATTTCATCATAATACTGTTTTGCTACTTTGAATACTGAAGCAGCTTGTTCTTAGTAAGGCATCAATCCATCATTTTGTAGAAACAAACCCTTATCACATTCACATACTATGAGAAGGGAGGAACAATGCATTTAAATAAATATCTGTGAAAAGAACGAAGCATGGATCTGCACAGTATGATTTTTACAAGGAACACAACTACAAATCATTAAAGAATTAAGAAATCATACCTAACATACTACAAATATGATTTAATCTGTTAATAAAGGAAGAAAGCAAGCTCAAAGAGTATTAAAACAAGTAACTTGGAAAAACATCATAAGAAATACTCGCAAAATCCTTAGATTACCTTTTGGATCGTCTCAACATGCTGGTAGCAGGCAGAGAGAAATTGGACAGCACAGTCCAAAAGGAGTCAGACATGATCTTTAAAAGCTTTCATTGCTGGGAAAATACAGCACAATCAAGCCACTAGCAATAAATAAGGAACTAAATAATACCAGTGACAGAGCCAATGCAAATTCCCTGTAGACCTTGCAAGCTGTTCCATTAATGCGAGACAGGCAGGCAAGCGTACATATTGCTGCTGTTTCCACTGCCTCCGTTTTCTCCTGCCTCCATCCCTGCCTGCCTCTCTCTACCTTAGGAGGCAGTGCAAAATGAGAAATTTATTCCCTTCCCACCATATACACTTTAAAACAGGAGCTTCTGTATACATAACAAACATGATTTCTGTACGCTTCTCCACGTTCATCCAACTACAATCAGAAGATTTTCAAGCAAAACCATAAGCAGGGCTCTATTCATAATCCTGAATAACACGCTGCTTTTAGGCTGTGTCTGCAGAGAACACCACTAACTGCCTAGTTTGTGGTTTTATTTTGAAATGGAGGCCCTTCTGCTTTGTAACCACACGAGGGGCATTTCCTTTATTTTTTACATTAATCTTCAGTCTTTAAATGAATCCTACCTTTGTCTTTAAATGTCCCAAGTGGATTTTAGATAATTTTTTTAAAAAAGAAGCATGCTTACAATGCCACCTAAGATCAGCTTAAAACCAGATCGTGCCTCATAGACGTCATTCACAGTAAACACAAACTCCTACACTGCACCTGGTGCCCACAAAACAACTCGAGCGGCTGAATTGTGACAACAAAACACAAGCGGGGAATCACGCGTGATGAACATCAGAGGTTTCCCACACACACCCTTGCACATCAGCCACAGGTTCACGCTTTTCCCTTTGTGCCTGTAGAAGCTCCTTGCCACGTTTTTGCTTTTTCCAAGGGCTAAACAAACCCTCGCTGTAGCTGCCTTTTTTTTTTTTTAATTTCAATATGCAATCTATTTTCTTTCTATTGTGGCTTTTTTAAGCACTTCTGCCAGTAGGAAAGCTAATGACGTTCTCATATTTCAGCCTTCTTGAGTGGCTTTTTATCACAGACATGAGAAAGATGACAATCAACAGCTGGCACTGCCTTCCATGCACAATACATAAAAATACTTTAAAATACACAGAAATGCCTGGGAGAAAGAAATCCCAGTAGGTACCCTTTTATTTTCCACAGAATCATGAAAGAATTAGATGACCTTCATGACTTCCCATAAAAATGTACCATGTTTAATATATACATTTATCAAAAATCACAGTATCTGATTCAGCAAAGCATCCCCTTCCATTTGAGCTTCAAACACAGAAATGTGATTTTGCATGCTGCAGGAACCAGATCTCTGTTCCATACAGCCAACCCTTGCAGCGCTTTTAAACATTTGTATCAAATGATCTACATCACATTCTGGTTTGATTTCACAAAGTTAATTTAGAGTGCAACCAGACAAAACTCTGCCACTATCTGCTAACTGATCAGAAACATTAATTTATGTATCTACATAATAGCATATACCAGTCAAGTCTAGAAGCCAAAGAAGAGCACTGTAGCATTATATTCAGGGTATTGTGTGACCTTCCAATTCCAATAAACCCTGCTTTTGAAAAGGTATAAAAATATTCAGATTTACTCTGTCAACTGAAACATGAATTGAAATTCCCAAGCAATAACAGGGTAAAAGTGCTTAGTTAACTATCAAAATAAAACTTACAACAAAAATAAATTCCAGACTGCTTACAGTTAGCAAATAAGCCAAAACCTGCTAAAACCCCCAATTTTATATTGTGTGGTGCTTGTTTGTGTGTTTTTTTTCCTGAAAGTGACCGAAAAATGAGCAGCTGAAGACACAGCCCTCAATAAGATCACACTCAACACCATCGCTTTTACATCCCTTACAGAAAGGATGCAAAAAGGAGAAGCCATTTTAGGAGCCTATTCTCTAAGGACACCAACGACTGACTGCTCGAGGGCAGCGTTAACCAGATGAAACACTGCCCATCCTCGGCTGCTCTTGGGGAACACCGAGCACCCCAGCTGCACTAGGGGACTGGATACTCGCCATCATCTGAAACCCAAAGGCCCATCCTGTTGTTTAGCACGGTTCCGCAGAGCACTTACCCAAAAATTGTGAAAATGTTTTGGGAATTATGTAACACTGGTTCACAAACAGCGGAAATTTCTTTAACACTTCATATGCCCGCTTTTCAAAATGCATGTTCCACGTGCCAACAGCAAAACCTAGCCTTGGAAAACATCATCTGCAAAGTGTGTATTTTGGGACAGTCCCCAAACATTAAATACAGATAAGTTCAAAGTATTCTGAAAAATACAGGAATGCCATACTCAAGATGCAGTGTTTTTACAAGAATAGCAAAAGAACACAATGAAGCCATCAAACATCTTTTAAAAATATGTCATGTCCTAAAATACAATGTCAACATTTGAAGGATTTGCTACAGTAATACAAAATAAAAAGCGTAAGGATGTTCAGTTCTACAATGACAAATGAAATCCCTCTAAGTAACTATATTACTGTCTCCACATGATAAGCAAAACACTGTACAGAATTCAGTCTAGAAATTTCTCAGTTGTTCAAGACTATAGCCTTCTGCATGTCAGAAAGCATGTCAACAAAAATGCCACATACACAAATGCGTTACAAGAGCAACTTTCTATTATATTTAGCCCACAAATCAGTTAATATGTTTTTGTGAATTCCCAGTCCTGTTGGGATTCCCACACAAAAGAAACCACCTTCCTTAAAACTCATCCACTTGCCTTTCAGGGTATTCAGTCTCCATCAATCTTCGTCACTCACTTCACGTCCAGCTTGTCCTCAGAAAAGACCACCTGCAGAAACGTTCTGCAGCTCCTGCGATGATGGAGTATTTCTCTGCTGACCAAATCTGTAGTTTCCAGGGCCCTCCCAATGACACTGCATCCACTGGGCAGTTATAAATAGCCATGTCAAAGACCTCCTTAATTTCCCATATTTACCATTACCTAAGTGGGACATTAATTAAGCCTGACATTAACTGAGAATACAGTTAGGCAAACAGTCCACGTGAAATCCATGACTTTCTGGACTTTTTTTCCTAGCAGCTACACTTCTCATTTGTAAACAATCAATGAATTCGCTGAGAATAAGACCATCTTCTTTTAAATAAAACCTGCCGTTTTAAAAGTAAGCTGAACTCCTTATAAAGTTTAAAGTGGTACCATGGAGATCACTGATGTCATTTTGAAAAAGAACATCACAAAGGTCAAAACTCTTGTGACAGACTAGATTTTGACTATTGTTCAGGAAAAGTTCCCACAATATTTTTTATTGTTATTTTTCACTATATTTTTGAGATATTTCAGCCAGGATGAAACATGTAGTAGTCCAATAGTTTTCAAGTGAGAATAACTCTTGAATTGTACCATGGTAAAGGAAAACTGTATCACAGGAACCAGTTGCAATACTTCTTGGGAAAAAACCTACCTAATTATTCAATCACTTGAATAGTTACATGGTATTAAGTGTCACATAAATAAGTGGTACTTTCAGACTTAACATTTTTGAGTAGCTATATAACTCAAATACACAAATTAGCCACTAGAAATACCTGAAAATTAAAGCTGTTTTACTAGCAAAGCTGAATTGTTCGGAGGAGTCATAAATCAGAAAATACATAAAGAGAATATCAGTTTTATTTTAAACTTTAAATGGCATATTTGACAAGAAAATTACTGCCATATAAATAAATATAACTTAACACAAATAAAACTGATAATGAACTGAAGAAGTAACTGCTGTATATCACCAACAATGTAGTCAAAACTTTGTAACGTGAAAACTCCAGTGGAAAACTTTGAGCTTTCAACATGAAGAAAGGAAAAAAGTTCTTCTTATAAGCTTCCAAACAAAAAAAAAAAAAGCAGGGCATGGTTCCTTTAAAAAGAAAAAAGAAAAAATTACATAGAAGATGTGTGAGCTATTTGGGGCATCATTATTATTTGAACAGTGACCTACGCAAATGCAGAACAGACTGAGCTGACTGCCATCTCAAGCCATGTAAGTAGCAGTGACAGAGAGGACATGAAGTTGAATTTATCTTTAAGGTTCACTTTTCTATCATTCTTCACTTCCTTTCACAATCTTACCTTTCTCATTTCTTTTATTTATTTATTTCCAGAGACCAGCCAAGCTCCATGCGCCCCAGCTCCAAGTCAATACAGAACCAGAGCCCTGCACTCTTCTAACTGCCGTGGCTCGGCCAGATTTCAAGTACTGGCTCTGTATAAAAGGACTCCAAAGGACACATTTGCTTAAGATTAAACTAAAAAACGATAGCCAGGTTTTCTGGGGTGAAAAATAACCAAACGTCCCTCTGGTGAGCATTTCCCATGCAGATAACAGCCCAGTGACTGCATTAGTTTAGATAATGATTCAAAGGATCAGCAACATTTACTGAAGTGAAGCAGAATTAGCTATAAGGCATTGTACACTCATATACTAGAAGAAAAGCCGCCAACTTCTCATGTAACTTTAATCTGGCACAGTTACTGAACTAACTGGGGTTGTCATCATAGCAAATAGCTTGAAATGCTATCTAATTCACTACAGTATCACAGCCCAGGTTAAGCATAAGCAGCTGCCCTGATACCTTAGTCCTAAAACAATTCTTAGGAAATTGTACTCTCTTAGATATAGAGGATGCTACCTACAGCTCTGTTGTCATAATTTGTATTTTCTATATGAAAACTCTACTGAAGAGTGATAATAAGCCAACATTGCTAAACGCCAAGTTAGTTGTGCTGCAAATCCTACAAATATTCAATGAACATCTCTCTTTGGATTTCTATTTATAAAAATACTAATTAGTTTGCTAATATTCCTTACAACATTATTCACAAATAGCACTAGTAAGATATTGGCAACTTCAGTACAACATACATTTAACATGATTTCAAGTTCACCAAATTGATGACTGGGCTCAAATGCCATGGAAAGGTCAAGTAGCCTCTTTAAATAAGTTACTAGATCTCGCATTCTTTCCCTGGCCTGTTTTCTTCATATATGATTCAAATGTCAGTTATCTTATTTAATCAAATGTCCCCTTGGTATGTGATTCAAATGCCATACAAATGAGAAGACATTTGAAAAATAAAAACACTGATCAGTTTTGAAAATCTCACTTCGCATTTATACAAAATCCTTTAATGCTTTATCCAAAATGTTCTTGAAACCACTCAGTAGCGCTTGTGAGAACACAGCATGAGATGCTATAACCTCGGCATCCTTCTGCCAAGCTCTTCCTTCTCTACCAGCCAAAACTCAGCCGAAGGAAAACATAAATTGAGCCTGCTGTCACCACCATGGCATTTCGTCATCGTAATCATGAATTATTTATCATGCTGCACTTAAAAGATGCACTTAAAAATTTATTCCTAACCTGTAGTACAGTGTCAATGAATTAACTATGCAGCCATACTTGCAAACAGGAAGACATCTTCATCTCTTCTCCGGCCACTCCACCCTGCATCAGCCTCTCCACAAAGCAGCACAGCTATTGCTAAACGCTCCCGTAATGGGGTTTTCGTATTTTGCACCACGTCGAGGACCCAAATGGAGCACTGAGGCTTGGGGCTACCCTTGGCAGCCAGCTAGCAGGGGTCGCATCGTCTGGGTGGCAGGATGGTACCCAGAAGAGCAACTGAAGCCTGAGCTCCAAACTAAGCAGTGGCGTCTGATTTGTTCCTAGGTATAATTCTAGCTGTTTGCTCCGACCTGCGTGTTCAGAGCCGGCACTTCCACCCTGCAGCTCATTTCCTCATTGCTTGTTTAACTCATGAAGGATACCGTAAAGCCCCTGCATTTACCATGCCTTTTCTGAGACAAAAGGCTTATTTTGTAGGATTGTTGGCTACGAAGTTATTCTGGGAGCAAGGGGAATGCTAAAGTAGTGAACAGACTAAGAGGATGAATTTTACATTTTCAAGCATAAATTCTTAATGAAGTTAGAGCATGGGATAAGAATAGACTTTACAAAATAAGCCATGGTACAGACAAGACATGAGAAATCAAAACCATGCTAGGGAACATCATGAGTGCTGGTATTAAAAAAAATAATAAAAAAAGAAAAAAAGGATAACAAGTTCATCTAGTTCTAAAGACGGAATTAAATCCTAATTTGGCCACGAATTTTAACAGAAACTGGTCCCTATTTTAGTTATTCCTTAGGAATAATGTGAATCTTCACAGCACAAGCTTAGCTTTTAATCTTAAAGTCTGGGAAAGCAGTGATAACATATCATCAACCAGCAGGCAAACAAACTACTCAAACTTGTGTGCCTCAGAGAAATACAAAATGTACAGGACAGAATGAACATGAGAACAAGCCTGGAACACTGATTTTTATATAATTACAGATTGATGCATCTCTATAAACTGTTTTACAGTAATTCTGGGGAACCCATAAAGCTGATATATTACTAAAGCATCATTTCCTAAAATTTACATCATGCTTACAGGCTCTTCTATGTTCTACATATGACTTCTAACATGTATGTCCCCCTATAAGTGTGTGTATATATTTCTATGTCTGTATATATATATATATATACACACATATATATAAATAAAAGTAAACAGGGAAATACATGTTATAATTTTGGAACACTGAAGCAGATTGAATAATTTATGATAAATTGTCCCAAACTGAATTCCCTGCTTTGAAATAAAGTACTGAACAGACACGGAACTCTCAACCATTTCTGCAGTCTCCAGTGAAAAATGTATTTCAAAATACTAAAAACGGTATTTAAAATTTTGCACTGCTAAATTGTATTATACTCTACTGTAGCACATTACAAAAGGGCATAAAAAAACTAACCGAATATAACTAGCAGCAAAAATATAAAACAACACTGCTCAGACATTTTAAAAATAAATATAGCCACTTTTAAAATACCTCAGATAGAAAGAAAAAAGAAAATGTAGATAAATAGGAATATTCACCTCGTACTTTACTTTCTTATTTTCTAAATTTTGACTAGCAGAGGCAGCATTATGCAGATTTGGTAGATCAAAAAAAATGTGAGCACATTTTGGACTTTTGATATTTTCAAATGAAAATAATTTAGGTTTCTGTCCTACCTATAAAAATAAAACTAATAAGAAACACAAATAACAATTTTCAGCTCTTCACGTTGTTTTGTACAACATTAAACTACTTCACAAACACGCCAAGACAGCACAAATCACACACGCAAATGAACACCACCTGCGTGTCCAAAGAATGTAATTTCTGCAGAGAAAACAGAACCTGCAAAGCTATTTAATCAAGTACTTCTCACAACTTTGATCACTTACAACAACAGTATGTAAAAAGCAGATTGTGACGTCCTACGGCGTACTCTGCATCTGCTCTTATATCTAATAAGAAGGGAGAAGTTGCAGAAGCGACAGGTCACGGTTTTATGATCCATCTTGGTGTCAGAGGAGGCTGCGCACATGAAGCCATGGGCTGCAGGCTGGAACACGTCCCCTTGGGCTGCTCCTCTATATCGAAAATAAGTGCAGCTGCAATCATCTCCATTTTGTTCAAACTAATAGCAAGTTCTCTGTGAGTGAAATGAAGACACTTGTGACTTAAAGTAACACTTCTGGTAAATATTTTTGTGTTGATTCACTTGGAAAATTGGGCATTTAATGATTTTGGAACGTTCCAGTATCTCAGAAGCAGAATGGACAGTCATATTGAAGTGACACACGGAGGAAAGTTGATGTGGATTTTTGCCACATTTATTTTGGATTAACTTCTTTGGTGCTAAAAATTTGCTGAGAATTATAACCTGACCTGCTCTGTTATTTTAAATTTCTCATCTATTGTCAAATAAAAATGAGGCTCATTTTTAAATTCTCATTTTAGATCTAGAACACAAACTAGAACATAACAGGACAAAAAATATTGTCCACCTTCTCAGACAATACAACTCATTATATCACTTGTACTTGTGCAGCAGATCTTCTAAAAGAAATGAAGTATTATTTCCACAACTGTTTTTTTTTTTTTTAAATGTAAATAAATACCAATTCCAGGCCAGAGATGTGCTAATGCGACTGTCACTGCACAGCAAGTCTTTTCCTGACAGCGAGATCAGTAACATACCTACTGTAAAGAGCTGGGGCTCTAAAGAAAGGAAAGGCCAGCGAGGGGAGGAAGGAATACAAAGGCACACAGAGCTCTTTCACCACTGCAAAGATTACGGTTTGAAGACTTTATTTTAGAACGTTAATAATTCATACTGACAGTGTAATGTAAACTAGGTTAGAAGATTGTGCTCTCAAGTACCACGCCAGGGATTGAATGACAGAATAATAAACGCTAGCCAAAATATCAAAATTTTAGTAGAAAAATGAGGGTAAGAGAGAACTTGGAGGATGAGAACAAGTGTATTCTAGATGAAAAAATAACAAAAGGAAAAGAGAGATGTTGAAAAAATGAAGATACAGGCGCAGCCTGTGGAAAACAGAGTATGAAAGGATATATTGTAGATGGTGAAGCTGTATTGCAGACCTTCTGGCATGGTATTCAAACAAGAGCTTAACTTTGACACAGAAGTTCAATGTAGATCAGGGTGGCTAGACACAGCTGAAATCTGATACAATTTTAAAAACCGATGCAATGTCTCCTTGAAATGATTTAGAATATAAAAAAGGAAAAACTTTCTGTAAGCTTTCAGGTTAATATTGATCTCCTAAATGGCTCATCCATCTAAATCAGAAATTGCAACTCATGGCTTCAAACGGTAATTTTTAAAGAAAACAAATCCAAAAGGAATCTCCTGGTCATGGGCAGGAATAATCCCATGCAAATGCAAGCAGCTGTGTCATATAATCTCTGTTTCTCTCTAGCTCGTCTGTTAAATTGACACTGGGTACTTGCTATTAGTACTTGTCTACTATTAGCTCTTTGGTACGGGATGTAAACAGGCCTGTTTGCACGTTCACAGATTTCCAAGTCAAAACAAAGTAGAACCTGGCTGCCTCACAGTGCAATTAAAAACCAAGTTGTGGAAGATGCATGGAATTGTCTACAGAGACTTCAACGGTAATAAACACATGACTGCCTGGTTAAGAATATATTTGTCTTTCTCAGAATGATTCCCTTGCCAGGAGTCTTTCCGTGTCCATGTTGTTTCTGTATCTGCATTCAAGATCAAAAGGAAGAGGCTATACGGAAGGAAGGATCTTGCACAGACTGAGCACACTACAATTTCTTGGAGGAAATCACTGTCATCTGAGGATGAAAACAGAAAAAGTAAAACTTCAGTTTTTACTACAGCATTTTAAGAACCTTCTGAGCTTGTAGTTTCTCACTGGAAGTTGCTAGCTTGCTCCCAGCCATGTCAAACTCTTTGGATACTTCAGGGGCAGTAAACAAGCCGACTCATATGCCTGTGTGTGAGCAGATCAGAGCCTTCAAACACAATTACATAGAAAAAAAGTTATGAATCACTCAGTTTATAGGTGAAAAGGCTAGCAAACATTAAAGCACTCCAACTTCTCAAGTCAGAGGTACATACTCCCCTCTGGGAGCCTCTGACTCGCCAGGTCAAACCACCAGGTTATGCTTTACAAGTGGTTATGGAGGGCAGCCTGCACGGTGAGCCTGGAACCGGACAAGAATTCACACCTCGTGCTCCAAACCCCAGTGTTTAACTCTTCCACTGCTGCAAACCCAAGCAGGATGTGGTGATTTTAGCATTTACATAATGTCTCGACATGAAAAAAATTATACAGCCAGACTGGGAAAAAGATGAGCAATGCTTCTCCTGACTATCGTAAGGGAAGCCACGCACCTCCTCTACTGACACCACCAACCCAAAGGGGCAACCCCTCAGGGCACAAGAGGAGAGAGTTAAGAGAGATGCCAGAAAATCAGAATGTTTCACTGGAGCGATCAGAGGCTATGTCTGGGGTCCTACTTCTTAACCACGATGCAGCCAATGCTACAGACATTGCCATACAACACGATACAACTCACTGAAATTGCCAGTTTCACAGTTCAGCCCTCAGCTGCACATTGGTGTAAGAAGGCTACGGGGCCACAAGCAAGGCAAATGAACTCTGCACACAAGACTCCATACCAAAGGCCACCATGCCTGAATATTTCCAACCACGTGGCAAACAAATCGTTTCCAATCAGCATGAGAAATCTGAGCCAGGTGAGTTCTAGGCATCACCAATATGTCTCTTCCCTGTAGTCTCCATCTCCTAGCTGTAGCCTCTGTCTCCATCTCCTATTCCCAAGAATAACAACTGATACAGAAGAAAAGGAATAAAGAGAAAAATTTCCATTAGAAAAGAAATGAATTCTGGGAAGCTCATTCATTCAAAGTGAGATGTAGATTACAATTCAGTTGCCAAAAGATTCCCTACTCAAAATTCACCATTTCATATTATGCATAATGACATATTCACAAAGTTGTTCTGTTATTCATTATAACTGAATTGCTTATCTCCATTGCTTCCAAAAGTGTCATTACACTGTATTGCAGTAAAGGCTGACCAATTATTTAGCACAGTTAAGAAAGGAGAACCTGTACCAAATCAAGCACTAAAGCAGGAAGGTATCACTTGCTACAAAAACAGAACAGTTTCCAAATGTCATTCAATCTGAATATAGCCCTTTTCATTAATCCTCTGCCATCTGTCAAATAAGATACTAACCAAAATAAACTTTTAAAAGCTGTATCAAGTGACTTTAAACTAAGAGGAAGTTTAAGTAGAGAAAGGAAACTATCACCACGTCTTGACATACTTGGAGATATTCCAAAAATAAGAACATAAAGAATCTCATCAAGTTTGAATTCTGAAATGTTTTTCACCTTCTCTAAAAATATGGAACTTCTGTTTACAGGTGCTGCCCTGCTGTTGTAAAATACATGTACGCTTCAAAACAAAAGCTTCACTGTGAATATTAAATGAATTTTGTTTTCCTAAGAGACTTCGCAATAAGGGAACTATGGTGCTGAAGGTCTTTCGTGTTGTTATTGTATAATCCAAGCAGCTTCTTTGTTCAGGTATCTACATACTATATACACAGCCATCAGCTCTGTGCTAGTTATGTTAACAGAAGTACTGACACATTTTAACCAACATAGTTTTAGGCAATCTAATTAAGGCAGGTTTATTTAAGTGTTTTGGTGGTTCTGCTGAGGGTATGAGTTACAACTGGGACTGATTAAGTTTATATACTTAAGATATTTATTATCAGTTTTTTAGCTAAGCTAGACACGTGGCATTTTAAGCTGATTAGCGAATCCTATTCAGCATACCATTAAATTAACTCTGGTGCAGATACCCAGTCAAAACCCAGAACACAGGTACTGGGGGCAGGGAGAGGCACAGACACACAACACCAAGAACACATCCTTATACCATGGGAGGGATTTCTACACCTGCCTTGAAGTAAAGGACTGGAGTTACACAACCTTCACCAAGACACACCAGCAATCCCAGCACATAAAACGAGAGAAAGAACCAGGCTCACACGAGATCCCACTCAACAAAGGCAGGTTTCTCCATCCCCACGCTCTGGTGAAGCTGAGCTGATGGGCACACTGCAAAGCCCGGGAAGCCCATCTGGTCACGGCAACAGAAGAGACTGGCTGGGACTGCGCTCATACACCCGAACAAGCCGTAGCTCTAAATATAGGTGTCCCCTCATCCACTGCAAGAGCTTATACGAGAAAGGCTTTAAATAAAGGCAGGCAATCCTCCCAGCACATTTGTTAAAAGACTACTTATAATATATTCTTGTTGCTTAGCACAGTTATTGATTAAATGTTTCTAAGAATAAAGTTCTTAAGTAAGTAAATTAATATATTCTTAAATTATATCACAGATGTCCATAAAATCCTAATTATTTGAACTCATAACATAGTAATTACACACTGATTGAGTAATTATGTACTGTGCTCAGACACAAAGTATTCTGGAGCAACATCAGGTTTCCCGTTTTGTTTTACTGAAGACAGCTAGGATCTGAGCACCAGCACATTCAGAAATGGTGACCAGATTTCATACAGGCTAAAAAAAAAAAATCTTTAAAGCTATTCTGCAGAGCTATAAAAAATGAATCGCTATTATCAATAAACTTTATCAAGGCTAGAACCTCCAAGAGAAAACATTCCTATAAAAATCATCTCTACCATATATCCCTATATCAATATGTTCCACAATTGGCACGAGTTCACGAAATCAAAATAGCACAAGAAAGCATCCCTGGAATAATGCAACTGAACTCAACTCTTCCCTTGACTGGTTAGGATAAAGGAAATTTCTGCTGAGATTTCACCTCGCCTGCAGTACCCAGAGAGGCCAGAACTAAGAGACCTGAACACTTTCACCCTTGTTACCACCGACAAATGAATCCATTTCTAGAAGTATTGAAACTAATTTATCTCTTGCTGAGGGAGTTACAGGGTGTAATAATCTGTGAAACGGGGGGAAAGTTCATGTTGCTTTAGTCTCAAGGCCCCGCACTTCTAAGAGCAACTAATTCATGGCATCTTTTAAGCAACTTAGTATCAAGAACTGCAGTAAATCCATGTTTTGATTAATTTAAAGGCCAAATATGGGTGTACAAAGACTCACCCATATTTACTCAACTCATAAAGAGGACCAGCTGTGAAACATGGCCTCATATTCTTCAGTAATTTGACTTCCTTGCTACCCCCAGAAGTACACAAGCCAGAACCCAAATATGAGACCCACTCCTTGAGTTTAATTTTGGACATCATTCTCTTTTGTTCCTAAAGATACACAAACTGAATTCCAACCCATGGTTGTATCAACTATAGCAATCTTCTTTCACCCGCTATCCATTTATTTTTGTTGTAATCGTGCCACCTCACATCTTTTATTCTTAAAATGATTTACATTATTTCCAATTTTGCAAAGATTAGTATAAAACATTTTTGTTCTCAACTAGATTATTTCTTTCAGAAGCCAGGAACTTGTATGCTAGCTGTAGAACACACCTGATACCAGATGCACGAACAGCTGTTCATTTGTCCATTGAAAAATACCAAACACACCATGCAAAAGACGCAAGAAGGAGGAAAACTATACAGATAATTGAAATGCAACACACTGATGGTGAAAAATGAGAAAGTTAACTTGAAGGCATACACCTTTTAGTTATGTTTCCCACCAGTTCCTAGTATCATTTGCACAGCGATGGAAATGAACCACTGCCTGGCTAACCTGAGGGTGTTAAGCCTTGTAGATCAATGACAGCAATAACTTGCCAAGATGAACCTTTGCTCTAAGCAAGCAGGAATGGCTATCGCTGGTACTGTAACCAAGTAAACACAGCTACAACAAAGAAAGGCAGCATAAACCAGGATCAAGAACTGCACAGGTGAAAGCAACAAGGACAAAAATAAAAAGTTATTATAGTAGACCTAAGCTCTTACAGAGAACCACGTCTCTGTGAATCATCAACCATTCAGCATTTAAAGAGCAGATGGCTGGAAGGTCCCCATATGTGAAAAATATCATCATCAAGAAGAGTCCATAGTAACAGCGAAACATAACTCGATATCATGTCTTTTATATGAACTATTCTTAAAGGTAAAATTATTCAATGACCCATGTCAAAAGTCTGAAGACTGGAGCATTCTCAGAGGAAAAAAAAAAAAAACAGTACCAAAAAGGCTTTGGAAAATCAATAATCATTAGATTCCCTCTCAAAAAGAGCTGTTCTCAACCTACTTTAACAGTGATCTAATTCTGATAATTAATTACTACTTACCAGACCGTTAATTAGCCCCAGCGCTAAGCAGCATTAAACCACATTTAATAACCCTTGTACAGGAACATTACCCAATACCAGCTTTTAAATAACAAAAATTCCTTTTAAATGATATTGGTGGCAATGACATTAAAACGTTACGAGACGGCTCTTTAGTCACTGCCCTTCCCCTCACTGCACGTGCTGCCAAAGTGAGCAGCACACCAAGAATTTTCACCACCTGTTGCCCAACTTGCAGGGGAAGCAGCAGCAGGCTGGGTGACCACCTCTCTCTGTGACAATGCACAAGAAGCCAAGTGCAGACACACACAACGTCTCTATCCTTTGCTGACAGCCTGATTTCCACTCAACTGATGCAATATACTTTACTCTCCATTAGAGGGAGAGGTGCCTAAAATAGCTAAACTTCACATTTTCTTGTTCCTCCTACTAGAGCTGGCCAGCAAGAGCACTCTCCCTCTGAAATAACAGCCTGCAATCAGGGGCAATTGCATTACCACCTGATGAGTAACTGAAATTTGACCAGCTACATCCACACTGCAGTATGCGAACTTCAAAACCAGCCCTCTGGCTCAAGTTTTAAGTAGGCACCTTTTAGCTCAAGTTTCATAACTGCACACACAAAGATCTCTACTTTGCGCTAGGCTTTGTGACAATCTCAGTAGGTATCATGAGTGAATAAACCAGAGGTTTCCACCGGGGTCTTGCATGTTCCATAACAGCACAGTGTAGAGCAAGAGCTGCTCCTGAACATGAAAGATGCCAGCCAGGCTCTCAAGCACCTTAGTACAAACTGAGCTGTTTTGGAATTTTTTTTCAGTTTATGAACTCCTGGAGCCCATATCTAAGCACACTACCAACAAACTTAAACTTACTCGTTATCCTTTGTGGACCCTGTGTTGCAGACAGACCTCAGACTGTTAGCTTCAGTAAGAAACTAACGAGGATTTGCAGTGAAAAGAACAGAGTGCAGTAGGTTAGCACAGACCCACAATTCAGTCAGGGCTTCTTAAGGACCAGACTCCAAGCTGTTTCACTTTCAAGTTGGTTTTCTTGACATCAGTGATCCCTGTGAGGCACCATACAAGTTGCACACGCATACAGAAGCCACCAAAAGGTTTAGCCAGGAATGTGCATGCACACTCAGGTAGACAGGACTCCATTCTTCCCTCTGCAGGGCCTTCAACTACAAATGAACTAAAAAATGTGTACAAACAAGATACACCAACCAACACTACAAGGTTGGAGGTAAATTACACGTTACTAGGCTCCCACTTCTGTTACATATTATTCTCCTGAACTAAAAAGCTGTTAAGTTCATAAATGGTTACACCAACACCACACTGTTAGAAATTCCTGGTTGATACCTCTCCTTACCTCCACTGAAAAGGATGGCTGTAGCATGGACTAGACGGATTGCTCTGGACTTGTGAGTTCAGGTAAAATACTAGAGGAGAAGTAACAAGTGCACAGTCAGCACTAAATGGGAATTTAAGGTGCTGCAGACCTGGAGCAGATGTAGGAGAGAACATGTGCTGATGAACATCACTTCCTCGGCAGTGGGAGAACAAAGGAGAGGAGATTCTGACAAGGTACCACGGTAGAAAAAAAAAAATAAATCAGGGTCAATATCACATCTTCTATTTATCACATCAATACAAAGAAAAACAGCTTTCAAAGCATATCTTCTTAATAAATGTAGTGAACTAAGTGGACAGAAGTCACTCAATTATCATCCAAACCAAAACATAATTTGTCAGTCAATACAGTACCTATTAAACGTTATTTTTCCACTATGAAAAATCTTCTCATCTGGAATTATCCAAATCCTTTTTTTTTTTAATTATTTTTTTTACAGTGATTCCCAAGGTTTCTGGATCACACACCATTGTCAAACTTTTAGTTGGGAAAAATTAACAAAGATGCCAATGGTGCCACCAGTGACTGACATGAGCCATTCGTATCACAGCCTTCACAGGTTCCAATTTGGGAGCCCTGGTTCCATACCACAGCTACGGCAACGACAAAAATACTCAGTGAAAACATGAATTACATGAACCATTAACTAGAGAACATCTAGCACTGAGAATGTCTTAAAACATCAACTAAATTAAGCGTGAAAGCAGCACTGCAAAATGGGTTGATTCTAATTTAGCAGTGGGGAAACTGAGGCACAAAGAGGTTAAGTGACCCATCCACAGCACATCCATGGTAGCATTAGGATTACAGCTGAGAAAACTGATTCCCAGCTCTCTGCTCAGCTCTGCAAACTATCCTGCTTTTGTAGAGTTAGCAGCCAACAAGTACTCTTACAAGCAGAGAGCACAGAAAATTTCTCTAAGTAGCTGCTTTTCAAGAAGCTGCAGACAGACTTGTATATAAACGTAAAAAAGTTTTAACACCTACTGTATTGAACTATACACGATGAGATGTCCTTCACTAGAAATAAAGTAAAAGTTAACTTACAAATATTGGTATTATAAAGAAATCATGGGTAGCCAAAATAATGTATCGTGAAATAAATACACATTATGAAAGCCTTTTGCCCAGATTCTTATACAGGGATAAGAAAATAGGTTTTGAGTTCTCAGATAAGAGAATCATATACTGAATATACTCCTATGTTGAACTGTATCAGGTGGACATATCAGCTCTAAATACAAAACTTGAGGCCGTCACCAAGTTTTAGGGCAGTGTTGCATCACTGATGAGCTCAACCCTTCAAGGGGTTATTTGAAAAAAATTAAACCAAGTGTTTTAGTACAACCATCCCTCTGGAAAAATTATACAGCTTATTACCTGGTTTGCCTGACAAGTGACATTTTCCTTCCTAAGTGGTGACATAACAACTTTTGTTTTTTCTGTATAGGGAATCCAAATAGAACAATCAATTTGACTCACAAATACATCACCTCCAGTTGGAGTCCTTTGGACTTCGCACGTAGCTACTATGTTCCAACCATGCAATTTTACAGAAATTGCAAAAGGAAATATATTAAGTATTTAACATCTTACGATTCACCTACGATCAGTACCAGAAAATGCAAAGTTCCTTACATCTAATCCTCAAAACTCAATGCTTAAATGTAACGTGTACATCCCTATACTTTGTGTAGGGAGTCACGAACTGCACAGGGTATTGTCCACATGTATGCTCTCTGGTATCACTGTACATTCAGCCTTTTCCTTTTTAAAATTTGGACAATGCTTAACAATGCAGTCCCACGCTATGCTTACCGTGCTTGTGTTTTAAAACACAATCTAGTGCCACCATATTTTTACAACTATAACTGAATTTGATGGAGGGATGAAAGTTGTTTCTATTTATTGTACTTAAACATAAGCTTTCCTAGCAAAAGGTAAATCTGGGATGTGCTTCAGCTTTTGTTTGGTATTCAGACATGCTATATTGGAAGTCCTGAAGTCAAGCATGTTTGTTAATGTTCCCTGCTTTTAATTTCCTACTGAATCCGAATACTTCTTATCAGTAAGCAACCTTTACATATTGGAAATCCTCCCCACTAGCAACCTCTGCTTAAACAGCTGATGAGCTTTACAGTCTGCAGACACAAAAGGTTAAGCCTGCCTCTTACCCTGCTCCTCCCTTCACTGTGTGACAGATTCATTTAACTTCCCCTATTTATTATCCATATAGCATTAAATATACAGCTTCCTTCATTTTAACCAATAGAAATAATAATCAACATCATTACCAACATCAGAAAAAGCAATTTTCTATAGCAGATTTCAAAGCATTTCTAAAGACTACAGTATTAAAAAGGAATTGTTGATATTTCAGTTGTAGAAATATGTGGCGATGTAAATAGCGACTTTTTTTTGCTTCAAATTTAAATTAAGAACACATTTGAAAACCTTAAGAAGATGGCAAAGGTAGTAAAGGTTTCGTTAGAGTGGAGCCCTGTGACAGTTTTCTGGCAGATTATTAGAAGCACTTTTTATATTTAAAAGAGTGATCTAACTAGAAAGACAGTTACAAACATTTAGTTTCACTATATTAATTAATGCTAGGTATAAAACTTAACCACAATGTACCCCATTTAAAAACATTTAAATATTGCTCTTTTTTGGCTATGCTTTATGGTAAATGCTCCACAGAAACAAAACATTAAAGTTCTCAAAATGAAATTTTGTGTACAGCCACATAAGCATGACAGATAAAGTTCTAACAAATAAAAGCAATGTTTATTGGCACAGAATATTCTAGCTTGTTTTCTTCATAGTTTCCATTTGAAATGTTTAAGTGCAATTTATTTTTCACAACAGTCCTTACTGGATCCGCAGAGATGGGGCTCCAAGCCTCTGTTTCCTCCGTTTCATCATTGTGCTGATGATACACTGTGTTCCTTCCCAGAATAAGAGGCTTAAAGCCAGAAAGGAGAGCCCACTCTTATCACTCCAACACAGAGCAGAGAACAATCAGTGCAATCCCAAGCTCTTCGCGTACCCCCAGTGTCACAGAGACCTTAGGAGTTCAGTAATGGTCCAGATTCATCACACGGCTCGTGTCAAAAACGTCATTATTTATATATTTAAAAAAAAAAAAATCTTCTACAAGTCTATTTATAGCATCCAGAGAAAGGAAACGAAGCCCACCAGTACGCAACGAAGGCACAGAAAAGTCAGAGAGACAAACCAACGACCTGACCTGCCAGGCAGACAGCAGCGTGCTCCGGACACGCTCAGGCTTAGCGCTCAGCAAATCAGAGACAAACTTTTCCTGGGCTTCAAGGAGCAGGAGCAGTCGCTCTCACCAAATCAAAAGGAAAGCGTAAAAGCCAACGGGAGCGATGGCACACTTGAAAGGATTCTGGCAGAAATCTCACATAGCAGCTGGCAACCTCACACTGCGATAGGAATAGAGTCACCGCTTCCACCCAAAGCCCTTGCAGAGTCATCCGCGGCGCACGGAGCAGCTGTTCTCGACCGCCGAGCAAACACGTGAACCGGCCCTTTTCGGAAATCAATCCACTTAAGAACACGCACAACTTTATTCTCAAAACATCCTCAGGCAGCTACCGGGCCATGTTTCAGCTGCAAATTTCATGGATTCTGGCACTGAAACGAGAGCAGCACAGAAGCAGTCGCTGCGGCCAGGTGCTGGAGGAGGGCAGGGGGCAGGGAATCGCCTTCCGTAGGATACAATGTTCCTGGTACAATGCAAGTCTTGCAGTTTTGTTTGCAAATGGTAATTGCAATCACCTCCAAATCAATACCACGCTATTACGGAAACCACCATAAAATAATGACAAGTGTTCCTAAAATGTGTTATTTGTCAAAAAGTTAGCTTTCCAAATAAAATTTCCAAATATGTAACTCTTTAAAGTCTCTCCAAAATACAGCAATTTTCTTAAAGACCCTATTTAGGCATGTGAAGCCCGCTGCTGCTCTGAAGCACTCGTCAATCAAGCCAGATTGCAGATGACAACGCTTATCTACAGCCCCTCCCATGATTCACATCGCAGCAGGAGTGCCCCACACAAGCTCACAACCTCTCGACAGCCACGTCCCACCCGGGAAACAAATTGTCGGACTCAAAAGCCAACCCCAGGGTGCCCGAGTGACTTTCCTTTCTTGGGTGGTTGTTCCTTCAACAGCCAGTGCCGCCCCCCCCACACACTGCCTCCAAGGTAAGAAAGCGCAGCAAGCAGCCAAAAGTATGAACACAAATTTGATGTTTGTTATGTATAATTTTATTATACTTACTAAATGAAAATCTGGATTAAAGAGTGGAAATTTGATAACAAAAGCTGCACAAAAAAACTTTTCTCGCTTTTAAATCCTTGGCAAAAACCTTCCCTAACCTCATCTCTGAGATTACAACATATACAGAACACTAAAATCCTCCTTATTCACTAAATCACTTCTTTTATAAAAAACGACGCTTCCAAATTATTTTTAAAGCCTAACATACAAACAGCAGTGTTCCTACAGAGTCCTGCAGGAGGAATTCAGCACGTTCCTCCTCCAGAGCCAGCCCCACATATCAGTTTAGGAGCACTGGGTTATTTTTGATCTACTGCCTGTGAGCTGCTCCAGTGCAGCTCAGAGGATGGAGCAGTTGGAATATACCACCTCTCTCTCTCCTCAGCTATAAAGATATCGCAGGCAGAAAGCACTCAGCGAAGGCATTATTTCTTACTCTGTTTCCGGAGCCAAGACAGTACACTGTGCAGAAGTAGCTTAACTCCTTTCCAGAACCATTTCTTTCCCCATTTCTTGTCCTCACTCGAGGCACAGTGCTTGCTCCTAGCAGGGAAATGACATCGATCCCCAGCAGAAATGCTTACCCTCCAAGATGAACAGCAACTGAATGATATACTCCATTTCTCCGCAGATAGGGAGGAAATTCCCATGGCACCTGAGCACGGCAGGATAAAGGACATAAACCAGCATTAAAGCTTGGGGTGTTTTGTTTTTTTTTTTTCCTGCTATTTGTTGTTGTTTCCAAGGTCCCAGCATTACAGTTTAAAAAGAAATTGATATAAACTGGTATTCAGCACATCCTCCCAATGAAATGCCTTGGTGTGTTTATGCGTTATTTCACCATCAAGAAGCTGCGGTAAGTTTAACAAATTATTATGAAGAGTTGCTTAATGAAACTCTACAAAAGTTCTACAGCCGCAGGGACTTGGTACCTTTGGATGGGGCGGAGAGCATGAGCCCCACAGTAGGCATAAATTGCCTTAAAGATCGATTAAAAGGAATAAAGACCACCATAAAAGCCTTCCACATGTCTTTATCAAACACTATTATTTTGCTTACCATATTTCATAAAGACAGACACAAAAACTTACAGTGAATACTATTTCATATCAGCACCTACCACCACCAAAACAGCAATCTGTAATAGTTCAATTTGTTATTCCCCCCCATCTAACTGTAATTTATTTTATATAACAACATAAGCATTTGGTCTTTGATGCCACAGATATCTTTATGACCATCAAAAACGTGGGATTTTTTGGTGAAACAACTATTTTCACTGGATATGTTCTAAATTATAATTATTTTTAATGCTTCTTACATCGCCAAGTTCTTTCTCCCTCAGGCATGCACTTTAAAAGAAGAACTGTATTTAATACAGATGTTTGATGACAGGAAAAAAAATCAAAAAAAATCTTGCATCTGAAATTAAAACCAGTGTCACAAGTTTACTTTGCTGAGGAAATTACTATTGATGTAGATATAAACTGGGAAAGCGATATTTTCTTTTTATAAAATTTTATGTTTGGACAGTACAAAGATCACAGCAATCCAATCTAGTAAACCTACCTCAGAAAACATGAGGAGTTCAAACAAACCTACGCTGTTCATAAGAAACCTTTATTGAGCAGGTCAATAAAGTTCATGTTATATACAAGTGGGTTTATTAAAAATGGGATACTGAACAAGAAACCAGATGGCTCAAATGCATCCCCAACTAGATTTAGTGACTGCTGATTAGCTGGGAGGCAATCAGAAGAAATAGTGAGCTGCACTATTGTGTTGTGTATCCTGAAACCACAAAGAAAACCTGCACTTTACAGCCTGCTTTCTTGGAAGCGGCGTTGCTGTTATGCACATGAACACGAGCGCTTCAGCGCGAGCCTCGTCTTGCTGCGCGGCCCTCACCTTTGTCTTTCAAGCCTGGAATGTCTCTAGTGCACTTCACGTGCAGGTGCACATCAAAACCATTTGAAAGCTGAATCCATCGGTACAAAAACCCATCTCTGTACACACCGTGGCACCAAAAGAACAGAACAGGGTAATGGCTGCAAGTAATTAAACCGCTTCCGCTAATAGGAAGGAGATCAAAGTTTGGGTCTATCACTTTGCATTCGCTGTTTGATATTAAAGAAAATATTCATAAATGGTAATTATTTTTTGTGAACAAAGCATGAGAAAACATAGCCAATACATTTATATGCATAATTTATTAAAGAAAACTTTGAACTCAGATTATTGAGCCACACCAGAGACAGAATGCAACTACTTGTTCCTCTTCTAATACTTGTATTATTCAACCTCTTTGCAGCCTACAGCTCAGTTGGGTATAATTTCTTGTAGTGTTTTAAACGTGCTTAAAGTCTGTGTGTTTCTGTGGAAGGTTATACTGACAACAAATTGGTATCTAGATAATCAGGCAATGTCACCCTGTGTACAGTTCCCCCATCTTACTCACCCTGTGATGATTATTTTAAGATTAGACTGCAAGACCTCCAAGGGCAAAACCATCTTTTTATGTTGGGTTTGTGTTGCCTTCTGCTAATATGGAAGAGGAACTGCTAATCAAGGGACTTCACAGGCTCCATCCAACCATTCATTTGGTTCTGCTTTTACACATAACCTTCTTTATGTGGGAAAATTCCTCATTCTCTCCTGCCAAAATACTGAGATATCTCACTCCTCTTCCTTTGTGCGAGCGAGAGTAGGAACATTGTCCACGCCTACAATCAATTCCTGCACAAAAACAGAGTCAACTAATACAGACCCAGATAAACATGAAGCCACAAGTCAAATAAAGAAAAAGAAGTGTTGTCACGAAGAGCTTGCTACTCAGCATTGGTGAGGCCACACCTGGAGTACTGCATCCAGTTCTAGGCTCCCCAGTACAAGAGAGAGACATACGCACACTGGAGAGAGTCCGACACAGGGCCACCAAGATGGCAAAAAGACTGGAGCACGTCTCCTGTGACAAGAGGCTGAGCGAGATGGGACTGCTCAGCCTGGAGAAGGCTCAGGGGGATCTTATCAATGTCTATAAATACCTGAAGGGAGGGGGCAAAGAAGACAGAGCCTTCTTTCTTCTGCTCTCATCTGTAGTTCCCAGTGCCAGGACAAGAGATAATGGGAACAAACTGGAACACAGGAGGCTCTGTCTACACATCAGGAAGCACTTCTTCATTATGTGAGTGAGGAAGCACTGGCACAGGTTGCCCAGAGAGGCTGTGGAGTCTCCGTCCTTGGAGATCTTCAAAAGCTACCCAGACGTGGTCCTGGGCAGCCTGCTCTCAGTCGCCCTGCTTGAGCAGGGGGTTGGACCACCCAGCCTCCAGTGGTCCAACTTCAACCCTTCTGTGATTCTGTGAATAATCAAGTCTTCCTTCCACTTCTGGTTTGCTGGGAAATAATGACTTCCTCCCCAGATGTGATCTTTTTACAGTAGTTAATGTATCCCAGCCTCCTGACTAGCACACAGAGAAATGCTGAGTGCCTATATATTTCTATATAATACAATTAGTCCTGAACTGCTACAAAGGCTGGAGTTTGTGCAGAAAATGGATGCACCTCTTGAGGATTTCTGGCTCCAAGCCAGAGGCTTCATCCATCTGTCAATTCCTGCTTCTCCTCCTGTCAGTGAAGCAAAGTCAATGAACGGCAGTCAATGACTCAGGACCTAGCTACATCCATAAATATCCCTACTCATTAGCCACAGTAGAATACCTTTCCAAAATAAATTTTAATTTCAGAATTTATTTTTCATATGATGTTCATTGTTAAGTTGATTCAAGCAGAAGAAAAGCCTCCAAAAGAACGGAGAAATGCCTACAGTATGTATTTAAGTGCACATTATTAGGCCACCCTTTTTGACAGAATGGTTTAATACATTCATAAATATGTTTATTTATATACACACTATAATTATTGCATTTCTTGATATAATTTTCTCCAATTCCTGATTCAAAGACTAACAGCGGATTTTATTTTTTTTTTAAATCAAGTAAGTACTCTGATACTGGAATATCTGAATCATCTCCACAGGATCTACTTCAATGAGCCTATATGCTTATCAATATATGACATCAACACAAATATACATAAGCTGCAATGCACTACTGACTTCTTAAATAGTTATACTTTTCAAACAAACAAAAAAAATCATTTGGTAGAATTGACAACAGAATCTATAATTCTAGAAAATATAAATAATCAACTAGATAACAAATTCAACTAACGGAATACATTTCAATTCTCCCTAGACTTTTAGTCTCACTAGTCGCTGCAACCTCGTTTAAAATTTATAGCCTGGATCTTCTCAACACAGGTTGCTGAATTTCTTCACATAATGCTCGCTTAAAAGGCACTCACTTGTGGAAGAAAACGAAAGTAATAAAAACTAAAGGTGTTAAATCAGTGTAGAAACAAACATTCAGTCATTCAGTTTAGTTACAACTAAATAAAATGTTACACATTTGAAGGATTTCATTTACATCTCAAATATTTCAAAGCTAAGCATATGAGTAGTTTTGTGTCATACCCACCTCCACACTTGACTGAGGGAAGGGAAAATCTCTGGCATCGTCAATTTCAATTCCAAAACTTTTGTTACAAAAATATCTACGTTACATTAAACAAACAAACAAAAAACCCTGTTGGTAACTCTCTACTCCAGCAATTTTTCAAAGCACCTTCACAATCTTAAACTCCTGAACATCACCATTCTTACAAATCTATCAAATATAGCTAAACTAGCCTTTAAGGCATGCTGATAAATAAATAAATAAATAAAAGCTGTCAGAGTTTCATGTTCTTCTTTACATAACTCACTGAGTGTTTCACCACTGTCATGTGAACTAAGTAAAAAGGTTTGGTCATACCCCATTTAAAAGAAAAAAAAAAAAAAGCCCTTTTGATCCCTTGTATTGTTCAGCACTGAATTACTGGCACTACATAGCATTTTCCAAATGCTGCCTCTTATACAAAGGAGAGAGCTCACATTAAAAGATTGAAAGTTTTTTCTCATTAAAACCAGAAACCTGAGGAAGAAAGGTTATATGCTTTTGTGAGCTTTGTCTAGTATACAAGCTTTGGGAAGCAATTTTAAATCATAATGCAACAGCAGCCAGTTCAAATGCCTTCTCTTTTATACAATGCAATCAATAATTCAATTTGTTCCACCACAAATCTGTAAGTATAGTAAAAGCTAAGTTCTCCTACTATCACTGAAACATTCGCTAAAATTTTTAAGCACCATGTACTAAAAAAGAAAAGAATATACATATTTGTTTAAACTTAATTTTAAAAGCCTACTTTTTCCAACATTTGCTACTTTATTAAAATATCTCTATTACACTGACTGCTCCACAAACACCTGACTCAGGAACTGTGTATGGGGATTTCTGTCCTCTCAGAGCGTTTGAAGAGCAGTGATCGAAGTTGTCCTTATCACATAAATAATAAGTGACTGCTGTGGAGTCACTTGAGGGATGTCAGTGCAAGCAACACTCAACACCGCAGCTACTTCCATATGGGGGTCAGCTGAAGCTGGTAATTAGAAGTAAGCTTACACTACTACTGTCTTTCCTACTACACTTAAGGAAATGAATAGGGGTTTAACCTCAGAGAAATGCAAGCTGTTTCCATGTGTATGACTGATTCTGCCAGAGAAAAGAGAGTTAGCTGTCTGTTTATACGACTTCCACAAGGGAACAGCTATATGTGCTCAAAACAAAGAAGCATCAAATAAAGAATAGCTGTACTTACAAGCTTCCTCTTCTAGGTAGACTGAGCTCCTTCTGGAAAACAGAATGAAAACGCAGAGTTAATTTTCTGTGCCAGTACGTATTACCCACCTACGTATCAGCGAATGGCCAAGGCCGTGAGAAAACAGCGGTTTGCACCCAAGCAGCAGAAGTGAGGGAAGCCTGGGGCTTTCAAGGCAAGGGTTTCACTTTGTGCTGTGATTCTGTGTTAGCCAGCGACCCGGCTGTAACCCGGGTCAGCCAGCAGGCCGCAGCAGGCCGCGGCAGGCCGCAGGAGCAGGCCGCGGCCCGGCGCCACCAGGTGGCAGCAGGCGGCCGCGGGCGGCCGGGGGCAGCGGGAGCGCGGCGGGGTCCCGGAGCCCTCCCGTCAGCCAAAGCCGGGGCGACGACAAAATCGGTCCTTCTCCTCGCCAGTCTGCCCGGCAAGCCAGTGCAGGCTTTGCCTGGGCCGCGCTAGTGGTGGGCGGAGGACAGGACGCCTGAACGAGGCCTCACAAACATACCCAGGCAGGTTCTGGGGCTGCTGAATTTCGGCTTTTCACACCAAAATGACAAGTACGTGGCCAGGTTCAGTTCCTGACTTTCAGGGTACTGACCTAACTGATGCATTTTTCTTCCCCCAGAAGAAAAAAAATCATTTTTTTCCCACTGAATATTGAAGAAAGTCAATGGAAAAAAAAAATCCATAAAATCTGGTAACCACTTTTCCATGTTTGGATACGGCGTACATGCTGATCTAAATGATTAACAAGGTTCCTGACAAACCGGCAGTGACTGCTTTGCTAAGTCATACCCGGGACATCAGTTCAAGTTGTTGTAAGGTACCAAAAATTCGCAGCTACTAGAACTAAAAAAAAATCAAGTCCAAAAACATGCTCCTCTTATTTTCAAGTATGAGTTCTCTAAAGTTTGAGATTTCGTTACAGCTTAACAGCACCGAGCAAATTTCATGTGTGAATTATCACAAGCCTGACAGCTTACAGCATCAAGAAATAAATTCCTGTTATCAGACAAACTTGTCAAGATCTAATCAAAACATTTCAAGTATGTAAGATAATAAATCATTAGCATCGATAACAGGTTGTATGTTTTATATTCTGAAAGGTACTTCTTCCACTCTCATTTGCTCAAAAGAATTAAAGTTTCCAACTGTGAAGTCTACATAGCAATGACTGCTCTCTGCCACTACAAATGGAGAGATACGTATAATTATTATGTGCCGTATCCTATGCCGTGTTTATGTACAACAGACATGCATATATATATGTATCATCTCTCCTGTGTTTTTTCATTTATCCCCTTTAAAGAAGACCTAACAGAACAAAGGTGCTTAGCAGGGTGTGCCTTTTCTAGCCAAATGCTGTGCTTCCATTTCTTCCCAAACAACCTGCCCCAGAAATTCTCCAAATGGATGCACTAAGCTCTGAAATTTCACGGTACTGGCTGAAAAAGGAAAACAGCGACTTTTAAGTCTCTTTATCTACCTTCTAATTTTTGAGCCTTTAGGTTCACGTTTACAAGCTGTGCTCTGGTCATGAGGGCTGAAAGAGATAACACTTCTTTGTAGCAGCAAGGCTCCAGTAATTGAGACTCTGACATACAGACAAAATACCACGGGAATCATGATCCAGTAATAGGAGTGGACGAGCCTTTTCTTTCCTCTACTGGACATTTGTTTTACTCGCATAATAAAAGCTTTAATGCTCCTTATATTATAGCTGTTTCTGGAATAAATATACACAGGGTTAAAAGAAGGATTTGGGCTTTGTTCATGAAATTAGCTTTTTGAAATCTGTGATCAACTCAGTTTCCAAATAAACAAGAAAAAGTACTACCAGATGACATCTCAATGCGGTTGAACTATTATTCTATCCATGTAGCAATCGTTTTCACTCCCTACCTCCACCTTGACAAATACAGTGCAGCTGTGGGATCAATAGGCAGTAGTTCAAATTTAATACCTCTGTGCTCTAGACAACAAACAGCACAATCAAAGCAATCAATTTTTATACCTGTTGTTCCACTATGCCTCATCTCCTATTAGTCTTAAAATCCCCTTCAAAAGCCCTGTCAGCCATGCACCAAGCCATGCCCCCACTCCCCCAGCACTTTCCCTTCCCTCTGGAGAACCACCAAGCCTCCACCCTCCCAACTCTTCACCTCCTTCTGCTTCTCCAAAGCAGAACTGGTAGCAACACCGCTTATAATCCTCTGAATTAAATCGTGAATGGTGGAGCCGAGGCCAGAGCATCAGAGCTGGAGATTACGTGATCGTGAGCACCAGAATTATCAGCTTTGCTCCTCCTGAGTCACCAGTGAGTAGGTGTCTACAAAAGTCACTTCTCAGCAAAGATGACAACAGACAATGCCCAGAGGTGGCAGCACGGAGGGAGCAGACCGCAGTCAGAACTGATGCCCTGTTTCAGGAAGCTTACTAGGGGCTGCCGCCTCTCAGGAGAACATTGCAGATCTCCAAGGGATGGAGTGAGCAATGAAAATGCATACCAGGGATGGGGACGTGTTCACAGGGGGGAGACTCAGCTGGATCTTAAAATGGCTTAACAGTTTAATGCGTGCAACGGGACCAACTGAGAGCTGAAATCTAAAAATGATAGGGTAATTTCAAATATATGAAGTAACTCTACAAAAACGCTGATTAAATAATTACGCAAAATATAACAGAAAAGTACAACAGCATTTCACAACTACCCTATAAAAGCAAAATTCTGCTCAGAACCAGTTTTATAATACAGACTAACTGTTTTAGATACTAAATGATGAGGGAGGAGGTGTGATTTGACTGGCTTCCACCCACTCCACAGAGGAGTCTGGCATTACATGTCCATGCATCCTTTAAAAATAAATCCTATTTAAAGACGTAAGATAGCCAATAAAAGAGTGTTGAGCTGTGACTGCTTGGTCCGAAAAACTATTTACAAGGTGCAGATGTAACCCCTTAAGTAAACATGCTATTTTATCCTAAAAGGCATTCCCATACTGGAGCACCCTTCCAGTGAGAACAACACATGAACATTGGGGATTTCAGCTGTCCTTTTCCAACAGCACTCCTGCTTCCCTCAGCACTTCAGGTGCCTGCACCTATACACATCACCAATATTACTCCAGCCAGCCTCCTTGCTGCCTGCTCTCTAGGTTAACAAAATAACCCTCTAAGTAGAGCCTTACTTCTTACATTTGACTTACGTGAAGTGATATATACCGTAGGAACATTTTAAAACATTGTTCCACATTATTCACAAGGAAGTTTTGGAAGTGGAAACAAACAACCACTTTCACAGACCCTACGTCACTAAAAAATAAGAAGCATATTAAATCTTGCAGTGCCCAAACGACAACAACAGGCTGTTCTGAAAGTTAATCTTTGCATCAGTTCTGTATTTCAAGGCATAGTTATTAAACACGCAACCTGATCTCTACATGACAAAAGAAGCAGAAGATTTTCCGATGACTAGTTAAAAATGAATCTTGGGAAAGAAATAAAGCATCATAGAATTATCAAAAGCTGGGTCTGATGCCCTCCTTCAAAGGAGTTCTTTATATTTGTTTCCTCCTATCTTACCATCTCAAATAATGTAGATATAAAATCTGTTAGAGGCTGTAACACACTAGAGTTCAGGTTTCACAATAAAACTAGATCCTCACTGGCCCTGTTATTTTTCAGGCAGCAAGCCTGAAGCAAAAAAGAGAAAATATATTCGCCATTTTAAGCATTTTTTGTTTACATAATATATAGTTTAGTGAATATATCCTGAAAATTTATTCTATAGTGACCTCTTGTATACAGAAACTGTTTTAAAACAAAATTGTTTCACGGAACAGAACGAGTGCTGGCTTTTTGCATACATATATATATACACCACGTAAATGGAACTAAAGTCTGGAAATCTATTTGTTCATTGACCTACAAGACAACCCATATCTTTTAAACAGATATGTTATAAAAGTGTGAAGAAAACAGGAGCCCATCACTCAAAATTGTCACTTTCTCTCAATCTTGTAATTTGTCCTTGAATATGTAACTGCACATATGGCACAGACCCACAGGCAAAGTTGGATGCTAGAGCCTGCACTGATGGCAGCTTAAATGTAGTCCTTTCAAATTACAGTGAGGCCCATCACTACCTTCAGGATGTTCCACATTTTTGCCAGAGCAGACAGCATGATTCCTGAGATTCCCTTTGACCTTGGCTTTCTTGCATGGTAGCTCACTATCATACCAGTTGGGACAATAGGCAAATATTTTTACAGCTATAACAGTAAATACATTTCAGTTAATAAGTTAATATTTCACAGATGATGAAATTCCACTGACACTCATTGACCTAGTACCATGCACTCATGTTTTAATTTTTTTTTTCCTTTGCTGACTATGTTTGCTTTAGGGTATCTACCAACCAGCAGGGGATTAATTAAATCTCTTTCTATACATAACCATTTGCATTACAGAAATGATATAATGAGGGTTAGAATCTCCAGTTCTGATGGAAAATACAACCTGGCCAGGCAAGGACAAACTGTAATCCATCCATCAGATTAACAGGAAAGAATTTTTCATGGTGATTAAAAATAAACCACCCCACACTAAGCTTCTCTTTCTCCTATCAGAATCTGTCAAGAAAAATAATTTCCTTCCTTTTACCATATCATTGTAAATGGTTATTAAAACCAGTACTTCTCAGTTTCTCTCTCAAGTAATGATTACATCTAAAATTGTTTGCCAAACTCATCGGCAAAGAATTTCAAACAGTAACACTAAAACCATATCTGTACTGAATGTCAGATTAACCTATGAAGTATACTGCAGATATTTTCTATCATATATTGTCTTTTTAGAAACTAAATTCAGAATCATGTTGTTAAATCATCTGCTTAACTACAGAGATATGTAAAATACAGAAAACGAATACCCAAACACTTTCCACTGTCATTCAAAATATAGGGAGGACGCTGAGTTTAATTCCCAGATCCTTTTCAACACAGTACAGGATTTATACCTGGAATTGCACAAATCCTGAACTGCCAAGCCAGTGGTACACATCTTCCCATATTCCCAGTACTAGCCAAACTGCCTGGAACGGACCTTTCCTAAGAAATCTCACCTTCATGGCCACAGATGCCAGATCCTTCAGGACAATGTGCACGGCACTAGAACAGTTACTGGTATACCTGTTCACCCAGGGTTATTCTAAAATACCCTACAAATTCAAAGCAAACAATGTATTCTTTGGATTAGTTCTCTACCTCAACAGAAGTTACCCGTCGGTAGAAATATCATTTGCAAAGCACATTAACACATAAAAACAACTGTGGGGAAAAAAAAACACACAGCTGTGTGGCTGACAGATGACACCCCATTTCTCTAAATAAACTCTTTATATCAGTCTTCAGACCAGTGGGTCAAGAATCAGCCAATGATGCATTTAATGTCTGCAGCATCTTCTGGCCTTTTCCTCTCTTCAGGTAGAAATCCCTTGCTAGGCAGCAAAAAAAGCCATTGGGTTTATTTCAAATTATAGCTAGTGCAGAGGAAAATAAAGCTAAAAGCTCCTTTAAACATTAAGCAAAATTCTCAAATGCAGCAAATTATTTCCTCATCCCCATGAGCCCCCCTGCCTGGGTAACACAAAGTTCTTCCTTTGTAGGTAAAGCTAAGTGTCCAGGTCACATCTGTGCATTAACCTCTCAAGAATATATGGCTCCAAAAGTTGCCCACTAACCTTTCAGATCATTTAACCTCAGGGCTTTTCATAAGATTAAGACTATTGGTTACTTGACCTAAAGTAATTACAGAATACATCTCAAAATAGACAAGAATTCACACTTTTCTCAGAATATTTTCAGTGTCTCCCCTCCTCTCCTGTGAGGGTGTGTGTATATGTATATAAATAGTTATTTTTTAAGTGAGCTGGAGTGTCTACTCCATCTTATGTACATTACATCATGTTTTGAAGCCCAAAATATAACATTGCACAGTACACCACAGACCTGACTGAACCCACTCATGGCAACAAACACGTCTGAAACCACACATCATGGCCTGGATAGGCAGATGACAATAAAAATGATGCATGCAAACCACATTCCCAAGTGGGTGAGCTGCCCAACCCCAGGAACAGGGCAGCTGCCACAGCTGAGCTGCAGATAATGTGCAGAGTAGGCGTTTTCAGCCAAGGACAGGGTGGTACACATCACTCGCTAAGCAGAACAATGAATGACTTGCAATTCTCCAAGTCTCATTTCCTCCGCAGGATTCATTCCTATCTCTTATTTGGGACTAAGACCATAGGGTCAGTCTAATTTCATGCTATCAATAAAGCAGCAGCCTTTCTTTTCACTCTAAAGAAAATAGCCAGTTTCATATTTGATCCCAAGCTTTTCATCTGAGGTTAAACAGTGAATGGTTTCTGAAAATCAAAGACACCTGAGAACCCTGGTCAAATTAAGAAGAGCGGGTACAGTAACTCAGCTGTTCAGCCCTAAGATGTCAGCAAACTAATTTACTATCAACCTCATTGTTTTCCTCAAGGCTAAAAAAACCACCAACAGAAAGCCACTACAGCAGCAGCTCTCTTCAACTACATTTGCCAAAGTTACTTTCAAATAGCATGTAGCACATAAAAGATCATGTTTTCAAGTGTAACTTCATTTGCAGCAAAAAGTAAATTTAAAGATTTAAATTTTGTAGCCCAGAGAATTGTAGATGATGCAAAAGCATGAAACAACAGCAGAGTAGAAGGCATATTTGCTGTCATAACAGTCAATATATAAATTGCAACAGCAATAGATTCAGAAAACCATGATGGTAATGAACAAGCCACCCAAAACGTATGGATGAACTACATAAAAGGCGAGATGCAAGGTAGTCCCATGTAAATAAAAGGCAGGTTATACTTTAAAATCTGAGAAATAACATACTTAACAAATGGTTTGTTATATACATTACATTTTTGCACAAATTAGCCTGAGGGAGAGGCAATAATAAGAGGGAATAAAGCACACAGCTCCGACAGCTCATTAATCTTCCTCATTACTTAATTCTGCTTTTCCAAGGCCACAGAGCAGATTACTGATCTACCCGGTGTGTGGAACAGGCTGCCCAGCACTGAACAGACGTCCAAAACAAGGGGAGCAACTGTTCAAAATCCTCTTTCTTTTTGCCAGACTACACCAGTTCCAGAAATTTAAGTCAAAAGGTCATGCTCTACAAAATTTTGGAAAATGCAGAAAAGAAAACAGTGTCATTTCAGAGACATACAGGGCTGCAGTTGTAACACTATTGTTAGAAACTGCTCTTTAAATTACTCTGTCTTGACTTGCACCAAAAATTCCTTCAAGACTGGGCATGCAATGATCACAAGGAAACAGCCACAGCTGCTAAAAATGCCAAGAGCATTACAAATAAACAAATCCGCTTTTATTCTCTCCCTTGTTGGCTCGTACTAATATTAATCTATGATTAAGTCAATTGTCATTTCTACTACACACACATCTACTCCTTAAAAGGTTGTTTCTAGAAGAACTGACAGCTGACATCAAGGCTACTGACCACTAATTTTACTTAAAATCTTTAAGCATCTTTTATTGATTTTAAAACTCAGTATACTCAAGCCCAGCATAATTTTGGTGAGTTGAAGGTTTACCCTCCATAAAAGTTGTATAAAACAATGGGCATCTCATCAGAAAACCGGACCTACTCACCAGCTCTTATCAATTCAGTGCACTGGTAATAATACATGCTGTGAACAAAGACCAAAGGTTACAAAGAAAATTATATTGAAATACGTAGGTTGAGAGAATCTCTGACAGTAACTAGAAAGAAAAGGCACATTGTCAGCTCCATACCAACGTTATCATCAGGCATCTCATAACAGTCATGAGCCCTGTTTATTCTGTCGGGTTTCTCACTGACTCCCCAGTCACAGAGTATTTGGGAAGCAGACAGGCAGAAATTAAGTTAGTCTTTTTTTCTTGAGAGGCGTTCTGCACGTCTCCATTTGCTTTGTCAAGTTAAGCTAAGACTTTTGACACATCACCAGAACTTTATCTTTACAACAGCATATTCCTCAACTAATTTAGACAAAAAGGAAATCTGTATCGGATCAATCTCCCAGCTTAGCAGCCCTGAAAGCAAGTTTCTTAACGGCAAACCTCTGAGAGAAAGTCCTAGAGAAGAGAAACTTCTCCGTTCCTCAAAAAGCCTCCACAATGGAGGCGTCTCCCATCCTGCCCTAAAGCTGCACCAAGTCTGTTCCATATAGATCATGTGAAAACACTCTCAGAAATTGGAAGCATAAGCAATCAATTTTAAAGATATTTAGTAATTAGCCCTAAAAGGAATTCCAAGCATATAAAACTCCCTTGCCTTCATCCAGTGTATGACTGATAGCATCTGTAACCTCACGAGGCATCCATTAAGTTTAGTAGTTAATTACATCTGCTCTGAATGGACATTATTTACAGAACAAGCAGATGTAATTTTTCATTGCTTAGCTAGTCGACACGAGGCACTTCAGCTTACCCCTCTCGAATCACTGCTTCTCAACAGAAGCTGGGAAGGAGGGACAGGCAAAAGGACTTGTGATTGTTTTTGCGAAGGACCAGTTACGGACAATCATCAGCTTTATGAAGAAACCCATGTACTGGGCACCATAAGAAAATTTGGAATAGGCAGGTGCCTGCAAGTATTTATTTGTGTCTTTGTAAGAAGCCAACAGAAGTCTAACTTCTCCTTTTGCCCTCATTATTGAATGGCACAATACTGCTCATGTCCACTGGGCTTCAAATTGCGGACAAACTGAAACGTAAATCTTTCACAGAAGCGATGAAAGAAAGGGCTCTATTGCTTCACTTCCAGATAATATTTACAGCAAAAGCAAATAGCCACAGAAGTTTTGTATTTGGATTATGTATATAGGAAGAGATTAATCCCCTGGAAATATGAGGTGGTTGTATGCTTACTGTGACTCACTTCAGAGTTATAACACGAAGCATTTCCACAATGGCTTTCTTAAAATTAATTCTGGAAAACAATATTTTCAGTGAAAAGCAAAGATTAAAGTGAAACAGGCTCTCCTATCAGCTTTCACATGTACTTTTAAACAGATGTTTAATTCGCTTAGGAACACAAATTACCATAAAGATTTTTTTTTTTAATGGCAATTAACTACTCTTCTTAATTTTGATCAAGTAAATAACTGTAGCAACCACCAACCTTATCCTAATTTTAAAATGACAATCTCGAGCTACCTTAATTTCAAGGGAACAACACTCCCTGTCATGTTCATATGTGACAAGACTCTGAAGGTGAAAGACAAAATGCGAACCTGCAAAGTACAGCTAGGCCAAACCCGAGATTAATTCACGGATCAAACTGAGTGTGGTGAAAGGTTTGTACTGGTGTAGGTAAGACAATCTTCAGGCTTAGAGGGGGCAAAACACATCTTGGGAAAACAACAGCTACTGCTTTCAAAATGAAAGCCAGCAGAGCTGGGAATCATAGGCACTCGCTGACCACATCCCTCAGTGTATTTTTAAATGACCACATGCAGGCCTGTCCTTCAGGAATATCACAAATTGCGTCAATGTCATGTGAATTCAGGTTTTTGGATCTCTGATTTCTTGTATGAAAACCCATTTGATCTTTCATAAATTTGTTTCTGAACAACTTTACATTTAATACAGTTGGATATTTCAGACCTACTCGGTGCCAAGAGATCTGTTTCAGAGCAAAGGAAAATTCATCCCCAATTACAGGACTGGTAAAATACAGACATGCACTCCCAAAGCACAGATTTGAGAAACTGCAGACTGTGCCTAATGACTTTTAGTTCTGATGGGTGATTAGTGGGCTCTGTAATGGACTGACAGAAACAGCTGATTCTATTACGAGGACATGTTCTGGCCAGGATTTTCTCTCTGTTGCTTTTAAATTATAAATATGGACTCTCTTGAAAATAAATGAAGACAAAAGATATTAATCAGTCTCTAAAACTTCTGTCTTCTGTCCTTTACAATACTTCAAATTAAAACAAACAATGACTTCATCACTGGGAAAAGACTCTTAGGTATTCTGGACGGTTTGTACTGCCATTACTCTTCCATACTATGAAGCACACAGGTCTCTTCATCTTTATGCCTACAAGCCTTTTGGATGAAATTGCAAGGTTTTGGCTCATCCAGATGTTGGCTTCAAAGGCAGAATTTAAGGAATATTCCAGTTTGTACCTATGGGCAAGCAAGCGATTTGCAACACTTGCACATTCATCAGAAATTGTCACTGAACAGTTCTTTTCTCCAAACAGGACTGAGAATGGGATTTTGCCTGAAACTGATAGATTAAATACTAGCTGATCTCATCAATGTCCCTGTTGATACTTTTGGGTTCAATTCAATATATGCTTAAAGCATTCAGCTTATAATAGCTTCTGGGTAGTGAGCACACAATGGCTTTATTTCAAAAAGTCTTTAATGCACTGTTTTCAATTCAATGTCTTTAAGATACTGTGGAAACACTGGAACACCAGAGCCTACGCCCATGCTTCTCTGGTACACACCTCACACAACCCACAAAAAGAGATATGCACCGGAAAGAAAAGTAGCATGTCAAGTGTACACCACAATACAGGCCAACTTCTAGGACATCTAAAATATGAGCTACCGAGGTGGTGCAAACACCAAAAAACCAGCCATGTATCTCTGTATAAGCTTTCCCACAGCTGTTTTTCAGCAATTTTCTTGCATTTTTCTTTTACTTATCCCATTCCATCAGCCCAATCCAATAGCTTTTCTCAGAGTGGAAGTTACAGTTCTGATGTGCTTACCTCATATGTTAGAGGATGTTTTGTACAAAAAGTATTTGTCATAGATCTTTAAACTCTTAATTTTCATTATCTCCCCATTAACAAAATAAGAACATTCATAAAACTTTTTGTATTTTTGATTGAGAGGAACCACACTACACAGAAAAAGCTAAAAAGCTGTAAGTTTAGTGACCATCTGTGAAGAAATATCCTGAATAGCTTGCAAAGAAAGACTCAAGATTTAACTTTTCAATAGCCACCTTCTACCTATATGCTGTTTGGCATAACGCACTTTCTCCATCAAGAAAATTCTTACTTATTTGTTTAAATGTTTAACTCCTTAATCTGTATTTAGATATTAATGTTTGCTCTCAGCCACCCTGGCCACGACACACCTGCAGGCTGCGTGACTCACCGAAGTCTCACAAGAGAAATGCAACCTCAGCAGCCAGAACAAAGGATTATTAAAAGAATTAAAAGCGAGCCTGTAAAATCATTCATTGCCTACAAAAGCACACCTGAGTTCGGCTCATTAATTTCCCTCTAAGTTTACAAGCCCAAAGTAATCCTAGCGCAGCTTCCAGTGTTATTGCAGATTTACATGTGTTAAGTGGCATTCTGGACTCAATATCTGAGTCTTTCCTCATTTATTTGAAAAAAAAAAAAAGATCTTATTAATTCTCCACCATCTTCTCAAATAATGAATTAGACCATTTTTTCCTGCCCATCATTTACTTTGATAGGAGTATTCATCTTTAAAACAATTTAAAACATTAGCTTGACATTTAAGAGAAAAACTGAGAGAGCTCACACAGACAAGAAGTATCAGAGAAATAACACAATATGTATCTTCAGAGGAAAAAGCAGTTTTTCTGATGTAGCGTGTCCTCTGTCTCGCTAGTAGATGAGCTCCTGTGAGAGCTCATTGCTTTGTAAAAGTGGTGTTGGCAGATACTTCAGTGGGAGATAAAGCACCTCAAATCACGCTCCCCCCCTCTCCTGAGGCTACCCAGCATTTATGCCTACTCAGTTTAAATTGTAATGGCACAACTTGCATAAAAAAATCAATAGACATTACGTCTATTTATTTAAAAATCAATGTGTAATAGATTAATAAAATATTCTATTAGAGATTAATAAAATATTATTTAAATTTTCCCAGTAATTATAACCAATATTTATAGGCCTCTTTCTACTCAAGTTTAACAACAAATGCAGATGTACACAGAGCATTTGGATGTATTCTGCTGCTAGGAAGCAGAAGTTACAATGTAAACAAACTATAGAGAATCCATTTGCAAAACACCTACTTAAGAGTACTAAACTTTATTTTTCAGTCTAAATACTTTGATTTTTGCTAATTTCAGTATAATTAAATATACTCAAATATGTAATTCCACTGCCTGTTCAGTCTTAGAAAGAAAATGAACAGGACATAAAACTGACAAAGCAAATGACTGACAAAAAGAAGATAATACTTCCAAAACAATACAGGGACTTCAACGTCTGCCCTTAATTTCAATGAAGAAAGTGGGAAATCAAGTTCACCGCACTGTCTGAAAATGTCCATCTGTGTTTTTCTTCATACAAGTCAGGATTTTGCCTTCATGGATTCAGGACTCCCTACTGAGGTCAGTCAGTCTCTGGAGCCTGAGGGATGCAGGAGGCAAGAAAGAGCGGGGGAGGAAGGAAAAAAAAAAAAGAGAGAAAAAGAAAAAAACTAGTTAAGAGCAAGAGATACAGAAACGGCAGTTGAGACTGCCTACAATACCAGTTACCTGTGATGTCAATGCTGAGCAACAGAGCAAGACGGAACCTAGAAGTGCTTCCACATTAATTGTAGAAGCTTGAAAAACAAACCAAGTTATACTTGGCATCAAATAACCACCCTCACATAGCAGGCATCCCAAACACCTGCCCAAAGGAGGACAACCTACGGGAAACAGCACCGTCAGTATAAACTTTCCAGGAATGATGAAATAAGATGCATGGGTAGAGAGGTGGCTCCGTAGACGTTTATCAGGATGAAAAATATTACAGCAGAGAAGTATCGTTGAATCTCTGTGGTTGGAAAAGCCAGACTGTAATTGTAAAAATGCAGTCTTAGCACTGTGTTACCAAGCCCCTGAGCAGGACAGTGACAGCAATCAAGAAATACTAAATAAAGTTAGGGAAGCTGTGAAGTCATAAGAATGGAAGATTTTAGTTGCCCACACAGCCTGGGCCCACACCTCATTAGGATACGGCAGAGAGAGAATGTTTTGGGCACAATAAATTATTGTTTCCTGCAAGACTACTCTGAATTCCAAGAAGCAATGCTCTTTTGGATTTGTCCTCTGCATTTGTCCTCGAGTACTCTACGTTCTTTTTAATGTTTAGTGCCCTCAGTATGATTCAGTTGCGAGGTGCAGCATTCCTCCTAGGCAGATGCCGTCAGGTCCAAAAGGCTGATCAGTTCCCATCACATCCAATCCCTCCTTTTCACACCATCATCCTGTCTGCACATTCGGGCTGCCCATCTCTGCTGGTCTGCAGAGCCCCACATGTGGAGCTGCCAAGTTTTACAAAGTGGTATCACAGACATTGTGGATCTCAGTGTCCTGCTGAGTTCAGCCTCAAGAGCACCCCTCCTCTAACATCCCACACCACAGATCCAGCTAACTGCATCTGCTAGCAGAATTTCCAGCTATTACAATCCACTTTCCTTAACCTTTTGGATCACCTCTGCTGCAGAAGCCTCCTCAGTAGAAGATGCAGCTACATCGCCTGGAGAATGGGTCTTGTCTAAAAGACTGGATCCATGCTTCTGAGCAGGTCTGCCCTCTTTTTCTCAAATGCACGTCCTCCTCAGCAGCACAACCACAGCTAAGATGGGAATACCCTATAATGTCCCTATAGGTCTCGTCTACAAACCTCTCTACTCCTTAAATTGCTCCAGTTCAGATACTCCCAGCTTAAATGAACAAACCTGTTCTCTTAGTGCTGGAAGCTCCATGAACTGCATGCACACATGGAAGGCCTACTCCTAGATCACGTAATCCTATACATTTTGGATTTTCTTTAATAGCCAGAAAACCCCCTACTTGGCCACTAGATTTCTACACGTAGATATCCAAAAGCAAGGGTATTGTTCGTGTTGTTTAAAAGGATGACTTGAGGCACTCTCTCTCTCTCTCTCCTGTGCCAGCCAATCTTTTTGGTGTCCCTTGTTCCCTGTATAAATTACAGAATTCTGCTACTTCAACTCTTGTGTCTCTGAACAGGCTCAGCATTCACCATATCCCATATGGTAGACAAAGCTGGGTAATGTTTTAAGTGTATGATATGTGTCACACTAACAAGTTTAAAAAATGCAGAAGATCAGAAGTAAATAATTGATTTTATTACAGCAAAATGCTAGTCAGGAGACTTGAATGTTTTCCATTAATTCCAGCATACAGTACATTAGCATATACTGCACAAGAGCAAACATGTAGATTTTCTATACTTCCGTGGCAATTTGAGAAATGTATTAGGTGAGTGGTCAACACAATGCCAGCACCAATATATACACAACTAACTTCTCATAAACCTATCTAAGGCCAAACTAACACTAATTTCAAAAAGAAAAGGTGAAAACCTGTGAACAGTTCGCTGAAGACAATGTACAGCTGGAGCTTGGAAAAAATGCAAGCAAGCTGTTAGGCAGCATCAAGGACAGGATGGAGCATAATATGGAAATTACCATAATGCCATTAACTCAGTCAGAAACACAGCAGCAGCCATGCCTGGTTCTGGTCATGCCATTCACAAAGACAAATCCCAGGCTTGTAGCTGAGACAGCTTGCTACTATTCTGAAAATTAATTTTGCTGTGTAATATATAATTGAGCCTGAAACTAGAAAAAATGGGACAAAACTATCTTCAGGGCTCCAAGCGCTGAATTTAAGGAACGGCTTTTTAGAAGAGAGTAAATAATTTGTCTTTCTAGACAAAAGAACAGAGGGATCTTCGAAGGCCTGCAGTGTGACAGCACAGGCAGTGCTTTCCATAGCCCAGCACCGGAGTTTCTGCAGTACAGCAAAAAGAAATCAAATTCCAAATGCTGGCAGCCCGCATTCCAGCTAGTAGTCTCCAAAAGTAGTCTTTGGCTGCAGTGATGACAGTCTCTTGGATTCATTGAGTAAAATCATATGAAAATTCCCGTGGAAGGAAAGCTACTCAGAACAAAGGACAATGCTGGCACGAGAACTGATTCATAAAATGGGTGCATTTAAATGTGCTGGAAATCGAAATAAAAAGTTTCTGATTGTCAGCTGACCACATTTCTGAAACTATAGCAATACAGATTATGAAGTACCAACACTCCCTATGGTCCTAAAGAGACCAAATGATAAAATTGGACAATATATACATTATTCCATGCGCGTGTGTACACACACAACACACACACAATTTCTATGAATAAACATGCATAATACAAAGAAATTCTATTTCCTAGGGGTATATGGAAAGTTCGCACACTTTAACTTGGACATATGCAAGCTTCAATGAAACCAGAAGAGCAAGTCTTGTTCCAATGCACTGATGCAGGACAGACTGTTGTATTATTTAAAACACACCTTCTTTTACAGCTGACTATTTTCTTTGGAAAACAAAAGACTTCAAAGCCACAGGTTTCTGGAATGCGATTTTTAGATATGCGATCTATGGAGGCATTCAAAACTGGCCTACAATATATTTAGCAAATTGTTAAATCTCAGTACAGAAGGAATTCTCCTAATCTTCTTAAGGACAGGATTTTTTCAGAGTCAACATGGCCGCTGCTTTATGCCTGTGTTTCTCTGCATTAAGCCTGTTTATTTTTTGTTTTCTGTTTAGTTTGATTCTCTGGGGGGGATTAATTGTTTTTTTCTTTTTTGTCCTCATGATAGGATCGCTTTATCATCTGATTTTACGGCTGCCATCGCCATTTTCTGTTGGGGCACTTTTTTGTTTGTTTTGTGGCTCATCTTCAGTGAATCCTCTCTAGCCAAGTACAACCTTTATGGCTTTTGACTCCACTTAATACACTACAGGATATCTTATGAGAGAGAAGCTGCAAGAGTATCAGCCCCTATTTTCACCATGTGAAGACTACAGGAGGATCCGCCTGCTGCTGACAGAGCAAGGTCCAGGTGAAATACTTCTTAAGCCACAAATGTGTCATTTGGGATAGATGAAGGTAAATCACCACGTCTTTTTACTCTCGGACTAGGAATCAAACTGTTGGAGAAAACACAGTGGATGGATCAGGATTTTCTTCCAGAAAATCCAGAGGATTTTTCATCTGACTGATTCCACCAGCAATTACTATCAATGATTATTTAGGGTTTTTGCATCTCTAAATAAAAAGGCTTTCATTATCAAAAAAGAAAAAAAGAAAGAAAAAAGAATTAGCACCTCCATGTTAATTAATTAAAATATTTCATTTAATTTTGGCTTGGTTATTAAACTTTGGATTACACTTTTACGATACGGACCTTGGAAATACACTGGTTGATTAATCTCCACTATTAGAGCTGCAGTAAAAGGAGAGTGGCAGATCTCCTCTCTCACAGCTTCCAGACGTGAAGATGCAAGCTCCATAAACTGAGAAGGGATTATTTCAGATCTTCTAACACTGATTGCTGGGTGTATTGTTAATATATTATCATCTCATATTACTCCTAAAAATTACAATTCTATGTACTCTGGAATAAAAAAAATCCATGTTGCCTACCATTGAGGACAAAGGGAATCTATACAATATGTGGCAGTTCTTTTAGCATCAGGTTGGAATTACATCAAATTTGTATCTATGTCTCTAATCTTCCAGACCAAAATAGGCTCTATGATTTTTTACCTAGACTAAAAACAAAAGACCTTATTAACACTAGTAATGTTAGCACTTCTCTTCTAATGTTTGCATTAATGCTTGTATTTTTCATCTTGAGTTAATGCTGGCTACTGTCCCCTTGTGATAGCTCTACTTTGTTTATAGTCAATCCTGTGGCATTAGGTGCTTTAAGTATGATAAATGTTCTGTTGCTTACTTGAGACTCATATTTTTAGTTTAAAATTTTCATGAGCTGAGCTCTGTATTATGATTTTATATTTCTACTCAGATAGCTATTACACAAGTTCTTTAAGGAATTATAATTCACATTCTGATCTCTCTTACACTATTTAACATGTGTCAAAATAAATAGTAGAAAAATCCTTTTGAATTCAAAAGAGTATCTGCATGGATATTGCACAAACCTTTATCAAGTAAAATACTATTTGAAGATTTCCATTCCAAAGCAATTACCACTCCTGCAGAAGAAAGCAGCTGATGAAACAGGGGGCAGAAAAGATCAGTACTTAATCCATTATCACATTGCAGTAATGCTAATCTAGGTGTAAGATTAATTTGGACTTCAAACGTATTAGAGCAGCAAAATAAGATTTGCTTCCAGAAATGTTCAAAAGACAGTATATCCATATGATCAGATTCAACATTTATTGCAACCTTTCTTCCATAATATGCATTTCAAACCAATTCATTCAGTTTATAATTTCTCTTGGAAGGTAAGTAAGAGATAATACCAATAGATGGTCTTTGGAAGCATTTTGAAGACCCAAACATGGATTTTAAGGTGTGAAACAGAACTATTAACTAGATCTTCTCTGGTGGGGCAATTAAAAGACAAGGAATACATTTCCAAAGCAACCCCTTCAAGTGTTTCTCTCATATAAACTTATAAAATGATTATAAATAAAACATTTTTTCTGTTCTTTTCAATTCTCTTTATCATGCCTTCACTGGCTTTGAATTTTGCTCAGTTTATAAAGGCAAAAACTGCTTAGCAGGTTCTGACAAATATCTTTCTTATTTGGGATTTCAAACTGCTCAACTGACCTACCATTGAACCAAGACAGAACTCATTTCAGTGTCAGAAGAATTAACACCGAGTATGAAGATTCAGAGTTGAAGGCACCGTGAGAATCTCATCTTCCATGTCCTTCTGAGTTCTTACAGTACCTACTAAGCCTCACAGCTTCCAGTAGTCATCTCCCAGCCTGCTGAAGGTTTCCATCACTTACCAGAGCTCTCATCTCACCTGGCCAACATTGGAACACAGGTTCTGACATACACCTGTTTGTTTTTATTTTTAAACACTACACATATTAGAAGTCTTATTCACTATATTGCTAATGATTTGCTTGAGTTTGGTTTACTTTCTACTCCTTGTGTTTAATAAAGATGCAACTTGTTGATGTTTTCAGGGTTAGCAATGAGTGGCTGGGTGGTCTGTTTTCTTCCTAAAACTAGCTGCTAGGTGCTCTTGGTTTTACATTTCAATGCTCTCATTATTCTATTAACTCATTACCTCATTTTTAATTAAATCAGATTTTCTCTGAATTTCATTTAAAATTTTAAACTTTTAAAAAAAGAATATTGATTTTGTGAATGTTTATCTCTGCATTATTGCTCCCCCAGCAATCTTTTATGATTTTTGAGTTACTTTGACTGTCTTGCCTGCATTTTCCAAGCAGTCATTAAGTTATCCCATTTGGGAAATCTTTACCCTAGTCAAGGAATTAAGAAGAGTCTTCTCCTACAACTTCAAACACATTTACAGATATTTCTATACTTTGTCTGCATCGTTTCTCATTTTCTGTTTCTAAGTGGTTTTCTGGCTGCTATGAAGCACACAACAGTTTAGCACTAGACAAGTAATCAACAACACATATCCCAAACAGAAGATTCAGAAGCGGGGAAAAAAAAAAAGGAATAAAAATTCACCAATAAAGTGGACATTACTTCAAACTGACCAAAAAAATATCTTGTCCAAATTCCAGTGTTTGCATGGTTAAAAGACAGTGAGAAAGGGTAAATACAAGGAGATTTGTAAGAGAAAATAAGAGCCTACAGTGTTGCTCTGTACTCTTCCAAACTGTTCCAAAATGTTGTGTTTAAAAGCAATTTTTAGCCATAACATCAGCTATCAATCACTGTTATGCTAATAAAAGGATTTCATTCTATTTTTCCTTTTTTGAAATTGACATGCATCCAAGACAAAGTGGCAGAGAATGTGGGACATAGCTGACATTTAGGAAAGAATCCCCATTCATTTCAAGAATTATAGAAGTTTTTTTCTTGTACTTATACAGGATAATACAGTTCCTAAAGCTGCTTGCTACACAAGCATTAGAGAGGAATTTAATTTTTTTTCTCGAGAGTTCTATTAGAACCAACAACACATCTCAAGCTGTTTGAGCATTTACAGTTTTCACGTACCAGGGACAGGGAAGAAACAGACCCCCAGACAACCATTTGTTTCATACAAGACAACAACAAATTTATGCCAGTCTTTGGTTCTAGCAAAGTGTTAATTTTTTTCTCTTTTAACAAAATAAAAAAGAGCCCAATCAATTAACTTCATAAAAACACTCAGCAAACACCCAAAAACCCAGCCCACATACAAGGGTAGCCTATTTTTATTTTTAAAGCTAAACGTCTTTATCTGTTTTGGGTGGGTTTTTTTGTTTGTTTTTTTTCTTCCACTTCAGGAGAGCAGGGATGCTCTTGAAATACCTAACCGAATTATTTTAATGCTTTCTCAAATCTGCCTCCCTGAAGTTTAGGAGCACCAATCCTTCACCATGAATACTTGGGGAGAAATTGAGTTGACTAGCTAAGAAAAAAAAATATATGCAACAGTGTCATTTAAAACATCACTTCTCCTCTCAAGTGGTCAGGTTTCATTTGCAAGCTGCACCCTGCTGCCAATAATTTAGCAGCCCTCTAATCAAGCCGTCTTCCTGAAACATCAGTAACGAATGTTGAAATTATTGTTGTTAAACTCCAAAGTTTTCAAGTCTTAGCACATCAGAAACCAGAACAAACGCAAGTATGAAGCCTCTCTTCAAGTCTGTTACATATATAGTCCCTCAACAGACACTACTTTAAGATGCTATTCAATCTCACCTGTAGAATACCAGCATCTGCACATCATGGCCTACAAATAAATGAAAATAAATGAAGGGAGACACAGCCCTCATCAAAAGGCTCTAGCTTGCCTACAGTGTGAAATTTTTGTAAATTCAAAAATAAAATAATAAACGAAACATGTTTCTTGATATACTCACTTTCACCTAATGCTAGTAACCTGTGCAAAAGAGACCCAAGAAAACAGAAGTTCCAAGAACACAAGACACCAATACTCAAACGATTTGTTTAAAGTGTTGGTGTCTACACAAAGGGTATTTAAAAATAATTTTACTTTAGGAAGAAACTGGGTCACCTGAGAATTAAGGAGAGAAATGAATGAAAGAAACACCAACTTTTTAAATCATTAAGAACACAAAGCTGTTTCCAGTTGAAAGATGAAGGTAGTAAAAGTGTTAGTTAGCATCATATCAACTTTAAAAAAAAAACAAAAAACACAAGGAATGGAAATCAATTCATCCAGTAATTCACCTAATAAAGACCTAGTAAAGAGAATTCCCCTAGTAAGGAGAATTATTGCCTATCAGAGAAGTCCAAAGGTTCCACGCCATGCAGTAACTGAACTAACCTCCCAAAAAGTTATTGCGAGTTCTACTTTACCACAAGTGCTCTCTTGTTTGTTTGTTTTTAAAGCAGGAAAAATTTGTTCATCTTGTGGTACAAAAATGCTATGTAAAAAGATCACGTTATTTGTGTGAGTGATACAAGGAAAGTTTTACCCCAAAATTCTCTTATGCCAGTAAATGTCTGCTTCAATTCTAGGCAAGTAATGTGAGGACTAACTTTCAAGAAACTTATCTTTTTAAAAAGTACAACAAGTTAAGAACATGGAAAATTGGCAGTTCCCAGCAACAGCACATGAAGTATCTCTCAGCTCCCCATTTAGACATCTAACTGGATTTTATTTTTTTATTCTACCTAGCTACAATCATCTCCCCATCTCTATCAAAAAGAAGGAATTCTCTTGCTGTCCCATTTTTAGGTAACTCATTTCACTAAGATTGCTGCAATCCATACAACCAGGCAAGGTAAAAGCTATTTCTCTTGATTCATGGTAAATCAATATTATGTTTCCAGCACCACACAACTAAATTACATCTATTGCGTCTGCTGCTGAAAGCTAGATGTAAGGGCATGGTTTTTCTTTAGTATTTCATTTTTATCAGTCCCAATGGTACTACATTGCATTCTATGTTATATTATGCCTTAACAGAAATGATTTTACTACATCACTCCATCATCTGTCTAAACTTAATCAAGCACAACATTGCTTTCTGAAAGTCCACAGGAGTCCCATCTCCCTGAGGGGCTTTCTTTGTGGTAGCCACTTTGGAAGAAAAATATCAGCTCAGCACTGTCAAACTATTAAAATTTACAAGGAAGCAATCAGAAGCACACAGAAAAGCTGTTCCCTAACACGCAGCTTTTAAAAAAATGAAATCTTTAGTATTTGCTGATTTAGGTACAACAAGTTTTGGATGCTATTTATGAAATACATGTTCTGAGACACCAAGTGCAATGGAACTGATGGGGTTAAATTTGGCCCTCAGAGTTTTACAGTAGGGCCAACCAAAACAGTCAACAAGAGAAGAACGCGAAGGTGCACAGCATTCGCATTTGAGAAGTTAAGATAAAAGTGAGAAAAATAGTTAATAGCTGGAAACTGTTAGAGAGAATAAACTCCTAGTCCACACTCCCTGTAATCCTCGCACCCACCTGAAATGTAAAACCACTTATCCTCCTGCTTAACTCATGTCCAATCTTTTCCTTGTCCTTAGCTCCCTGCAATCCACTCTTCTGGCCTTTAAACGTATCCTGGTTAAGATACTAATCCCCTCCCAACTGGTACCCAACAACCAGTGGGGCTCTCTTTTCTAGTCAGTGCACTTTCTGCCACTTTGGCCAAACCATTCAGTATGATTATGAGAAATAAAGCTCAATTACACACATTTTGGCAGAGAAGGAGATCGCTACATATACCTCAAGACAAAAGCTGGCATAACATTGGAAATACTTTCTTATAGGTTTGAGTCCCCCCAGATTTGCTGTGGAGGAGAAGGCCATGGACTTGGCTTGTTCTGTTTCAGACCAACATAGCCTACAGTCATTGCCAGCATGTGCAAGCCACAGCTCACAGGACAACTGGAGCAGAAAGGACCTCATTCATGGAGTATGCTAACCTACCTCAATGATATCTGATATCATTTCATTTTTTTGGCTGCCAATACAAGTGACATTTACTAGCCTATGCTGATATAAAACAAGTGATAAATGTCAAAGTCAATTAATACGTTCATATTTGATGAAAGTACTTTAAAAGTAATTATATGAGGTTTAAGCTATGCCATACAATAGGCAGTAATTATATTCATTCTCATTCCAAACATGATTTTATCACACTAATATCCAAGAGCATTTTGGAAAGAGAAATCTTCGGCTACAAAAGCATCTGTTGTGCTAAAATGATCTGAATTAAAAGGAGCATTGCCATTAGCAAAATGAGTCATTTATAGATTTGACCAAAGACAGGTAAAAACAAAATTGAACCACTTTCCATCCAGAGAATTCCTTGTCGGTATTGGTAGACAAAGTGCTGCTAACTCCAAAGCCCCTGTTTTAATGATATATCTCACCTCCAAAGAGAAGCAAGAAAAAAAAATGAAATCATTATTAAATAAAAGAACATATCCCTTAGAAGGACAGCAAGGAATATTGCTATAAGCGGCATGAAAGTGGAAGACAAACTATTTATTCACTGTAGTATAGAAAGCCTGCAGAAGAACACTCCACTCAAAGGCCCACAGCAGAAAACACAACGGGATATGTGGGAGAATGGCCCTTATTATCTTCCAGACATAACTATTCTACCACATTTATTGGTAAGGACAGCGAGGTTGAATGTTAGACAATCAAATGTTAGAACCATCACATATTAGAACACAGATCATCAAAATCTGAAACAACTTAATACTTTTTATTGGATATTATTCTTGATCCTTAAAGCAAAAAAGAGAAACTTCAAAGTTTAATCATATAGAAGCATTTATGGAAAATGTCATTTAATAGATATTTATGATATAGTGCAATAATTGAATTCAAACTGAAACTAGCTTTCTAATATGGAATGACTACGACTAACAAATTCAAATGAATAGCTGCATAAACCTACCAGTCTTTTTTTAAGCTCTGAATCACAAAACTACAAAAAGTGATTTGTAATAAATTTTCCAAATAGAGATTATGATTTCAAAGCTCATAAGCCAAGTTTAAGGAAGTCTGCACTGCATTATTTACAGTACAAATGCAATGTTTTCACAAAACATGAGTAAAGTGAAAATGCATATTTCTAAAGCATGCCTGGCTCCATTAAACCTAATCAAATAAATCATTTCCGTACCACTTGAATTTCCTGCATTCTTGGTGCTTTTTACTTTGTGTATCAATTTTTTTCAAATGTGCCACTAACAGACAGACAGAAGTTACACTATTCACCTGCTCAATAAGAAAAACCTCTAACAAGCTGAAACACGACCACTCATAGCTAGCAAGGTCTCAGTAGGTCGACCAAAGCCAACTCCGTCTCTTTGATTCCTGAAGGAGTACATAAACTTTAGACAGTTTACTTTTCCTCACAGTTCGTTCCCGTAAGGAAAAAGGCTGCTAAGGTGTATCCACAGGCTTAAAAATTCCGAGTTTATCCAGACAGCTGAACACCATCTATGAGGAACACCTGAACTGCCTTAGATGTTAAGAGCACAGTAGTTGTACTTCCAGAGTGCTCTGGCAGGTAAAAAGACCCTGCTCTTTGCATAGCTGCTGAGTAAAGTAACCCAGACACCTACATCTCACATTTGCGTCAAGTATGCCTGTGAAAAACATCTAGGAGATGCAACTCTTAAAAATAACCCCCATTTGAAGATTCAATATCATATACTTCAGAGACTAACATAAGAATAGCACAGAGGCATTTTGCAGAGGCATTTTGGTGTCTACCAATTACTTCATATTTTCTCAGTAATGGCTTCTAGATATCAACATCCTTCAGAAGCCTATTGTGTCTTGATCCCAGAAATGTCAAGATCCCACCAACTTCTAGAACTCCCATAAATACTAATGGCTTCTGTAAAGCAATTTAATTTAAAGTAAAATAGGAACAACTACTAAATTGTACAGGAAATTCTGTCACATGTTTACAACTGACTGTAAATGTCTCTTGATATTTAAGAGAGTGTTTTCTAGGTTCTATTAAGACACCACAACTGATAATATACTTTTGTCATTTATTTGACCAGTAGCCAGAATTTATAAGTATTCAAAATGCAAAGATATTTCATATTTATTCCTTGAAAATAGTAGAAGACTACCTGCCCCCAATCAATACTGATAGATTTTCAAAATTAGATTTTCACTTGGCATGTTTTAATTAGGTTTCCTTTTACAACAACCACTATCTTTTAATGCATTAGAGAAACTGAAGAGGCAACCATAATCAGCAGAACTGACAGGAAAATAAAAAAGTGCTTTAACCAATTTCAATTCCTAGGCTGATGACATAAGCCTAGAAGCAAAATACATGCTGCCTCACTGCAGGACATATCTTCTCATTAAAGAGGTAAGTGGGTCTGTGTAAGCAGCGAAGACTGTTAAAGATAAGCAGATTAAACACTAGTCTTGCAGCACAGTAGCAGCATGTTATGTAGCTAGGTTGGAGAACAGTTTGTTTTGTTTTGTATTGTGTTTTTGGTTTTGTTCTTAAGATTTGGGATTTATCATTAAGCAAGAACAAAATGAAGTGATATTAACCCAAGTGAGCACACTGAGCGTCTAATGGTTAGGGAAAGAAACAAAAGCAATGGCAATCCCTGCAACTATCAGCAGCAGCAAAAACTTCACAGCCTCCCGGCAACAAACAAGTCCATCAAGAAGGCAGTTTCAAGACAATGAAATGTATGAAAAGATGTCACCATTTATCTTTGGGAATAACTCCTTAGTCCAACACCTACTTGTACTCAGATGCACGCGCATAGAACCGTTCTTTCATACAGTCACCTGCTAACAAAATCTTTCTTCCTGAAGCTGTAGAATTAATTACTGGCATTTCACCTTTTCACACAAGCTGAAAATAAAAAGTTTAGTTCAGCTATACAAGCATTCATGAAGTCCTTACTGACAAACTGAAAGCACTTATTTAAGCATAACTATAGCAAATTATCAGAGCAATTTAACAATACCCTGAAGACAGCAGCTAAATACTATCTTTTCTGCCTGAGCAAACCATTTAACCTTTTATCCTTGTCCATATCTCAAGGATTTTTTGTTCTGACAAGCTTTCACATTTTTCCCCTTGGTATATTTTCTATGTGTTCAGAGCGAACGCCATAAGCATATGCTTCTCAAACTCAGTACCATTTCCTACTGCACTGCAAAGCAGACCGCAAGCACCAGTCTTGAAAAATCAAACCAGTGTGCAAGCTCATGTGCCAGGCAGATAACCACCAAAATTAGTGATGTTTCTTACCTCTCCAACCATGCATCCTCAGTTCTACAATGAGATGCAGTACACTCACACATCATAATGATCCATTTTCCTATGGTCTAACATATGGCATCCACACACAAGATTAGAGCAGACCTGCACAACAGAACTTCACAATTCATTTCTGCAGAACGAGTTTAATCAAAACAAGTTGCTTTTGACTAACCTAGCTAATGAATTCTGGTAGATCATGAATATATTGTCAGTGTTTCCCAGTCCTCCTCCTCATGCAAGTCTCTTCAGACACTCCACCTGAGCAAAAGACAGTGTACGCTGTCCAGCTAGTCTGGAAACAGCCAGGTAGTGACCAGCCAACCGATGTGTAACAGGAGGTTCATCTGGTCTTACCTGCTGTGCTGACACTAACGTAGGTCTCTGTCCTTTTGTCAGCTGCTGATTTTCACAGAGGTTAAAGACATTAAACTACCTTTTGAACACTTCGTACAGTCCAAATTTTTATTAATTTACCATGTAGAAAATTTATTGGGAGAATAGGAACTACATCCAAGCAAAAAAAGCTTGGTTCTTTTGGGAATCAGCCTAAAAATAAGATTTTTTTAAAACATCTTTTTAAAAAAAAAACACAGCATGGAATTTCCTGTATCCTAAAATAAGCCCATAATTTCAGTATCTACATAAATTGTTTTTATTTATCTTCTTGCATTACCACCTCTTCTTCAGATGTCAGTAAAACTCATGACTGCCTACATCACCGCAGTTGGAAGCCCTTCAGCAGACATCTGACCTGAGGATTCAGTTATGTTCTCGGTAAATCTGTAAGCAGTATAAAATAAATCTTATCAAAGCAAAGAACCTAAATTAATGTGATTATGTTCCATAGGACATTTGTTTATTCTTTCAGTCTTGAATTCTTCAAGTACCTAAAACAAGTTAACTACAGAAAACCACCCAAAAATGTTCCAGACTTCAAATGTAGAACTTCAAGTTTCTAATGTTATCTTTCAGAAGTAACTCACCTAACTCAAAGCAATATCCATGTTTTTTCTAGACATAATTTCAATATTTTTTTTTCTTTTCAAACCTAAGCTTGAGCTTTCAAATCAGAACTGTCAGCTTTGCTTTGATACAAACATAACACTGTCATTCTTCTGTTGTCTTGCATCAAGAACAGGGCAAAACCATTATGCCACATATACAAAAAAGCACTGCTGGTAAATACAAGAAGCCAGTATGCAGACCAGTATTTGGACTGAAGATGAGATTTTTTATCCAATTTATAACGTTATTTAAAGTTTTTAGAAGAATGCTATCTAAAACAATCCCTTCAAAGATTATGAGGAGATATGCTCAAACTTTTCTCTCTCAATTTATGAGTTGTTTTTTTTTTCTTTCTTTCTTTTATACAGATCCTATGTATCCCAAAAGAATATAAATCTCCAGGATGGGAGTGAAACCAATCTCCTTCATAACCCAAAATTCTCTTTAGTTTCAATGTGCATTCCGTTGTCTCCCACCAGAAGCACAAAGAAAATGATACAGTCCAGGCCAAACCCCAAAGCAACGTGAACAACATCCGTGACCAGTCCAAATTTTGTGTGTAGAATTTAGAAGTGAGGACCTGTGGGAGTGGAAGGAGTTTAAAGGAGGGTGCAGAATTACCAAAAGTGTTCAGATGGTTTGCACAGCTCAGCACAGCACTAGAAAACACATAAATCAAGAAAAATATGAGAACCAAAGGAGTAAGGATGAGAGCAATCTATGATTTCAAAAAGCTGCTCAAAGTCTAATTCCTTTTAAATGCTTCTTTTAAATTTTAAATTTTAAAAGCAAAGCCAGATTTCTCCTGCAAGTAGGTGCCAGTATTTCCCATGGCAACATACATTCTAGCAGGCAGTTCCAAAACCACAAATCCAATAGACCCAAAATATCTGAAAATGTTCACATGTGCATGTATGCATGTATCTCCACTGTAAATTTGAAGTAAACTGTTAAGCTTAATTTAGGTATTAACTATTCAGTTCAAATGTATTTCACAAGTTTGAAACAAGCAAAAAAAATTGAATTTGACTGCCATTTACAGTCTTCCCTTACTGTAAACAGATTCTTTTTCTTTATAGAAAACAATTTCCACTTTTAGATTTTTACAAAAATACTGTAAAAAGCAACATTCTTCTGTCCAAAGGTGTCCCAGAGAAGGTTTAAACTGTACCGAAAACTGAATGGTAAAATTAGCATTTTCTTGTTAAATATAATGATGCCTAAAACAGAATGAGATTGTGTATCCACTGATTCCCTTTCTCCATAAAACAAAACAAGTGCTCAGGCCTTAGAGTAAAATAAGCAAGCTCAAAAGTAAGTCCACCAAATATTCTGAGATGGTATTTTCCATGCCCATTTTTTTTCCCCCAGGAAGAAAACAAAATTTATCTTTAGAATAAGAAATATAATTCTTCTGTTTTTGTTTGTTTGTTTTTTGTTTTTGTTTTTTACATTTACATAGATTATAGTCAAACATGCAGTGTGGTAGAAAACACACACCAAGATAAATACATTCTAGTACTGTGATGCGCTTTGTGTTTCACATCTCTACTGAAACCAGGACAAAAAGGGTCGAATAAAGTAAATTAACAAGTTGAACTTAACCCAGATTTAAGCAAAAAAATAATAATAATAAGTGGGGGCTAGCAGTATGTAGGAAAACAGAGATGCAGAGAACTTTGCTGATGATAACATCCAACCACCTCTGAATACCACAGATACAGAAAATAAGCTCCATGACAAGTATCTGAAATTTGGCATATCACTTTCTCCATTACTTTCCTTATTTACACTTCCTAGCAAGGATTTTTAGGATAGAAACTCTAATTTCTTGCACATATGAGAAGAGTAAAAGCATATCCACAGCAGCTAGTGTAATGCAAAAAAAATGCCATTTTCTAGTACAAGACGATATTGAAGGTAACAGCTCATTTTCACTGGGGCTCGTGGGATACTACTATTCACCTGTAGAGAACTAACAGGGAAAAACGAATGATACACGTATAGGAGGAACTGCAACAAACCCAGATAACCTCATAGCATCTGTAGTGTATCTACACTGCACATATATCACAACATAAATCATGATGTATTTCACATCATGATATATACACCAAATAATAAAAAAGATCTCTGCCCAAAACAGTAGAAGCAGCTCCACACCTGCGTTACCACTTGTCCCTAGGCAGTAAGTTTTGTCAATAGTCCAAGTTCATTAGTCAAAAAGAAAGTGTACAAATTAAAAGAATATTCCATTATTAGAAGCACTTTCCCATTCCTTTGTCAGTATTACTGCACAACTATGTCAAACTGTGTGCATGTTATGTGTGTGTACATAAGTACACACACACACATACATACATACACCAAGAAAATCCGATTTGCCCCTCCTAGATCTTCATTTCCACATTATTTCACTGTTACTAATTAGCAGTTAGCCTTCACTGTTTGAGACCAAACAGGATGCAACAGACCGAAGACATGAGGAACGTGATATAGACAGGTCACACCCCAATATATTGATTTAGCCTATCGGAGCAATTCCTGACTCTTTAGGTCATCTGCTTACACAAAATGTGGCTATTTACTGCACGGATCACAGCAGAAGAGGGTCCCTAGAGAAGGGACAAAGTACACAGCAGGGATCTCAAGTGTATTTCAGGGAATGGAAGTAACAAGAAGCATGAGGGAAAAGTATGTATGCCTTCGTCAGAACTGGATGAGCTAGCGATAGTGAATGGCTTGTTTAACTGGGCAAAAAAGAACAGGATTTGAAAAGAATAAGCTGCCTGTGAGAGATGAGCACGAGGAAACTTGAAAGTCATGCAACCCAGGTCCTTGAACAGGTAACCGCTGAAAACGAGAAAGGAACAGATCAACAGTATTTTCAAAACAGTGAGATAAAGCAAAGTGAAAGAAACTTCAGAAGCATTAGAGAAGAAGAGTAACAGTCTAATTTAAAAATTCTGTTGATTTGAACAAAGAGCAGGGAGATAGGAAAAGCACCTGGTAATTCAGATTACAGGCTTATGAATAGTGCTCTCAGTAGTGACAGAAAAAAAGGAAAATAAGAAATCAGTTTGCTTTTGTTAGCCAGCAGGAGGAATTTTGTTAGCCAGCCATCAGGAATAACACACACCAGAGGTATATTCATCACATTTATGCTGAGATCTCAGCTACAGGAAGCAGTGGGGAAGTAGACAGAAGGAAAGGAAGACAAACACCACCAAAAAATAAAAAAGAATTCCACCAACTAAGATGTCAAATGAGCAGGAAGAGATGAAAACAAAAAGAAGAACAAAACCCCCAAAACATGGAAGTATCAGGGAAGCCAGTTCAGTACGAGTCTAAATCAACTCTGTTAAATAGTCAGAAGTTATCAAGATAAGACAGAAACACTGGTTAAGATAATTCTGGTGAAGACAATTCATTTGTTCATCACAATCAATCTTCAAAAGTTGATTTCTGCATGAAACAGTATCAGCAGGTTGAGGAAAGCATTCTTCTAGATCAACTACATATAAAGGAAACAATATTTTTCTCAGTGCAAGTGGTTAAGTACCAGAACAGGTGCCAAGAAAGGCTGCAAATTCTCCATCCCTAGAAATACTCAAAACCAGTCTGAACAAGACCTTGAGTAACCCGATCTCACTTTGGAATCAGCACTGCTTTGAGTGGGGACTTGGATTAGAGGGCCCAATTTAGTCTATGATGGTTATTTTAAAAGCCATTGACATCCAGTTTGAAATTGGAAAGTAATTTATTTTCTTCAGTGGCTTTCCAACAGCAAACTATCGGCACCCAGTCAGTCCAAAAGTAATCATCATGTGTTGCTTTGGTACTGCCAACATAAACCAACAACCTCTTATTTTTTCCTAGGGACCATTAAACTAGAAATTTTCCATAAAATAGTCACTTCTCTGAGTCACAATTTCTTCTAAAAACCATCCACTTCACAATACAGGGGAAAAACAACAAAACCATTACCATCTTTTCGGAGTTGCACATCTGCCTTACTACTTCCTGATGTCCTTTTCCTAGTTCCCCAAGCATTTTTGGTGTCGCTGTCAATAATACCTACATAAATGCACATGCATTTTACACATAGCTACCCAACTACATACAGACACTACACCACATATGGACGGAAAATACTGAAGACTACTAAAATTATCAAATTCTACCACACTACACATGTTAAATGAGGGAAATGCATTCCCAGTCTCAGCACGTCTTTTGCTGCCACTGGTAGACATTTGGACTTTTCCAGCTTCACATCCTTTTTCAGTAACCCCCTGAAGCATCATCATGAAATTCACAAAGGAAGAGCCCTGTCTCTCCAGCTGTCACACCGCCATCTACGTTATCAAGGAGGAAGGATACACTATTTATGTTCGAGGATGCTTCACCTGGAATTCATCATCAGAATTATTTTAAAATCCACTAATACGAGGACTTCTTTTTCTCTTTTATTTCCTCTCTTCCCCCCCCCCTTTTTTGTTTTGTTAATGACATAGTGAAGAATTCTTTTTGATCACTAACTGTCTTTAGAAGCTTCTCTGGGAAGCTTTTAGGATTATTTTGGAAACTAATTCACATAATCATTGGCATAGTATGAAATCCTTTGCATTACATTTGCTCCTCATTATTATTATTATGAAGATGACTGGCTTTGCCAATAAGGTGCTAGCGTGCTAAACCTGTCTAGCACAAGTGAATGTTGAATTCACTTTTATCGTCTCTTCCTTCGCTTTAAGAAGACATTAACCTCAACTTACATGTGAAAGGTTGATAACAGGAGAAGCTAAACATCACTTGTAGCACTAGAAACTCCAGAGAAGCCAAGGGGATCTTAAGTCTAACATAGTGGTATTCTCCTCTTCCCAGTACCTGCCATATTCACCTCCACCTGAACAGGACACTAACACAATAATCACTCTTCAAGAGCAACAGAAATAAGGGTTTGGGTGAGTCAGATATTAGAAAAGTTGGGGCCTTTATCTGATTTGTGAGTGGGGCAGAGAAAAAGGACAAGTGGCACATTAACTCAAATTCTTCATTAGACTTGCAAAATCCATGGGTCAGTTCTACGCTTACTGCTTATCACAAAAATCCTCATACTGGGACAGTCCACAGGTAGCAACTACATCCAGAAGCATAACAAGCTGGCCTAGAAGATGAAAGGAACTAGAAAAAGAAAAGTGGTGTTCTCCAAGAGCTTTATTTGAAAAAAAATAAACTACCCAAACGTAATACAATACTCTATTTGATACTTTAACTAAATAACGTCATACTCTACCTTCAAGAAACAGCAAGACCCATATGAGTTTATTTTTTTATTTTTTTTAAAGGTTGCTCTCCACATTCAAATGTTCTGGTTGTGCTCCAACTAGCTTTCCTTAAAAAACGTGGGATAAACTCGTTTACTCAACTTTAATGTTTTTCTCTCCATGTTACAAAAATAAAGATTTGAGTAAAACCATTACTTTTGCAATTAACACTATTCTACAATTCAGTTTCTATCTACATTGTCAAAATATCCTCTTATTATATAAAATATTTCTTCCCAATTCTGTGGTATCATATAGTGAAGTACAAAAGCGAAGCAGAAACATAATAGACTTAGTCTCTCATATTTCCTGAATGGATCCCATTTCTTAGATAGCATTTATTATTTGGGAAGTTATGAAACGTTCATTTTCGGTAGGAAAAATACCCCCAAAACAAGCCCCCACAGGCCACACAATTGCAACATCTCAGTCATTCTAGGTTCAGAAAAGCTCTAAAGACTCAGCATATAGAACTTGAATAAATTCCTGTGGTCAGAAATAATTTTCTTAGTTACTAAGTTCCAACTAGTTAACATATCATCACTGAAAACAAGTATCTTAATCCTATATTTAATTTTTCATTAACTGAAGTATATAACTAATTTTATGATGAGCAAACAAACGAGCTTATCATACCAGCACCACGTTAGATGCAGCACACTATGTCAAACTAAATTTCAGAAATATTAATAAGCTGGCACAGAGAAAAATCAAGACATACAATTACTAAAGAGGTGAGACAAAGCACGTTCAGATAATGCAACAGTAATACCCTAATTACCCTAAAGCGTGAGTAAGGTATGAACAGTGGTATGTTAAAATGGAAAATTTATTTTCCTCAAAGGAAGTTAAATTAACCATGCTTGTCATCTGGTTTGTTTATTGTTTAATGGGCAAGATTCATGGTTTATAAACAATTATTTATGCTAGTAAATATGTAACAGGCTATATCACATTACAATGTAAAAAAAGGAATATGATGCTTTCAAGCAAAAAACTATTCCATTTCCAGATAGCACAAGATTTGAGAGCTCTCTCACTTCCAGCTGTTTTACTCAGCAAGAATCAGCTCAGTCGTCACACGCCATTGACACTAACACAGATTACCATACTTGTCATACCACTGCAATTTAATAAAACTTCCACAGCACCACTACAAAATAAAACTTCTCTAGTATGTTAAACAAAGCTTAGAAAGAAAATGCAGGAGTATCTGTTTCAACTTAACTACAGTTGTTGAAAAAAAAATCTATATTATTTGCATTGAAGAATTTAATTTCTGTTACATTGCATCTGCTTTTGGATTATTGTGCATTTGAAGTAATAAATAAGCATAGCTCTAAAATAAATTACTCTGTTTTCACATTTATTTTTTAAATAATGCTCAGCTAAAATGGCTACTCTAAGGCAAGTCAGAAAAGTCACTTAAAAGATTTTACAAATATCTGTAAAACTGAAGTTTCAAAAATAAGGTAAGCTTTATAGTTTGGGCATCACTTCTTTCCATAAGAATATTTTTAAAGGCTTCCACAAGCCTATTGGATTTAAAGCAGAAACTAAGAAGATGCATTTTATTACTTTATACAAAATTCTACTTATAATTAATAAAATATATATTAGGTGAAAACAAAACTCAAATTCTAGCATCACTGTTATGTACTCAGTCAACTTGATTTCATTTGAAAGACTGTCATTTTTAAGAGACTGTCGACACTGCGAGCGTAGGAAAAAAAAGATTGAAGTTACACTTACCTGCAGCCCTCTTCTTCGAAGAATACTTGAATCATCCATATCTTGACTCTGCTGATCACAAATTCCTGCTAAAGCTCACTTGCTTCTGGCTAGCTTTGCTCTCTAACTGTTAAAGAAGTCCATTATTTTCAAACTTTTTCTCCCCCCTCCACCCCTCCTCCATCCACTCTAAAAATAGGACATGGTCTTTCACTTGCCTGTCATGAAGAACTGCAGCCAGGGTTTCTGACTATTTGTACGTAATTTTGCCTGCCTCTTTTGTGACAGATTTAGCAGGTCACATTGGAAAAAATCTGTTCGACTTTCCTAAATCTTTTCAAGGTTGGATGTCTCATTCCCCTCATACACACAACTGTCTAGAAATATAATAATCCACGCCTCCACATAAGACCAAAGACTGGAATTTAATTCAGATCCCCCACACACTTATTTTTGCTTTATTTCCATTTACTTGAGCTACATAAGGGATCAGCAAACTACAACAGCTGCCTTCATTTACTGTTCATAATAAGCTCAAAATCCAGGTCATATTTCCTTTAAAAAACACATGCTCACACTTAACTAAAAATCAATTCTGTAGACAGACGGGGAACAGTACTATTTAAAATTAGAAAAAAAAACTCACTATGAAACAATAGAAATTTTATTTCTCCAAATTCTGAAAAATTCCTTTACTTCTCTGTATGACAAAGCAAATGTCAGACTCTTCAGATACTGTCGCACATTCTTTTGTTTCTGCTATCTCTGAGGTATGCTGGTCTCCTTCTCATATGCAGCAGACACGGCACATTCTTTAGTTCATTGCTGAGATCTTGCGACTCTTACATGCTGAAGGGTCTGGAACACATGTTGCAAGTTCTGAACATATAAGAAATCATTCATCTATTCATCACTGACAGAGCTGTCTGTAGCAGCCCTTCCCTCTTCGTCATCCATGGCAAAAAGGCAAAAAAAAAAAAAGCACAGTTCAGCTGAGGCTTTTGCAGTCTGTCCTGCAGTTTCTGTTTGCCAGCTACCACCTTCGCACAGACAACTCCAGCAAGGTCAAAGGAGGCTTTGCCCCTTTACGTATATTATTGCAATCACGTTTTAAAATATGAGCTGTTAGCCTGTGTTGAAAAACAAATGATGATAACACTTCTAGCTATACGAAACACCATTTCAATAAAAATCTAGTTACATTCATCCCAGCATTATTTAAATTACTGAGCATCTGACGGAATCTTTGTTCTATGCACGTCCTTTCTACGTTAGAAAGGAAAAAAAGAAATATTGCAAATATAATCAACAACCTACAGCAGCAACAGCCTACAGTTTCTTAGCAGAAAGCTAAAGCAACAGATTTCATCTCCTGATAAAAGCTTAGGAAGAACCTATTTATAACTTCTGAATATAAATACCGTATCTAAAAAGAACCTAAGTTCAGCCTCTAAAGGATTTCACTAGATACATAAAAGAAACCAAACTTCATGAAGAGCTATGTTTATGAGGGGATTTCAGCCAGACATCCTGAAGTGTGCAAATGCAGCAACAAGGAGAGCCCAGACCATCGGCTGCCTACCACAGCTTGATGAAATGTTCCTGTTCCCACAGTTATGACAGCTGCAAGCCAAAAAAGTCTCCATAAAAGCACACAGGTTGACGGTGCTTAGAGGAATAGATATTTACATGGAAATCTTTAGCTGATCTTCACGCTAAGTGACCGAGTCACATGAGCTAAACACATCATTGTAAAGTCAGCTGAAAGCAGATACAACTCAATCCCATTCACCAGGCTTTTTCTGATCCTCTGCAGAGCCAGTGTGGTCTTTTATTGTGAGTAGCTAATAAATCCTCATCTTGCCGATACCTCCTTCCATCTGCCGTTTTAAACAACTGAATGCTGAATTAGGTCTGCAGAGTCTTTGTGAGCTCCCCAACAGGGCAGGCAGCCACACAGCGGCTGAGCAGGCAGCTCATTTGCATGGAGTATACTGTACCATATAAAAAGCAGGGCGCTACCGAAAACAACTCAATGAGCCACTTGATTTTAAAGGCGCAGGATCTTCTTTGGCGAATCGAAGGGGGGAAACATCAAGCTGCACACAAAACTCCGCGTGCCAACTTGAGAACATGGCACCGGGAAGAAGAGCAGCATAAAAACACAGGTAAAGCTCTGGTTAAAAGCAGACCGAACCATAAGATGATCGTATTTCTCCACTGCAGTATTTTTGATGGATTTCTGCATTACTTCCTGCATTTTGCCACCAAATAAGCTTCTTCGGAAAAGGAATCCTAACACTATGACTTCACTTACCAGAAATTAGTGTCAAACAAATTTTAGTTTTACTAGAAATCCCATAGAAATGAAAAATTCTGGCATGCATACTCACCTATATTACATGCATTTTGCCGTTTATATTTAGTCTATAATACATTTTAGGAATAGTCACATTAAAACACGCACTAGCTGGATCGTTGATTTTACCTCTAAGGCCACCAGCATTAAATAACATATACTGTGAGAGGAACCAAGTAATCTTATGAATTAGGTGATACCTTTCATATGGTACTTTCTTCCTATATCAACCACTACATGAAACGATTTAAGCCTGATAACACAATAGTATACAGTTCCAATTATTTCTATAATATAATTGAAAACATTTCCATTAGCACATATAAATCTAACCCTTTGTGGGTTATTTACCTTAATATTCAGGCATTGGCAATTCTCAAAATGTCTTCACAAGTGACTTATAATTGATTGAGGCTGGCACAAGTCTCAGAATACCAGGAGAATCATCTGTTCTCTTCCAAATTTCAAGCTTTCTTGGGGAGAATGCTTTCAAATTGGCTGCCTGCCACACTTACCCAGTTTCTGGGGTTGAGAAGCCAATCGGAGCTACTGCAAAAAAACAGGCATGGTTTTTCCTCCAGCTTCCCTCTCTCCTTCCCTTCTTCTGAGCAAACAATCCTTATTGAAATGGCAGATCAAAAACTATCACAAAAAAAAATCCCAAATGTGATGACTACCATTTTCTTCCCTCCTATTTGACTATTAACAGTCATCCACTCTCCCTTTTCATTCCTTCAACAAAATCTACCCTTCAAAAGCAATCACGAAAATGGGTGGGAGAGAATACTCAGTACCAAACCGAATCAAGTGAAGGACAAATGGAATTTAAAAGCAATTCTCTCACACTGATTTTTTTCCTCATGAAACATTACCTTTAGAAATTAATCTGAAATTTTGTCAGGCGACTACTCCATCCTTTAACACTCAGTTGAGCATCTTAAGAGATCTGCAGGGTAAGTTTCCAATCAAAGACGAGAATGTATGTGTATAAAAGATTTCACTAGGAGATATAGTACTGAAGTATATTAAAGAAACTGAAGTACATAAAACAGAATTTTATCATTTATATAAGAAGTCATAAAACAGATTTTCCAACCGTTCTCAGATGCAGTCACTATTTATAAAGGGTCTAATAAAATATCTGTTTATCAGAAGAAAAATTCAAGATAAGGAGTCATGTAATCTTTGAATTCTTTAAGAATCACAGTATCTACCTTAGCATTCAGCCTCGCTAAGGAAAAATGGAATTAGAAAGGGGGATAAAAAGAGGGAGACTGATGTTACCAGTGAACAAACTGACAAGCTCCTAACTCAATTCTTCCTTCTTCCATCAAACGAAAAGAAACCTGAGGTAGACTTTGTTTTCTCCTCAGCAAGGAGAGAAGAAGAAAAGGGGCAGTGTGATACTGGATCATTTGGACATAATCTAACCAATTCCACTGCAGAGCCTTCCTACCCTCACGCTAAAATCCAAACTAAGGCACAGCTAAAAAAAAAAAAAAAAAAAAACAAACACACAAAGTACGAAGTCCATGTAGGATGATTTACATTCTTTGAGACACTGTATAAAACAGACGTACGCTTGCATTCCCCTGTTGTCCTTCAGGAAGGAAAGGCATAGTTGTGCCAAAGGCTTAATTCTCATCATTCTGTAACTTTTCAACTAATTAAGAAAAAAAGTGCTTAAAAAGAAAACAAAACTTACACATATCTTTTCTACCACAGTCTGAAATAGCTGTCATGTGTCTTTCTGTATACACAGAAAGTTTTCTCCAGTGACCTTTTACATAGAGCCCCAAATAAAGTATTTGGCTGCAGCACTCTCTGAGAAGCTATTCAATCTTGACTTGAAGGCATCAAAAATGGAAAAAGTCTGGAACTTCCAGTAAATGTGTTCCTGCAATGGTTAGCTTGATGAGTAGGGAAGGACAGCTTATAAGCTTGCCAATACCAGAATGAATTACATGGGGCTATCAGCAATTTCCAAACAAACAAAAGGAGGTACTGCTCTGCACAACAGTCACATTGTGACATTTGTTACTGTAAAAGGCTAAAAAACGTTCACATAAACATGGCTAAAAGTTTTCGGCAAATTCACTGAAGATTCATGAAGAAATACAAAGAATTCTCAAAACAGAAAAACACACTGAAGACAACTCCAAACCACAAATAGCTGCAAGTATTCAGGAAAAGGATTCTGCCTTAGGCACCTGCAATCAGCTGCTATCAGAGTGAAGCTAACCCAGTAAAATCATTCTATCTTCTTATTCATGTAGAAAGAGCAAAAGTAGTCCTTGGTGAAGACTGCATCCTAAAAGACGAACTCTACAAAGGAGCTAGGGGTAACAGAAAAGTTAGAAACTGAAAAATAGTTCTAAAAAGCATGTGATAGCTCTGACAGTTCATGTAAGCCTTGAACAGACTAAAAGAACTTAATGTCATAAATGAGCGGTATGAGTATCATGGTATTGTCTCTGTATACAACACTGATGAGACCATTACAGAAAATCATGTCAGGTCCTACATTTCAAGATGAGCATTGATAAAATGGAAAGATCTAAAATAAATGTTTTCAGGGCAGAAAACCAGATCAGAGTTGGACTTCAGGAACATTCCTTATCAGGAACTTTACAGGAAAGTCAGTAAGTATGACAAGACATTCAAAAACATTATGAGGACGTGCAATTTTACTCCATACAGGCTAGGCAGCATCCAACCCTACCCAACAGTGAAAAAAGGTGAAACATCTCGTTGGTTGGTGCAACCACTTTCTACTCATGTGCCAAAAGGCAAATAAACTCTAAGAAGGATCTTGCATTCAGGTTTCAGTCAGAACCTTCACTTCACTTTACATAATATGGATATACTTCAAGAGCCTTTCATTTCTGTTGGTAAAAAGAAATCTTTTCTCAACCATGCTGATTCAGACCTCATCCTACTGACTGCTACCAAACTCTATTACACTTCTGTCTTGTAGAAAAAGAATCTGAAAGGTTAGAACAGTTGCAGTAACTACATCTGAAGATTACTAGAGTTTTCCATGTTAACTTCAGTATAATCAAAGCAACAATTCTTTCAGTTGTTCTGTAACCCAGTGGTATTTGAGTAGCGTCAGTAAAAGAAGACCAAAGGCATACCAATTTCACTGATCGGAAAGCAATGACCACAAAAGACACCATAAAGTAGTTCCTATGTACAATGCATCTTGCAAGAAAACAATTGAGAAATTGTGAACAAGCTTTTATCCTATTACTCACATTTTCTAATCACCAAAGAAACTGAAAACAAGGGAGATAATCAAGAAAGGAGTCTGCATCTACTATATTGGAGTGTGCATGTTCAGATGCACAATGAATCATCTGTACAGAATCACATGGTTCATCTTTTAGCTGTGTTCAGTTAGTTTGTTATATTATCTATGCTGAACATAAAATACCTTTTATATATCGTAAACTGTAATTGAAAGTGGAGGCAAATTTCAGGAATCGCTCAATATTCACTCAAAAAGTTTCATCCAGCTTATTCAAAATGAACTAACACATGAAGAGCAATTCGTTTTGCTATGACTTTGTGGTTCTTTCAGGTCACTGCATCCTGCCATCTTCTGCGGTCTGTACCATCGTATCAGAATGGAGAACTGCCCCTACCATAAAAGCAAAACCACTAAAGGCTATCTTGGCAATCAAATCATTACACTGTGGATCAAAGCTTTGTGTACTCTCCAGGGTAGTTTAAGTGAATTCAATAAATAGCTGCACACCTTACACTCGTAAGGCTAGATGTCTAAGTCCATCGACACTGACAGCTTATACAACATATAACGCAGCTGCTTGTGATATTTAGTATTTGCTACAGAAACACCAGAAATCCTCTCAACACAACTTGGACCCTACTTATGGGGAGATGTGGTGTGAAGAAAGTCCACGATACACAATAGGATGATCCAATGATGAAGATCAATTTATGGATCATTTTCCACACAACAAGAGCACTCACATTCAAAATCAGGCTACAACAACCACAGCTTTTCAGTTATCATCAACATGATGTAATGCTTTTATCACGTTTTTTATTATCAAGGAACTTTGAAAAGAACAATACCTTAACCTAGCATACCGAGATTCAAAATTCACACTTTTCATGAGTCAAAACTCATTATTTTTCTTACTCTATTTAGCAACAAATAAAAACAACAGGACATCAGTTTGCAGCAATCTTTAAAGATACAACACTTCCTTACATAACACATCATCTGCTGGGGAAAAAAAGATCACTTTCCGGAAGATTATTAGCTGACAATTTCAATGGAATGTTTTTCTTAAATCTTTGGTAACATTTGTCTGTGCAACCAAATGAGCCAAATGTTTCACTGTCAATCTGAAACTGAAGTATTTGGGGATTTTTATTTATTTATTTTGATCAAGCTATGTTTATCCAGAGATTTATAAACCTGTCCCTTTGAGACAAACTGACAGACTACGGAAACAAGGAAGGTTGATGAGGTAACTTGTTTAAAAACACACACACACACACACACAACTTGGCAGTCAACCTAAGGAAACTTGCCTGACAGCTTGACTGAATTTCTTCTGGATTTCCTGCCTATTTGCAGCATTCAATTTGAGAAACTAAGACCTGCAGAGCAAAGCTGTGCGTTGACAATGAATTGTAATAGGAACTCATTCTGAACCACAACAAATGCTGCTTATGAGACTTGGTCCTAAGGAGAAAAATGCTAAGAAAATGCCTAAAATCCTCCAGTTTTCCACAAAACTCGAGCTTTCACAGTGAATTTTCTGTTTCCAGTTTGTTAGGTTTAGATTCCTGTGCAGAAATGCCCCATCCCCCAAACCCAATCCACTATGGAAGGCGGCTCACCCACTCCTCTGCCATACAAATGTAAATTTGCTGTCGATAAGGGTGGAGGAAAGGGTTCATTCGACTACAGCCCAACTGTTTTCATACTGTACCATAGAAGGTATATTCAGATGAGACACCAGCTTCCAGGCAGAAACAAGTTCCTTGGCTCAAGCCACCTAGAAAGCTAACATCTTTGGAAAGGAATCTTCAATTAAACTTTAATATTTACATAAGCTGTTGTATTCACTATGTAAACATTCTTGTTCTGAAGTTAAAACTGGCATTAGAACAGAATGGAAACTAGCTTCTCTGATGTTACATTTCAAATACAATTCCATGTTTAAAGGAAACACTTGTTCTGATAGGTGGAAAAGTTATTGCTGCAAATCTAAACCTGAAGGAACAACTGTTTAGTATGTGTTTAGATGACATGGCCAAAATCAGGATTCTGTTACTTGATTCTGGGATAGTTCTCATGCTTTAGAGACATTTGGACTTGAACATCAGTAATGAATACCTTTAATGGGAACGTGAACAAAGCCAAAACTCAAGGACCTAATACCAACTCCTGTCCCATTTCCCTAATGAAAGGTATTCATATTTACTGAAAAGGTGATAGAAACAACAAAATCTGTAGTTTCAAGAATCCCCACAGAAAAGAACGCTTTAAAGCCAGTTAGCCTGTGATCTATTTAGCCGCAGAAACTGGTTCTACAGAACGGAAAACTTGGGATGGATCTCATATCTCACACAGGCACACCCTGAGAAAACTTTACTATGCAGAAGGCTTCCTCAACTGTCCTCTTCAGTTCTTCCACATTCCTGGCTAATGGCACTTCTTCTGCAGCCCCCCACAGCAGCCGTGGTTCTCACATACTTACTTCCCCTATCTGCAAACTCTTCCTAAACTTCTGCTTCTGATCTTTACTTCATCATGAAAGCCACATTTGACTTTCAAGACCAAGCAAGACAAGTATTTGCATAGCAATGGTGCTTTCTTCCCAGAGTTGAAGAGTTATAAGGACAAGAAATCATAGAGGTATACGACTATACCAAGCTGTATTTCACTTATTTTTGTCATTGTGAACACTAAATTCTTCAGAACAAAAATGTGATGCTTGGCAAAATAGCCCCCTCTCTTATATCACTAACGTAACATCTACAAATAAGGAATTAAACTGTTGACATACCCATTCGGAAAAAAAAAATCAGTTAACTTATTTTTCTTTGATCACTCCACTCAGAACAGAGTCTACAGCACTGAATATATTCTTCCAACTTAATCCACACACAGTTCATTTCAACATACCTTAAATACGTGCATGGTTTTACCCTCATTTCCAGCTGACGTTTAAAGTGCTTAGACATGTCTCCATGTCATTAAATCATATCATTTTGTCTGCTTAAGACCAATGACATCGATTCAAACACTGTCTCTGAAAGAAATACTTGAAGATAAGCCAACACATTTGAGGCTAGAGGATTTTACTCTCCCCTGCTGTCCTTGTCCACACTGGACTAAGCGTACATTGATATGCAGGGAAATGCCTAACAGGCAGGTTCTTGGCTGATGGCTTGTCACAGATTTTTATTCTTCTCTTTTTGCTGCTATAGAAAAACTTCTGCTATCCATTTCCCAAAATTTTGTCATCCTCCCTTAAAATGCTAGATGACTTAAAAGTTTGTTGTTTTGTTTTGGTTTTTTTTGCAAATAGAAATCCTTTTTCCCAACATTTATTCAGTACACACACACACACACACAAAAAAAGCACTGATAAAGCAATGAATTCATTCACAATTTCAAAGGTTTGCAAGTGCAATGACGATTTTTTTCTTCTTTTCCGCCAGGATCTGTGTCAGACCTCCCATTTTTAAGAGTTGTTGTGTGTATTTTTCTTCGAAAGCTATTTTTCTCAAAAAATCCTAGATGCATAAAAATTCGGCACTCTCTCACACTTTATTTTTTTACTTTTGCTCAACAGAACCTATTGCATTTAGTCATGGGAGAGGAAACAAAAAAAAGAGAGAGATGTTGACTTAGTGCCCCAAAGCATTTTCTCAGAGGAAAAGTGTGACATTCATTATTTTAAAAGGTGTGCGAAGACGATCTCTTTCCATAAAATTAGCAGGAAAAAGAAATTGTAGGGCTTCATGTCAAAAAGAAAAAAAATATTTTACATTTATTGCAAGTTACAGTTACATTGTATTCCAAATTCAAGCATACAGTCATTATGCATGACGTTACAATACTGCCACGTCCAGCAACCAACACTTGATAAAAAACAAACGTGCTTTATTTCAACAGCAACGTATTCACAATATATGATCTTTAAAGTGTTCAGACATCCTACTGAATTAATGCAACATTGAGCTTTGTAGTTACAATCTTTCGTTCTTTGTTTAAAAAAGTAAATAAATCAAAGCTCACCAGTACAAAATTAAAATATGACATTCAGGCATCGTTTGAATTGTCACCTGGGCTTTTGTCTCAAGAACTGACAGGGAATATCAATGTGTTAATTGAAACAAGCAGTATGCAATCCACAGGACATCTTTAGCATATGTTTCCTTCTAAGGGCTGACAAGAGCTTTCTTGAATTTTTCAGCACTAGAGACTAAGGTTTCCATTTTCAAGCTAAAAATACGAACAAAAATGTTGCGTATTTACATAAATATATATTTTCTCAGCAGTATCTTTCCACAGAAATCACAGACAATATTGTATCTGTTTTAAGATCTCAAAAAAGAAAACAGGAGTATGGCAACAGTTGCATGAAAGTGTTGAAAAAAATCTTTAAAACTGTATTTCTCTCTGTAATTCAAAAGGCCCAGAAAAATAAATCAAATCAGAAACCTAGCTCCATAATGGAACATTCTTACTGATGAAGGAGAATGAGCTACTGGATGTAACAAGGCAAAGCTCAATACTCAAAGCTATCATAATTTAAAATTAGATATAATTATCCTTAACAAAACCAGGCACTGTGGAAAGGGGCTTTGGAACAGCTGCTCCTCTTCAATTTAAATGCTCATTTGTTTTACATTGACCTAGAAATCAGTATCCTCCTAACCAAAAGCCAATTAGATAATAGTCTCTCTTTGAAGCTTGTAGAATGCAATTTTTTTAAATGTCTTTAATACTAAAAAGCAAAGAAATAAAACCACAGATGATGCCACAAGTACGCTCTGCTTCATGATGCACAACCAAAACCTGAGGGTTCCCCTCCTCGTGCTTTCTTAAAGGTCAGATTTACAGCCCAGGAAAGACAGTCATCACTTCCTTGTGCTAACCTTTCAGTGCAGTCTCAGGCTGGGACAGTCACAGAACGCTGTGAAGAGGACACATGGAAAGACCTTCTGTTTGCTGCATCAGCTTCCCATCGTTCCCTCCACAGATAAAAAGTAGTACGCCAAACTGACAACGAGGAAGTATTACGAGAAGTGTTTCAAAAGCTGTCCTTCCAACCTTGTCAGAGTTAGGTCACTAACATCTGTGCTTCTAGAGACAAAAGGATGTCAGATTCTTTCAGGACTACAATACAAATAAGTTGCTCCTCAAGCAACAGAATTAAAAACACCTGGTTTCCTACAGACTCAATTTTGCCTTTTGTCATCTTGCTACCTCCTGTGTTCTTTAAAAGCAGCTTCAGCTCTCCTATTTTGCCTGCACCCAAAGGAGACAGCATGTCCCCCAGCTAATCGGCGAGCTGTGTGCTCTGCGATATTTGTGTCAGCCAGCGCTATCAAGCCACAATAAACAATGAACGGCGTCTCTCTCAGAGAGAACTTGCGGGGGTGTCTCCTACTCGGCTCCGATTCTTATGAAATTGCAATTACAATTATTTTTGACATTTCTTCCTCTTTTCAAGCCTGGATAAAATTGGCCAGAGGCTTGGAAGTTGCCAGGAAAGAAGGAACAATTGCGCTAACTTTGATTCCCTACCACTGTTCAATGTTTCTTGCAATCATAATCATTTACGCCATTACTTTCAAATTTGGCTAAAGCCAGTGCCAAAAATACATGTGCACCCATAGATCTCTTCCAGCTCTGGAGAGACAAAATGATGTTGAGAGACAGTTTGATTACAGTCAAATACAAAGCCATAATTTCTTGGTCATGATTTCTTGGTCTTCTGAGTCTTGGCACCATCCCTAGAGAAAATTCTTTCCATGAAAAAGAAGGAGAGCCTTTTCTCTATGCATCAAAAAGAAAAGCTTCTCAAAAAGCTGGTAACGTACCGAGTCTGACAGGATCCAGGACAAAACTAATTACGGTAGGAAACTACATTAGAAAACAGAGAATTCAATTCTACCACAACATTAGGACTTCAGAGAAGAAGAAAACCGGCAACCACCAGTAGCAATCCACAGTTGCATGCTGAAAAATTATCCGCTAATGTCAAAGGCTTAATATTGAAAGGAAACTTCAAAAATAGCCAATATTGTCAAGTAAAAAAAGCTTATATTGGCAGCATGATCTCATACCAGAATGCAAATCAGTACAGTCAAGGTAGAATTCAAGGGAAGGAGACACTCTTTCCAAAACAGGTGGTGAAGCTGAAACCTCACTCTCCTAAGGTTTCCTTCTGAAGACACTGAAATGGAAAGCAACCAAACAGAAGCGTGAAGTGGGATGAAAAAAACCTCAAGTGTGACAATAGCAGCATGATTCTAAATATATCTCAAAGTTATCTGGCATCAGCATCAGTTTATTGTAGAAATTTGCTCTGTTCCATGCTACATGGAAGAGCCTTGCTCCTGAACTTCCCACACTAGCAGTCCAGTTTCCTTCTCAGTACTGCCTTCAAAGCTCTTTTTGTAACAGAAAGAAGAGTGGAAAAGTCCAAAAAAACCATTCCTGCCCAGCCAAGCTAGAGTTAAGGAGTAAACAGACTACCCAGGAGGTTTCAGTGCAACCAGCACAATGTCAAACCCAGGCAAAATAATTATTTTAATCCTGTATCAACTTTTCCAAGTAAAGTGCAAAAGTAGAAATAACATCAATTGTTGAGACTGTTATGGAAAATAAGGTTCCAAATAAATCGCTGCCATTTCTGGGAAGAGTTCTTAGGTGCTTTTGGATAGGGGGAGCGAGGGAGGATTAAATTACTGCCTCTGCTGATGAAGTAAACATGTAAACATCAGACTTAGAATTCTTTGGAGCCTTTAACTTGCCAACAAACTACATTTCTAAAAAATGTATCTCTGGGAAACAGCAAAACTGTCTGGATTAAGAACCAGCCAGTCAATTGAATTTTAAAAAGTAGCTGTCAGAAGAAGAATCAGTACTGAATAGGACCGTTTTGTGTCGACAGAACAGTCATGCATATAAGACTATTCAGCATTTTAATTGATGACCTAGAAATAAATATAAAACCACTGATGAAAAACTTACTGTAAGAGCAGAGTATAAACAGTGAGATCAGCACTGTCAGGGTTATCTGAATGACTTGGTAAGGCTGATCTATTCAAATGCTGTTTAGATACAACCAAATGGTTAATTGCACTAGTAACAGGCAACTGTAGCACAAAGGGAACACCTGCATGTCTAACTCCACAGATCTCTTCTTTTTAAACATTGGTACCACCTTTGCCAGTTTTCAGTCCTCAACTACTGAAACTATTTTAAGCAATAGGTTACACAGCACAATTAGTGGTTCACGTTTCATCCCTGAATTGTGTCGAAAGCTGTGTCATTATCTCCTTTTATTCACTGAATTAACAACCTCCTTTATCCTGTTTTTAACCACTCCACTTTCCTTTTAACCATTCTTAACTCTCCTTTGCAGCTGGGAAGAGGAAACAGCATTTCTCTGTGCCTCTAACAGGAGGTTCTTAACTAACTTCCCTAGAGACTATAAAGGAGCAGGTCTCTTTGCTGAGGTTCCTCACTCTTTCACAAGCTTTCTCCTAAATCAGTTCGTCTTCTTGAAACTGAAAGCAACTTTAATAGGTTTTTCTGATTATTTTTAGTTCTGCCTGCATATATTTATTTCAGCTGCTATTAAAGGGTGGCTTTTTGACTTACATTTTGAACTAGAACGGAGCGCTGCTAAGGATAAAAGCAATGCTACCTGTATCTCTGGTCTACACACAAGTAACAAATCTCCTCCCACTAAGATTTCATTCTACAGTGCCCAAGTCTCCTCAGCACACTGCCGTTGGCACCGCTTACCCTGGTCACGTAGTGGGTAAGACAGACCCCAGATTACTACTACTTAATCAGATCCAGGTTTCAACCCTGATGCAGCTGGGATTGGGGGTTCCTTTAAACATGCAGCACCACTCAGCCACAACCCCAACACATTTCATCTTTCCCACTTACTTTTCTTTGGGGACAAAATACTTGGACACAAGAACTTGATGTAAATGAAACAGCCAGTCCTCAGCATAAAATGCTCAAATTCTGACATGGTTATGTGATTAAAGTAATTACCCAAAAAACAGATAGCAAAAAATATAATTTTACTTAAGGCTAGTGGGCATTTTTATACACTTCCCACTCCTCTGGACTGAGGTATTCAGCACAGAGCAGCAGCTCTGAACAAAAAGGTTGAGCTCAATTATGTAGCTTGGGTGGAATCAAGTTAAATCAACATCCTCCATTTTAGTTAACACAAAACAGAGTTTAATCATCCATTCACTACTTGCTCCAGAACGTGAAACTGCGATTACCTACTTTTAAACCCTCAACCAACCAGAGAAGTTTCCTGATGAGCAAAGAAAAAACAGAGCTAAAAATTACTTAAGGTTATCCACAACCATTCTCAGATGGAGATTTCATACAATACAGGCAAAGCTTGATGCTAAAAGCCTTGGTTAATAATGGGACAAAAAAAAAGAAATCAGATAGCAGACGGAAGGTCATGCATCATTAACGTACTTAATTGAAGAAGATATGCACCACAATTCTTTTCTCTTGAAATTGCTATAATTTATAGTATAGTAAGCCAATCTTGTACCTGTGTTTTAAATTCAAAGCACCCTACATTTTAGTTTAGTTTGAAAGTCAAATTATTTGGGTGAATTAAAGCAAAACAACAATAACTTACCTAAAACAACCAAATGGTTACTTAAATTTATGTTGCGAATGGTCATTTGAGCAGAATTGAAGAGCTCATGGATGAAAAGCTCATGATTCGGAACACTTCATTTAGCAAGAAAATACTACAGAAACAAAGGTTGTACGAGAACTAGTTACTGTATGATAAAAAAAAGTTTGGTGCAAATTTTGACCAACAATAGATCTGTAATATAGGATACATCACTATAGCTTTCACCTTAAGATCTCCAGACCAGTAGCCCACAGCCCAAAGAATGTAGAGTGGAGAAGAATTAAGGAGGTCACAGAAGAAGTGTACTTGTACACAAAGCAGTCTAACTCATAACTTTTCTAGCTACTGTCAAATAATGAAAATGAATATTTGCTGGGGAGAGTTTTCTTCCTGTTTTCTGGAGATAGGGGAAGCCACAGAGAAAAATAAATATTTATGGGAGAACATAGTAGGAACACAAACTTAGGGACATCAAAATAGTCAGGAGTCTTTAAAAGGATCCGGCTCTCACTAGAGATAGCACAGTATACAAAGCTGCAAACAGGCAACCAAGGTTGGCAACCCTGATGAAATGAAAGCAGTAATGAACACTTTGACCTTTGCCTCCGACCCCTGGATTCTTGACACAGTGATAAACACACTATGTATTTTCCTTGGCAACACTCATTAAGTAAATTAGTTCAATTATCAATATTCAGAAAATTCAAGATGCAAATTTGCCAGAAGTATCTCTGCAGAGTTACCTGGTTACATTTGCTTCTACTAGAAGCCAGTGTGAAAACTTTAGTGTGTGCAGTGTAACCATATCTGTGTAAACTAACAACATAGCTGCATACCTTTAACATAAGGCTACCAAATACTTCCTTCTAATTGTGAGTGAAGACAAATACAGAAACCACCTTAGATTTAAAGTTGCATGTTTTATTTAAAATCCGAGGCAGAGAATTTTAATTTCAAGTTTCACACAATACTTTGTTTCCGTGGGCAAATTATGCAACTCTGCAATAGGGGTTCATCGTGTAACTATTTTTTATTGTTGCTATACCATATGACCTCATTAAAATAATGAGGTTTGAACATTTGTATCTTCAATTAGAGCTTTGTGGCTTCAAGCAGTTAAAGAACAAATGCTGCCATTAACCTAGACAATACCCCTCAAATACACACCAAATATATTAACAACGTTACTGAATCATGAGGTCATTGTGAAAATGTAAGTCTCAGTGGATTCCATCACAAAGCAAAATCTTGAGGATTTTAATAGGATATTATTTAAGGTATAAAATTAAAATCTCTCATTAAGTTATCTCAACAGCTCATTTAATTTATCAGGCTCAAAAATATTTTAAAGGTTATTTTAGGTTAATTACATTTCACATCCTTTCATGACAGATCTGAAACCCTGTACTTCTTTCAGTCCTCTATTATAAACATTTTCCCCTTGCCAATAACTTAAAGTTCACACTGACACACATTTTTGCATACTTGCACTACAGTTTCAACATGACATATTCATGATGTACGCAGAATCCATTTTTATTTTTTTCCCAAATGGAAACTTGGTCACTGAAATAAACTACAAAAGCAAGAAGCAAACAAAGCTTCAGAAGAAGCACAATAAATTTTGCTTTTACATTCTTAGCCAGACACAACTGCTTTTCAGTGAACAAAATCTGGATCAGTCCAAAATGTTGCAATACAGTAATCTTCCTCGTGTATTCCCAATAATAAATGACACTTTGAAAAAACAGCCTGGTAATTACTCCTAGTCTGTAAAGGAAATTACTCCTAGTTTGTAAAGGAAAGAACTATATGGACTCCAAATCAAGACTGCAGGTGTAATGGTTATTCTGATTTTATACCTCATATTCTCACAGACCAAGGACTCTGCAGTTCCCACCTTTGAAGAGTTAAAAACTGCAGAAATGCTCAGGTTAGCAACAACAATGAAGTAAAGCCCAGAAAAAAGACCAAGGCATTTCCTGCTTTGAATAATTGACTTCAGAATCTGAACAGTACCTTTAACAGAATCAGTAATAGGTGAGTGACACAGGTACACTATCTATAAAGTGACTGCAGGAATAAGTTATTTCATAGCCCTGTCCATCTGAGTTTTCCTAACATTAATAAACTGAGCTTCACAGAAAGTCTGTGAGGTATGCTTTCCTCTCAGTTTTACTGATGACCAAGTGATTTAACCTCTCTGTATCTCAGTTTATCAAAGTTCAGATATCAGGATTGTTGCATAAGCCTCAGGCTTTAGTACTGTTTCAGTTACAAGGCTGAACTTATCTCTGCCAAGTGATAACACCTCTCCCCCTCTAGTAATCTCAAGGTAATAAGGACTGTAGATTAACTCTTAGGCAAGATTCTGAGCTACAGCTGTTCAGAGGTGAAGCATATAAACAACTGTATTCCCATTTTCCTCAAAGCTGTAAAATAAGCAATCACCGAGTCTCTAGAGCTGTAACTGTTTTGCTGGGAAGACGCACTGCATGGCTTGGATAAACCAAAATAACACAGTACAGTTAAAACACACCAAACAACAAAATAACTGCCAAACATAGGGGATTACACTACTAATTTCTAGAGCATTTCCAAAGCTTTTGTTAGTCACAGACTTATGAGGGTTTTTTTATAGATAACTTAAAGCTCAAAACAGTGTGTATTACTGGAACAAAGTAGCTTGAAACTCAGGCAACCTATCTATCTCATGCTTGAAGACTGACCTTCTTAGTACCTACCGCATCCTAGGAAATAGTTACCAGATGCAGAAAGCAGCTACATTAAAATACTAAACGTGGACATCTCATGCTGCCTACAGTAATACCTACCAAAAAAAAAAATAAAATAAAAATAAAAATATATAAGGAAACTTCTGAATACTTTAGATTTTTCAAGTTTGTTTGTTTTTACTGTCTACACCCGTATATTCTTATATAAAGGCCAAAAGGAATCACAGAACACTCTTATGGAACAAAGCATCGTTCCAGTGACAATGTATATTCAAGACTGTCTGAATAACTCTTTGTATTGTCTTAAGTTCCTCACACCTCCCCAAGAAAAAAAAAAAAAAAGCTAATTTTCCATGCACACTACAGCAGTTTCTCACTTTACACCTACAATAGTGCTGCTGTCAGGAGCAGAACTGACTGTATGTGCCAAAAATCAATTCAACATATTCATAGACAAAAAGTAACACACAGCATCTGAAGATAATGAGAACTGCAATCATTCAAACTGACAGTCTAGTGCCTAACAATTATCACAAGGCAAGTTTTATGAATTCATATTTCCTATGATGACAAGCCTCAGGTTACACAGAAGGGTGTTCAAATTTTCTTTCCAGTATGAAAACCTCCTTTGAGCCAATGAGTCCACTCCAAAATGAAATTCACTTAACTGAAGTTAAAAAAATGCTGACCTGAAAAGACTTCATAGCAAGATGCTGACTGTGTTCAAGTACTATGCACTATATATTAAGCATAACTTTGGTACAGAATTTGTCACAATTATTTGCTGTTCTTTATTCAGATACACATTCATTATTTAGAATGAAATTCCATAATGAAAATCCTAACAGGACTATCAGTTTTGAATGCCATTGTGAAGCATATGTTCCTGAATTTATCATGAAAATAAGCAGAATTATAGCATATGCATTTTACTTTTCCCACCAGAGATGCCTTAAAGCTGTGACAAAGGTAAATCTCTGAAAGCACTCTAGGCACTGCCTAGTGCTCAAATACTCAAGTATGTTCAAAGAAGCTCTTCTGCAATTTGCTTATAATGGCATTTACTCCTCTGCAGAAGGCCTGATTCTCCCCTTCTCCACATTATCAGATCCTTGTCCTCACTTTCAAGTCTTATCACTCAGCCCGTGCCAGTATGTCCAACCCTCCACCCAGAACTTGCTCCCCACCTCTCCCTCAAATCCAGTCCCTTCAAGAAAACACAAGTCTGGACAGTGCTTTAGTTCTTCAGGCGACACTTACCTTCTATCTCATCTCCTCAGTGCCGCATCTTCCAAAATCCGTAATTTACCCAAACTCTCAAAGATTCGCTCACAGACTTCACAGTATAAGCAAATGTAAATTTTTAATTAGTATGCATAAACTTAGGCTTCACATGATCTTAATCTGGAAATCCATTTACTTCCCAACTCAGGCTATTACTGCTATTTTAAAACACAATTTCCATGACTTCATGCAGTAATAAATTTCATTCATATAACCATAGTCCTCTTCTATCTTCTACTTTTCTAATAATATGAGACTCGTGAAGTCAAGTATTAAAAGTTCTTTACACCCCAGAACAAGTATATGGTCTTCATGAGCTGTAACTTTAATTATTTTTTATTATTTTAATATTTTTGATTATTTTTCAGTTAAAAATATTTTCAAATGTCTTCAGCAACATTTAAGCAGTCAACACCTTATCTCCTAAAACACAAGCGAAGAGTAAGGTTACCTATAACAAAACATTTTGGAAAAAGAGCAGCTGCATGTTTCAGAACACACAAATGTAAATGAAGTTTTCTCATCAGACTCAAATGTCTGCTCCTGTGATAAGTACGCAATCAATCAGCAGGAGGTAGCTCTACACACAACTGGCATTAATGACTCGTCCCCCAACTACTGCTGTATTTTTCAGTAAAAAGACAGAGATTACATCTAATTCTTTTGCAAGGAGGTAGAAGTCTAAGCTCTGTGCACTCACATCACTGTGAGCATTCATATCAAGCAGCAAGCTAGAGAGTGCAGTGGAAGACCAGCTTTGCAAGCTAATGCTTAATTTGTTAATCAGATACCTTCAAGTCACCACAAACTCCATTCCTTCCAAGGCCTCATCACTGTGAAATTAGTGAATAATCCTAAATAATACACAGCGAGTCTGTTAAAGCACTGCAAACCAAGTAGGAGACCCAGATATAGAATTTCCTTTCAAAACTAATAGGGTTTTGGAAGCAGAATATAAAAAAATGGAACTTCTAACTACGCTGCATTTCAGCTGGATTTTTCAATTGTTAATTTCTGTAGCAAATTTGCAAACAACACAGCGTTAATGTCTCCTCCTAGCTGCACTATACAGGAAAACATCTCGCTCTCTTCTTTAGGTTGGCCCTGTAGCAATGGTGTCATTTTGTGTTGAAAATGCAATTCACTATGCTGAGATGAAACCTCCAGTACTTCAGCACCACCTAGCAGGTTATAGACCAAAACACAGTTAGGCAACACAGCTTTTGACCCCAAAAAAATGCAAAAAACAATGATTGATCTACTTGCCTCAAAAAAAAAAAAGAAATCTTATTTTCTTCTTAACTATCCTAATCACCAACTTTCTGTTACCAGAAAACCACTGTTGCAAGCCATGGTACATTAAAATATGAAGCTAATTCATACTCCAGCTAAAGAAGAAGCCAGATTATTAGCAAGTGGTTACCGTAGAACAAAATCACACAAACAGCATTCTTGTGCTGCAAAATCACAAACAATTAATTACCAGGATCTCTGAAAACCTTTTACTAAAAGTTACTTAGATCTCAGGGTTAAATTATTTCTCCCCATTGCTACATGCCCACCAGCAGATGGCAGAACACCACCGCAAATTCCTCACCAGGCTTTACAGACATCAGCAATTGGTTTTAGCCTTAACATGAATGTAAAAGGAATTATCTAAATTGTGTCATTACAAACCCAAACCTGTAGCCAACTAGCCACTCTCTCTGGTAGCCAAGAACGATACAGAGGTGAAGTACAACATTTTGTAATAAAGAGCAGAAAGAGCAAACTGCACAGGGGCAATACACTGCCACTGGAGGTTTATATATTGGGTACAACTGATTCTATTTCTAATACAGCTAAACTAAATCAAAAGCAAAGGAATAAAAGCTTAGAAAATCAACAGTGAATATTCTCTCCTAAAAAGCACACCTAAACTTGAACATCAAAACTCATATGCCACAGTGTGAAGTCTGTCTCAATTACCACGTTTCCAGCACAGGCTCCCTCCCTGCCCCAAGGATGACTGCCCCGTTCTGCTCAGAATAACTTAATCAACACAGCTGTAGGTAACTGAACGGTCAGAATAGATGAGGCTGAATGGGGGCTGTCACTGGCTTAGTGTAATTCAACACAGGAAGTTCTTCAGCGTGTGAATAATTTCAAGGCCTTGCATCTGAGACATTCTGTCCTCCGGATTGTTATTCAAAATCTAAGAGGTTTTGTTGTGTGTGGTTTTTTTTAACTACTTCTTGTAGAACAAGACCAGGGAAAGGCAAACTTTCTGATGCACTCTACAACATGATTGTCTCATTTTAACCATTACCTTGCAAAGCGGATGTAAAACCATAAGTCATTTGAAATTATTCTCTGAACAGGGCATCGACTCTGGAAGGAAACCTTAGAAGTCTGGCATCAGGATTAACAAAGCACCAACAGAGTCACCAGACTTCATCTCTGAAAACAAAAAAATGACCCAGACCATATGTTGTGTGGTACAGAATACAAGGAAGAAAGTTTATGCCAACAAGAGACCTGCCGCTAAACTAGAATCCTCAACCTTATTTTCGAAAATGATGCTCAGTTTTCGGTTCAAGAAGTACAGGGAGCAGTTCAGAAAACTTAAGTTTTTAAGAAGGAAAGGGAAAAAAAAAGGTTCAAAATTTCTTTCACAAAAGTATCAAATTTTCCAATGACAGGCTTCCTTCAAGTGTTTTCCCATCACCACAGTTGGCAACAGGAACATGCATGGTTTCTTATTCTTGGACCATCCCTAATTTTTCCAGGCACTAGATAGTGAGCAATGCGTGAGAGATGTAGCCCAGGAGTTGGGCTCGATGATCCTTGCAGGTCCCTTCCAACTTGGGATATTCTGTGATTCTAATTTATGGGTAGCACACTATCGGATGTTCTTTCACAAAAAGCTGGAGACAGTGCTTGAGATGTGCTATGTGCAAAGGGAACACGCACGCACGCACACTCCTCTTTCTCCACAAACGTAAATACATATTTGGCGATGGTGTGGTACTCCAGTTGAGCAGCCTATCCTTAACAATAAAAATTAAGGAAAAATCATCCCTTGTCCACCCATACACACTCCAACCCTGGAATATTAACTCTTGGTGGCATTGAAGTAAATTGCTTTCGGCAATGAAATTCACTCTATGAATTTTGTCAGAATAACTGTTTGCAAGAAAGACCCTCCCAATCCGCCTCCTCTACAATAATGTTCTCTTCTCAAGCTTTTTCCTTTCTAAAATTAACAAGCCCTGACGCTTTTCATGTCTTTTTTTTCAAACGAGAATGCATCCTTATCCCCAATCATTCTCATCAGTTGTCTTCAAAGCACAATCCAAATCCTAACTCCTTTAAGACAGGGAGTCTGCAAGCCAAGTTTTCAGATAAATGAATCCCCAAACTAAGTCATGAAAGATTTTCCACATTATTATCCTTCTGTTCCTTATACACAGTTTTTCTATCCACCACCCTGTATTTTTTTTCCTTCATTTTTACTACATTTGAGTCTTGACAGCAGAAAATATCAGAGATGCCCAGAACAAAGCCTGTGTCTTTATTCCCCCCAATTACTTTTTTCAGCACCACCTTAGGGAATTAAATTCTTAAATATGGAATAAAAATCATAGGACACTCCTCACCAGAAGTCCATCTACTACAATCACAGACGTGTCTTAGAGTTCATGATGAACTGAAGGTCACGGCATGAAGTCCTCACATATTTAGAAGGCACACAGATCTGATCAACATCACAAGAGCACTCGGCATTCAGGCTATGATGACTTCCTTCTCAAGTCAAGGATCTAGTGGCAAGTGCTATGCAGGCACATTAAACCAGATTATCACACATGTAAAGAGCTGAAACGTTCTAACAATAAATTATGCTTATGAAGTTTAGCATGTTACAATGTCATTTCCAATTCTTGAGCTGTTGCTAGTAAGTAGCCTGGCTATCAGTCTTGTTTCAGAAGCTACAAACTAATTTCTAAGGAGTTGCTACCATTAATTTATTGTTTCACTTTGTAAACAAAGTTGAAAAAAATCAATTTAAGCACAGAAAAAAAAAACACCACCGCTGAATACCAACAAAGCAATTTGGCAAAGGAAAATACACTGATACCTACAGTACCATAAAGTGGAAGCAGAAATAACGCACGTAGCTCTGAGTATTATGCCTTCCCAGTACCACACTCTCATTTCTCCATAGCTATCCTTCTATTGTATTAGTAACGAATAATAGGAGAATTAAATGCTCTAACAATCAAGGCTGGCACATTAAAATGACACTCTGCATTACTGAACCTACTCATCTCTTAATAGAGCTATTCTTCTAAGAAGATTAATTATACTGGCAAGAAACCCTTTGCTGTTCTAATTTGTGAAACATATTTCAATACCACAAGCATATTAGAAGAGCTGCAAACACGTAACTAGCTCTGAGATCCCAGGACTCACTGCATTTAATTAGGTGTTCATCCTGTGACCAGCTCTTTAGTCATTGCTTTAGAAGCCCATTTCATATAAAAAAATTTAATTTCTAGGCTTAATTAACTGCAACTGCAATTAACATACAGCCCACCATAAACCATACAGAGGTAGGAAAACGACCATATACTTCAGTACCTAGCAACAACACAAAAGGACAAATACTGGATTTATAGCTGAATTTGTCTGCTTTAACTAGAAAGATGATTATTTTAAAATAAATTATTGACATTGCATTTCATATCAGAGCATTTGATAGACAGCACAAACACTGCCATGACAAACTGAAAATACATCACATTAATATGCAGCACTACCATGCAAACACATCTGCAGCCCACTGAATTGTGCAAAGCTGTTAAACAACAAAGCAGGATTCCAAATTAAATATCTGAGAACTAGTGCTTTGGTTTAAAGCACAGCTATTTTCATTAAGCTATAAAACTTCAAGGTATTTGCCTACCACCAGGCAATAAATCTGTATTTCAATGTTTTGCTTTTTCCCTTTTTCCTCTTTTTTTTTTCCTTAAGTCCCCACCAGATATGTACTCGGATGCCATGTACATGTGCCAATTTTTATTTCTATTCATACAGAGAAATTACAACCACTGCTAAGAATAAATATTTAAGACCAAAACCGATAGAAGAGTATCTACTGACAGGCACCAAAGACAAGACAATACAATTACATCAAATCCATGTAGTAGCACATCTAAAAATGCTAAGACTACAAACACTTCATTGTGAAATCAAAACACAAACACATGGATTTTTTAATATCAAAGATTTTAATTTCTTTTCAAATCCTGGTGGTACCATACTGCCAAGGATTCCCAAAAAAAGTCTAACAGGTAGCAATCTAAGGGCTACTACATACAAGGTACACCATTTAACTTAAGGGGTCATTGCTTCAATAAACTAGAAGCATTAGAAGGGGTCATTGCTTCTTACAATATAAGAAACATTTACCCAGTTCCTTACAGCCCTATTAGATGGTGCAGTTGACACACCGAAATTTCCTCATTTCAGTAACACTTGCTATAGGGACAACACTACAGAAACTCGGCAAAAAAAATAAGCTTCTAGCTTTGCTTTTAGTTTACCATTTATGTACAATTTATGTTGCATGTAAGACTGCTCACAAATAGCTGATAGCTGTCTTTTCCTACTCTTAAACTTCTCTTCTCCTTGCACTTCAAAAATTTAAAATAGTTAGAGGGCATAAGGAACATCAAAAAACAGAAGTTATGTTCCTTTTGGTTTGCAATTCCATCTTGACTATAGCCAGTTGAATTTCCTTCCCACATATAACATTCTCTTCTTAGAGAATGCTAATTTAACAGATGCAACATTCTGCAAAAATATATTCATTTCTACTAAAACCGTTTGACAGAAACCATGCAGAACAGCAGATGTCAGTTCCAGCTTTTCAATTCCATGGACAGTTATTCCTTTCAGCTTCATCCCCCTAGCTGCTCTCTGGGGAAATAGGCCAAGGTAGCTACTCAGAAAGCTGCTTCCCAATTAAACTTGTTTCAGACGGTCAAGTTCCCATACTCACATCTCTCTAGACTTCCAGTGATATTTTTTTTCTTTCGGGAATGAGGCAGCTTAAGTAGCATCAAAAAAGAGCTTCCCACAAAAAGAAATAATTCTTTGTACGCACAATTTTTTCCTTTTCATTTTTTTTGTCAAAAAACAGGATGAATACATTCTCCTCTTAATTCTCCTCCAACCCAAAAAAAATGGGCACAAAATGCAGCTTTCAGTGAGAGGGAGGAGAGAAAGCAAGGTAAAAACCATAGCACGGGATCACACCACTCTTGATTTATAGCATGAAATCATCAAGATTATTGCCAGACTTACTCACCAAGCCAGCAGTAAGTGAAGGAGCAGATTGTCCTAGAGACTGATTTCTCATGCGGACCAGGTTTGAGGTATCTCCAGGTGGCTGCCATATTGTCTGTCCCACTCCACTGTGGACACTATTTGATAAGGGAAGTAGCTGTTTTCCTTTAAAAACAAAACCAAAATACTATCAACTTGTTTTTAAACAAGTCTGCAAGTTCATAATACCATGCTGATAACAAATGTTGCATATGTAGAAGAAATTGCTCATAAAAAAGCAATTTAAAAGTTTTGATTGGTTATAACTTGTAAAAGTATACTACCTGTAAATTCATTACCTTTATAATTAAATATTTTAAAATTATTTACTTTCATTACTAGGTAATGGACAAATCAAAAATCTTATAGAAATTGACTTTCATCCCTTCATACCTTTCTGTAATTTGCACTGCTTAAAAAGAAAACAGCATTTGCTGCCAATTAAACCCTTTATTGCCCTACAGAGAGGAAATGTTCATGTTACAAAATCCTTGAAGTATAACTTTAAAAATTCTCATGAAAATACACTCCATTTTACAGTATTACCTCTTCTCAATAACTTAGCCAATCTGACATCCCTGCTTTCCCACACTACTGCAACATTCAGCAGCAGATTTCGTTCAGCTCTGGTCAGAAAATAGTGTATGTTTAACCATTGTTTTGCTTTGAGCCAGGGATCAATATTTTCTCTTTAAGAGAAAATTCACTGATCAGCAACATCACAGTATCCTAAAACTACGTTCTGTATTTTTTCTAAGCCTCCTCTGCATCGTATTAGTACAGATGCTGATCTCCCATGCTGCACACACAGCAAGTAGTTCCTATCTCAACAAGCTCACACCATTGTGCCTTACTGCAGGAAGTATACAATAATCATTTAAGAGGATCTGCTCAGTACATTTTTTTCTAGTCAATATAAAACTGTTTTGAAAATGACAAACAGTAAATTTCCAGAACAAGAAAGAAACAAAATAAGTCCGATTTTGACTGTATCAGGCTTGACAGTGTCCTTTTACGTACAACGCCATTCACAATAAAAAGAGAAGACAGTCTAGCAGTTAAAACACAAGTGAAAAAGCATTTAAATCCGATTCCACTATTAGCTTCCAAATGACTTCCTCTGTAACTCCAGTCAGACTCTGTAATTCAATTTCACCATCTGCAAAGTGGGAGCAAATAATACCTCTTTTCTTTAAAAATTAAGATTGTCAGATTAAATTATTTCAATGTCCAAAGCTCAAAAATGAAATATGGACTGTTAACAGTAAACTATCCTAGACATTACCTCCCACATTAAAACAGTGCAAAGCACTTATTTATATATGGGAAAAGGAAATACTAGTTCTGAAACAGTGTGTGCCCTCCCCTCCTTCTCCTTCCAAGCACAGTGAACATGGTTGCATTCAAGAGATTACTACATGCTCAGATTCTACAACAGGAATTACAGGAGGCTAAGAGATTTGTTGCAATCAGTAGCAGGAAGAAGTCTGCATCTTTCATCATATATACTGCAGAAAATACTTTTTCTCAGCAGGCTATTCTTTTGCTAATTCTTCAACTTGACCTTAGAATTAAATGTGGAATATTACATTTGTTATATAAAAGCAGTTATAAGATTTGGAAAACTGTCAATGAGATCATCCACGATTCCATGTGGGTGATGGTGGGGTGTTTCTGGTTTGTTTTTTGTTTTTGTACCTTGTACAAATTTTGTACAAAATTTTGTTTTTGTACCTTGGTTATGTTAATTTTCAGTAAAAGTTAAAAGTAATGTACTAACCGTACAGTAACGGAATGAGGCAAAGTATGAGAGATGAGAAGGCTCAACTTTGGCAAGCAAATAAAGATCCAACATATTAGTACCTTTTTCTCAGTCCCATTCAAGCTGCTTGCAGCTATGGACATGATTTTTGTGGTTTGTTCATTTTCAAATTATGTGTAAATACAATGACTGCTTCTCTGCAGAGGTCTAAAACTACAGAAACGTACAATGCTGTATTTATCTCAGTAAAGCACTAGCAAAGTATCCTATAATAGCAATTCAAAGCATGTAATTATCTGCCCATTCAAAATGCCAGTACTCGAGAGCAAGAATAACATATGATATAGTTATCAATATCTCCTTTTAGTTCCACAAAAACAGCTCACATTTAAGCAAAATATAACTTCTTTCAGGGAATCAAGAAGTTACCTACTGTGTAATCTGAATCCAGGAAGACAGTTTTCCATCAATAGTCAAATCTCAGCCATCCAGTTTGCATGCACAACCATCTATTTCATCTATAAGCATGTATTACTCAAATTGATTTGCTGCTGTCACTAAAATAAGGTGGAATTATTTTCAGGATGGAGCTTGAAGCTAAAGCCTTTCCCTAACCATGCCTCGAATCATGCATATGTTCACAACACCTGCATTTAAAATATATATCTAAACATCTACATTTCCTTTATCCAATTGAGTTAAAATTATCTGGCTGGGGCTCTTTTCCCCTTCCTGTATCAGGTTATAGCAGATTGAAAATTCACTAAGATGCAGCAACTAATTATGGAGGACATTATCATTTCAGACACAAAATTTACAAGAATTTTATAACCAAACAGAAAAACATATATTTTTAAAAAACCATAGAACTTCTCATTTTCCTGCTTCCTCTTGCTTACTTCTTCTTTTATTCTCCTCTAGTGTTTAACCTACCCTAAAGAATAACCTTACTTGCATACAAAACATGAGTGAGTTTCCATTTTTCAAAAACAACCCTTTTATTACAAATAAAACTTTAAGACAAGGCCAACCCAAAATAAAATGTGCATACTTTACTTCTTATTTAATTCCATTACACCCAGCACCTCAAACATTAGTATATTTATCTTTCTCCAGATAAAGGACGGAGGGAACAAAGCTTTTTGTATTTTCACAATCATATAAGTCAAGCCCATGCTACTGCCAAAATGAGTGGTTCCGCTCTCTTCCCCTCCCACCTGAGAATTTCAAGCCCTTCTTGTTCTTGCTCTAACATGCAAATAGTCAAACAGTCAGCCTAATTAGGGAGGAAATGGGCTGAAAGTTAACCCTACAGAAGAACAGTGGTATTCAGGCAGATCAGCTATTTCATTCTAGACTGATCATGCAGCTAGCTCTGTATGGTCCAATGCTGGTATCACAAACTGATACAAGATCTAAATAATTGTGCAAGCATCCCCTCATCCACGTATGAAGTGTCTGAAAAAGCAAACTACTGAACTTGGTCCAACATTTTTGACTCGTTAGTAGATTATGCTCACTCCATGGTTCTACAGTAGTCATGAACTAAATTTTCTGATAGAGCTGAAGACTGTGTTCAGAAGAAAAAAATTATATAAACCGAAAAAATATTTTTTTTTCAAAGCAGCATTTTTACTTTGAATCACAAACGTTTACAGGGCTTTTGAATCCAAAAATATATGAAATAATTTCAACATGATATAAAAGTCAGGTTCCCAATAAGAAACAATATGGCAAAGTAGGCAAGCTTACAGTCAGTGATGACTTTAGAAGCAAAAGAGGTAAGAATATATCACTGTATTGCCTGAAGTCCCACCACTCCCTTCTTTTAATTTTGCACATCAAATCTTAGCTTTTAACTTTTCACTCTGGCCAATATGCAGAATTTCATGCCAAATACAGCTCTCTTTTTCACTCTTTTCTATTAATACCTCTTTCTGAATCTTCCTCTTATATAGAAACTTGTACGCCTTCCCAACAAGAGGTTGCCTCTGGTTTTAAAGAAATGTCCTATCAGTATCTTTTATCACAACTGCTATGCCAACAACACAGAGTATTTTAATAGTAATGAATTGTCATATGGTCTTTACAAAATGGCATACCTGACAAAGAACTTGCCAAACTACCTCTGCGTAGCTTGCAGTCATCTTGACTTAGCTGACGATGGAGCTTAGTTTTCCCAGCAGATGAAAAGATGTCAGGATTGCTGAGCTTTCTGCAACGCAACGGAGTGGACTCTGTTACTGTTTCCTGTACAATGAAGAACAATTAGAAACCTGTAAGTGAAACCTATTGTATCAATTTCTGAAATATACTATCTCCAAGTATAAATGAGACCTGATTATTTATGTTTTATTATTATTATTATTATTATTAAGCAGACTACTTAAAAATGTAAATCCCCCTCTTTTGTGCCACTTATCTGTGCTGAAAGCACATCACAAGACCCCAGTCAAATATGCTTCTTGAACATTATTGTTGTAAGGCTTACCATTAATATGAGTCAGAAAAAGGCAATTAGGCTACAGAAATTATTAGCAGTTACAGTATGTAGGTAAAGAGGCCAATGAAAAATCATGTTCAGCTTTGATTTAATCTATTTCCGACTAAAGCAAAGAGGATTATCTCTGGATTTCTTGAATATTGAATATTTGAATATTGAATATTTGTTCCTTCTAGTCTATGAGTAATATACATACAAAGAAACAGTTCAGATGTCTAATTGCAACCCAAATCTCCTAATATAAGTTACAGTTCAGCAGCTCTACTACAAGAACATATGTATCACTATATAATAATTCATTAGGATAGAGATCATTCTTTGTGGAATGTCTTTGTTATTACTACAAACAGAATTAGACATGTATTTGTCAGAAACACTCCCACACATGTAAATTCCTTTCACAGCATACAGCAAACTTTCAATCAAAATGGAAATAGGTAGAAGAACAGCGGTGAACACAACCACAGATTTTTCCCTCATGCATTTAATTGTTCTGGAGGTGTCAAAGTAACTCACATCATGTGCCTAAAGAAAAAGTACAAGCATAGCTATCATATGTGGTTTTGAAGAAAATGTGACACTTTCCATTATAGGCTACATAGATGCACTTGGTCCAGTCTTCCCTTCTCTGCAGCTGTGCAACACATTCCACATGTCTTAATGGATTGCTCCATTTTATTTCAAATGCCTCTCATTAGCTACTTCAGGTCATGCTTATCCTTACAAAATCTCATCCGAGGCAGAAAATAAGCTGCAAAGAACAATTTCCCTGCATGATACATCACCACATAGCTTAGCAGTTTTAAATCATGTCTTTTAAGTCATGTTTAAATCAAAAAATTCATCTATCATTAGTGGCTTTTAATTAAGATTTGCAGATTGCAATCAAAATCAATTTCTGAAGTCATTAATTCAAACCTGTTCAGTCTACAGTTATGCCTCAAACTGTCAAATCCAAACCAGGACTGCACACTCTAAAAGCTTCAAGAATTTTTGTGGAGAAAGGGAAAAAAAGGCATGAGTAAAGTGGTTTTAAATGAAAAAGAAAACTGAATGCGGACTTGAAATTGTATCCTCACTTAGCTCTGACTCACTCATTCTTGACCTTTCTTAAACCCCATCTCTTTTTGGCACCTCATAACAGTAACTTGGCTATTTGTTTGAGGAGCAGGAATGCTTTGCTCTACATTTGCTTCAGCGGTGAACATTTCATAGGTTGAGAAGTACTGCTCTAAAACAATTTCTTCCTCCAGTTACAGTTAGCCATTCACAGCTGCCACACCGTCTAAACCAAATCAAGAATGAGACCTGGGTAACTTAGAGTAGACCAGCTCACTCATCCAGTTCATCACACAGCTGCAAGCTGTTGTGTTGGTGCAAGAGGGGGGAGAGGCACAAAAACAAGTGACCTGGGGTAAGCTGCGTGACCTGAAAACTGCTTTAATCATACCTTCGGGTTCTTCACATCTTGAAGCAGAGATGCTCACATTTTCATCTGCCTCTGAACTTTTCCACAAAGGTACTGAACACCTTTGTGTGCAGCAGCCTATACTTCTGTTTTTCTGTCATTTGGAGAGCTGAAAAGACACCTACGTTCATGCTACCACACTTTCTGGTTGTACTTAGGAGTAAGCTAAGTAATTTTAAATTGCAACATTAGCACTCTGCTAGCACATCTCTGAAAGCTGCAGAGGCCCAGGGGAGAAAGAGAAAGTCTTTGCTGTTTCTATTTGGGATGGCAGAAAGTGGTTACACATACATACATGTCTGTAAATAGATAGAGATATACACAACTCTTTTAATATGACCTGTCCTAAATGCCTGTAACTTCTAAAAACTGTCATGTTTTTCCCAACAATGACGATCAGAAACTAATGTACACTCACCCCCACAAAAAAAACAAGGACATTCCAACTTACAAGCAGGTTCATTAAAATTTCACCCAGCCTACCCCCTCACAGTCCATATGCTTCAGTTCCACCAAATATTCCCAGCATCCTACAATATGTAGAATACATATAGAATATGAAATATTCTATTTCACTGAACCTAGTCATAACCCTGGTGAAAGGCCCTACAAACAAGATGCTACTGGTCTCCTTCTCAGTCCATGTACTGTGCGCTGTTAAATACATCCTTCGAAGAGACAACTTTTTAAGCACCCTCACCCTGCACAGGCCATTATCCTGCCTTCACCAGCACAGGAAGGGGAAGCACAGTCCTGCTTGTAAGGCTGATGCAGCAACTGTCGTTGCTCTTCTGCCAAGTCCAGCCGCGTTTGGATGGTTGGAGGAAGAATGCAGCCAGAAGGCACGCGGCAGCCAGCGACAGGAGCAAGGGACCCTGCCCGTCACCACCCAAATACTCCCCACACCCAGAATATAGAATACACCCCCTCCTGAGCTGGGGCTCCGAGACACCTCCTTTGCACCCCGTTCCTCCCACCCAGTATAGACGCCAGAAAAGAGGATTTGGGGAAGACAACGCGGGAAAGAGCACCAGGGATATACAGCTACATGGAATTTCCTCAGCTGCTGCTTTTACTTCACTTTCATAAACATCTCACACATTTTGATGATGGCTTAGTGTGACATCCTTAGTTTGGAAGGTATACCTTACAACATTACTAGATTTATTGGACATTAGTTAATTTAACTCCAAGTCAACTGTTAATTTAACATTCAAATCAACAAAAGGAACAAGAATCAGCACGTGCGAGAATAGAGGACTGTTTCAGGAAGAAAGACAGGTATTACTTTGTCTGCAAAAGATTTCAGCAGAACATTACTGTACAAAAACAATCTTAGGATTATTGCATTAGCAAGAATACCCATCAGCAGGGCAAATTAAAATTTTCAGATTAACATGAAGAAGTGTGCCCTGACCAGAGATTCTCTGTTAACGGTTTGCCTGTGGTGCACGCTCCCACACAACACCCACATCTTTCTCAGTGAACTGCAACTAAAAAAAGAACATTCATTCATTCACAGCACCGAAGTAAGGAAAGGCTGTAAAAACAGAAATTAAAGAACTGTAAGACAAGCCCTTTTAAAAGTAATTTCTCTGTATATTTTACATCTTTTTTTCACCCAATATATAGACACGCACATACCCCTACAGCCCCAAGGAAGTGCTTACTTCCCTACCCTTCCCCTTCCCCCTCTACACAGAGTCTCTTCTTATTGGTAAAAATAATTAAAAGTTCTTATCATTCCTTCCTGAGTTGCAGTACACAAACTTTTTACATTTGGTAATATCCAAATCAAAAGCTCCCCACTGAAGGGGCGCACAGAGCACCTACTTCTACTACAATACCCGTTGAGCCGCGGCATCCTGCCTACGCACACCTTCCAGCCCGAGGTGACCCCAGTGGCACCTGCCGCCCCCCAGGATGCCATTCCACACGCATTTCTCCAGCAGCCCCCCCAGCTTAAGCAACTCCTCCCCACCAGACGCTCGTACTACAAAGACAGGAAAGGAACAGTGGAAAGGAAGCAGCTTCCCACACTCGGTAATGAACCTAGGCTGTCTTCTACAGCAGACAGGCTTCGCACATACTACCTACAGCAAATTCTTCATAAGCCCTGTTTTGTTAAGCACATTAAGCACTTGGGCAATATTCAGAAGACTACAAAACTGGTGAATGGTTTGAAGAAAGGGATCCCAGTCGCACTCCGCAGGTTTATACAGCTGTCAAACTCACTTTTCAAATAATAATAAAAAAATCCAGAGCCCTGCTCTCAGACAGCATATTAATGTTTTAAAATGCCGAACTACAACACGGCCAGTTTAAAACTTCATTTTCTAAGAGCTATGCATATATTTGGTCAGCAAAACAATGAAGAGGGGAAGTATTAACTTCACAACAATAGAGTTGTCTTTCATAAGACCAGAATTTCTCACTTTTCCATCAAAATCCAGCCTTGGTATTGCAGTTCATAGATGAAATAGAGAGAAATACCAGTGTTATGTGAACCATCTTAATACAACCAAGGGAAAACCAGAACACCACAGGAAGTTTTTTCCTTGTCCTTGTCCCAAAGCAAGATGCAATACACACGAAGGACAAAGATTTTACACAACATTTCAAATCCATGAGTAAGGAAAACTCTTTGCAGTGACAGAGCATAATTTTGCTTACATGCTTTCAAATTACTAGCCAAACCACCAAAGTCAGTGGCTGAAGAATTCATTACATAGCACAGGCTGCCAGAATTTTAAGGGCTCAACCTCTACTTTTGAAAAGAAAAAAAATCTTGCAGTTTTAGAAATAAAAGCGTTAGCAAGCACCTAAGAGAAACACTGCTCACACAGTGTGGAAAAGACTGTGGGCATCTCTCCTTTAAATTCTTTTCAAAGGTGATGAAAAAAAAAGAGCATTAATATACTCTGGCATTGGGGCTTTTGGCAGAAGCAAAATATCAGGCTTATGCACCCTGCAGAACTCTTCAAAACTTAGAACTTGAGATAAGAGCAAAAACCACATCTTGATTTGCTAGGCTGAGATTATTCCTACCGGTACCTTCAAAGGTATACAAAACGTTTGCTCACGTAACACGAAACAGGAGGATATGAAGAAGAATGGAAATGGGTGTTCTTCAGCAGTGAGGAACACTTGCACAGAAAACCAGTTAAACAGTTGGGGCACTGGGGTTATTGCACTCAGCAAGGAGAATCAGACAGATTGCAGCAGGAGCTATAGACAAAAGACAAGAAACCAAATGCTCTTCCTGATGGGTAAGATTACACTAACATGCCGTGTTAACGTTCTGATTTGGTAATTTCAGAATATAACTACAAAGAACCTGCTCCATCATCTTTTCCATTCCATTGCAGTGCTCCTCAAACCATTCAAGCAAGAAAAGGCACATACACCATTGCAATGATTTTCAGCAACCTAATTTAATTGCTTACTTTTTTTTTTTTGAAAGGCCAGTAGCATAGCACAGATCCTTAACCTACAAATGGCATGTGAATGCTGCAAGTGTGGATGCATGTCAAGGTAGTGATTCCTTGAACTGCTAGGTGTAAGGAAATTAACCAATGAGAATGCACATCGACTGTAATCTGAAACTTTCTGATTTTTTTTTTTTAATGTTAGAAATTCTTACTGCTTAATTTCTTCTCTATTTTTTAATCCAGTACTGTTTGTCCTTTAAAAGAAAAAAGGCTGTTTTCTCAGGATTGTGATCATATATCTAAGCATTTCTCTCTCTTCTTAGCCTTTCTTCCCTATGTAATATGTATACATACCCTTAACAAAAGATAAATTTGATTCTGCCATTAGATTTACCATAGTGTACTTTAAAACACACCAGGAAAGAAAATTAGAGCCTAGAAAACAGACTGCAAAGCAAATATCTTATTAGCACTTAAAGCAATGTAAGCATCATATTTATGCTTCAGTATTTAGCACTGAAATTCACCTTAACGTTGTAGCCTTAGTGAGTAGGTAGGAAGGGGACCAACAGAAGAAGCTGAGGTGAGCCCAAACGTGACAAAAAGTGTAGGCTGAATATGAACTTGCAACTAAGACTCTTCTTAACTGCATCTGCTTAACTCATGTACTTGCCAGCAGAATGCTGAAGTGTCAGAGACAGCAGAACCAAGGAAAATTAAATTAAATCAACATAGCCTCTTAGAGGCTATAATATATTGGTTTATTACATCAACAAGATAGAAAAGCTTTACAGAATATATTACAGAATATACAAATGTCTGCATTTTAAAGACAAAAAAAGATCTTTACAGTATTTTTCTCTTTAATAATTTGAAGAGCCTTGCAATAAATCCCAACATTTCCAAAGGTAAATATATAACTTTATTTACTGTTGGTTTGAAGTTTGCAAATGACTTGAAAGCTAAGCATTATTGCCACAATGATGTTTTCAGTACAGTTATACAGTGTAACACACATTTAACATATTGCAAATACGTATAGCTTCCCATATACACTCATCTGCAGTTATAATGCAGATTACAAAAAAGTAACAGGCAAAACAAACTGTAATGCTTCTGTAAAAATAGAAATATAAAAATACAGTAGTTAAAAAACAAGCAAGTGCTTCTAAAAAGGATCAGAAACTGGCACAAGGAGATACACCCTCTTTATCTTGTTCCTCTGATGGCAAGATTTTTTTTTCTTGTTAACTCTTCAGGAAACAACTCCAAGGCATGTTTGATTAGAACTAATGAATTAGAAGCTTCAGTGTTGTTTCACCAGGGAAGTTCAAGTTGTTAACTTTGTAGCCAAGTGTTCCCAGCTGCAGGAATGCATTAAAAAGCTTGTTAAAAAGCAAAAGTAAATATTTACAACTATGTACACTATTACATTCTTTTTGAGGCTCATCAAGATGCAGAAACATTTTACTCCTAATGGAGCCAACCACAGCCTAGAAGACAGGGTAAATTGTGATTAAATTGTTTCAGCTTGAATGTTTGGTCCTTATATGAAAATATAAATAGCACCACAACCGTTTACTCGAAGTATTTGATCCTACATATTTGATTTAGGATCTCCCTAACAAGAGGAATAAGCATAGTGTGATTCTTGAATTCAGCTTGTAAATGCATAAACCTGAGAAAAATTCCACCTAGGAACGAAAGAGCAACAGACCCTCTAATTAAAGGCTGTGTCAACCTTCTCAAAACTTAAAGAAAGCACTATCAAGAGTGCTTTATATAAAGGCTCAAAACATGCTCGCTAGCTATACTGAAAACAAAACCAGTCTGAACAAAGACAGTGAACATTAAAGGCTTCCTCCTCACCCCAGTCATCCCTTTATCATTAGTATTCAAACATGAATGTTTCAAACATAAAAGGTTCCAGTTGTACAGAGAAGGGAAATTAACTCCTGGCCTGATAAACACATGAACAACTCCGTAGTCCATCACCTCTACATTATAATCCCATCTGCTCTAAAGATTAAAAGAGTTATGACAAAAAATGTGATTTGTACTAAAATGTGATGTTATAAGATATCAATTATGCCTTCTTTATGAAGGCTTTCTTCCACTAAATTCAGAGGATGTGCCATGCATGTGATGTGTCCCAACATTACTGACTTGTAAGTTACCTTTATTAATACATTTGATTCTCAACACAAAATCATCTAGAATTTTCTAAGGCTAAGGTACAAATAAAATATATTTAAAAATAAAATACTAGCTGAAATTAAGTTTGGCAAATGAACAATAACAGTGCGCAAAATGTGCATGCTATATAAAAATGGCTTATTTACAAGTGCAGAGTTCTAATCTTGTTTTGAAAAATGCACTTTCCAAAGAAAAAAATGTTAGAAGTTGTAAGTGTGAAGCACAGTCTCAAATAGAAGTATCTCAAATAGAAGTCTCTGTAGATCCTAAAAAAGCCCCTAAAAAAATATCCCTAGGCCAAGGGGGCAAGAAGGGAAAAATCCATAACCAACTGCTGTTCCAAGACTTGTTTCAAAGGAAGCTGCCTACAAAGAAAAGAAAAACGTCACTCATGAAACAAATTTTGGCAGGGAACAGGTCAGATGACAAAGGGACTTTTCTAATTAGACATTCAATAACTATAGACAGGTGTGCAACAATTTTAAGATGTGATCTTAATTTATAAGCTCACTTAAATAGTGCACACTGCACAGGAAAAAAGTATAGAAACAAAAAACACTACTGGAATCTCTTTAACCAAACTACATTTTTTGTCCAGGATGCTTTAATATTTTATACTGCAGCTATCACCCAAATAGTAGTAGCAGTGGAACCATTAGATACCACTAATTTAATGTAATTAAACTATTAATGACCACTAATGAGAGTCACTATTTGCAACAGGAAAAAAAATTAAATACTCGCTTTTGTCTGTAAAAATGAGAGTGCCGGTCCCTTGGCAACAATATTTTTTGTCTCCACAAACCATCTGGAATCTTCTCACTTCCTTCCACAGATGAGGAGCATGCCAATGCACAGCAAAAATAATAAGCATGATGCAGTTTTCCTGAGAATAATTTTTGCCTGAAAATCAACAGCAGATATACACACATGGTATGGGGGGGGGGGAGTTGTCCTTTGACTGTAAGACTGTAAATAAAGAAGACCTTAGACCCAAAGGAAATAAGACATTATAACGGTTAACCTTTGGAAAAAAATGCTTAGCTTTTCTTAACAGAAATCACATAAAATAGCAGGCAAAGATAAACTAATTCACAATTTTATCAATGTCTGCACAAAGAAATGGAGTCTCTATAGGTTGACACAAAAGCTTCTCCTCACCAAGCAGCATAATCCAGTTCCATCCCAAAGAAACAACAGCCGAGGTTTGCTTTTGTTTTTTAAGGACAAGCCATGTATTTCTTCGCTTCTGCTTGAGAACAAAAACAATGCCCAATTGTCAGGTTTCTGCACATCAATGAGGCTGGAGCACAAACTGGAAGCCTAGAGTCAGCAGACACTTAAGCAGAAGTGTCTAATAAACTGGCAAAAGAGAGCTGTAAACAGATTCTCCTCCGTCCTAAAAGCAAGGATCAATGCAAAGGCCAAAGAACATCCAAATAATTCTATATTAGATATTACATATTCAGTTATATATAATAACTGAATGCATAATTTAACTTTCATGGTTACTTATTTCTGCCATCATCGTGATACTGCACTGGTCCAATATAAGTCATTTGATTTGTTCATCACACAAACAGAGAAAGAGGCTACTTGTAGGTCACTGCCACCAGCTACATCTCAATGTTTAAATGCCAAAAACCTACGGTCACTGCATTAACTTTGCAACTTGTTTATAGCTTCTCCTCTAAAATAGTGACCATAATTTATTTATTTGGACACTTCACATCAGTTCTGACCACTTGGTTCAAATTTACTCAAATAAATAATACTCAAATAACTTATTTTGGCATTATACTGTTAAAAATGTTAATGGTGCATTACTTGTGACAATGTATAGTAAAAACTGTTAGAGCAAATGTTCCTATACAGACTGTTCGTGAAGATGGGTATACTGAAAGTAAACCAGAAATAAAATGTCAAAAATTCCTGAATTTCCCACAGCCCAACATTTATCTCAGCAGCCTAATCTTATCAGTGGTATCTGCTTCTGGAAATTTAAACAGCTACATGGAATGTTTTAAAACTTCATCTTGCTCTTACATCTATGAAAATCCACACCAACCAATGTCTTCAGAAAATATTTTGTTAGGTTTTTTACTATATGTATAATAATGAATACGTAACTATATATGATAGGTATAGCATAACAAAAAGTAAAAGCATCTACTACACAATTCTAATAGCAGAAGAAAAAAAAAAAGTTTGTTTTGCCTGTTACTTTTCTTTTTCCTGAAAAGAAAAAGAGCATTAGCCTATTTTCCATATAATGAACTCCCACTAATTTCAGAGCGATTCCAAACAGCAAAAAAAAATAAAAATTTACAAGCTAGACAGCCATTTTATTATGCTATTATTAATATTGGGTTTTCAGCCATCAGCTCTCTTCCCTCACTGCAATGTAGCATGTATTTATAACAGAATATTTGAAAATAATTTCTGATTGACTACTAGATTTAGGGTTCATGAAACCTAAGCTTAAGTCAGACAACACACTATCACAAAAACACAGCTTGTAGAAACAGCAAATAAAAAGCAACATGTTTTAAAGCAGGTTTTATAGGCAACAACACAGCTACTTCATTACAAACCAAACAAGGCCTTTGGAGCTTTTTAATACACTGAGATAACACAGAGCATCAATTTCCTATAGCCAAAGAGTGGCACTTAGCAAGGCATCAAAAAAAAAAGATGTTGAATTCTCCTCAGTTGAAACAGATTTCTGTACTTCCTCACAAAAAAAGGCAGGTTTCTGATTGGCCATGGACTCGGTTTCTTCCTCTAAAGATCAGCATTTTGATCAGGCTTCCAACAGTACTACATCACCACAAAAAGACTAATCACAGCACAACATAATTTGATGTGGAAATCAAGTTGTGTAAGACTATATGACTTGTCTACTTAGCTGCTGTGGTTATTGAGGAACAAGCTTTTGATGGGTGATAAAGGTTTTTGGTTTAGTCTCAGACAGCTCACTAAGCCGGCAGTCTTCAATGCTTCCTGAGCTTTGGCTACTCAGGCTCCATGAATAGAAATTAAAGAAGAGTAAAAAAAAAAAAAAAAATACAACTCATACATACATAGTTTAAATAAGTACCTATCATCATATCATATAATAATTCACTGCATCTCTTAAAAGCACCAAAGCTATCTTGGCTGATGGAGCACAACAGGCAATATTTATTGCCCAAGCTGTCTATTGGGGAAAAATTAAGAACTGCCTCTTCTAGAGACTCTAAGAACTACCTTGTCAGGCAGGACAACACTGAAATTGTTTGTGCTGCAAGAAGACACGTGCGCTTGCGCAACAAACAAGCCAACTTCTAAGCATACAGTTAATAACACATACCTATTCCTTCAACACAAAACACATGGATGTTACCTGGTTTCTCAAAACATGCAGTCAAGAATATTTCCACAATCTTTCTGAGGCTTTTGTAGATGCCTAATCCTAGCCTTGGACATCATCTCACTTAACTTCAACTGCTCTGTACCAAATATTAAGTAGCAGCAGCTTTTCCCTTCAAGCTAATAATTGCTTATGATTGCAAAGACAAGTAGTCCCACAAGAAAACCAGCCACTACTGATAGAAGTCTTCTCTTGACTCCTTCACTTGTATACTCTTTTGGACAAGGAATACAAGGACCTGCTGAATTCGGAGGCAAATCATCAACAGTGTGAACATCGAGTGTGAACATATATTCATAAGTCTCTCCACTTAGCTATAAGTCTGTCCACTTAGCTATTCTAATATGCAAGATATTAATGCGGATAGTGCACAATATTTGTTCTTATTCTTCAGTAGTGACAGGCAATTTAAACCTCACACGGGCAAGCTGAATCATCTGTGCTGATGATGCAATGTCTACCTACTTATCGATTACAGAAACAGATTAGGTTTGTCCATTAATATGCAACTTTGAGGGACATTATGTTTTTATGGCACCAGACCAGAGAGGTGCCGTATGCCCTTTGGCTCCATTTTGCTATTATCTAACAAGCCCATTGCAGAACCAGGCCCTTTACAACGTTACTTTTTGCCTCCTTTTAGATGAGTCTTTTCTTCAATCACTTTCTTCTCCTTGCTTCCAGACATTAGCATGAACACACAAGCGAACTCAGAGTGCTATGTTGCCAGCTGCTGCTATTGCTGCCTGACCAAAATACAAAAAAGCAAAAAAATGGCTAACGAAGACACTGAGCAGGAGTAGCTGTGGCATCAACAAGAATCTGAAGAAGGTTCAACAAGAATCAGCTGGTGGAAGGCGGTGACACATACCTACAGAACACAGCAGGGGTTTGTTTTCCGACTTTTCTCGCTTCCTCAGAAAACAGGAGAGAAGAAAACAAACAGAATCATACATACTGCAGGGAAGAGCTCCCTCTTCTCCTGCTATGCTCTGGCTTCTTCACCACCTTTATTTTCTGACAGAGAAGGGGATAAATTCAAGAAATTAAACTCTGAGATGAGTAAGAACACTCGCCAAGCAACCGTACAAAGAAGCTGCAGTCTGGTTCACCATATTAGAAGCTTTATGGGATAGAACTTGGCATCTTCTCAGATCAAAAACAAAACCAAAGAAAAAAAACTTTTTTGTTCTCCTACTAAAATGAAAAAAAGTTCTGTAAGACAGCAAAGAAAGGAAGATGGGAAGAGGAAGTCTGAGGTCTAGAAAAAACAGTTCTGAGCTTTTAATGGTAAGTCATGTCGACAGCTCATAATTTGGGAGTCTTTACCAATGTCTTCTGAAAGTATTTTCTTTAGCTTCTTTGATGAAACAGACACAGAACAGAATCGCCCTAAAATCAGCCCTAAGCAGCAGGAACATCCCAAAATTTGCAGCTAGGGGTATTTCTGTAAACAGATAGTTTCTGATCTTCTAGAATTCAGCAAACACCATCCCTCCTTTGATAAGCTGGGGCAATAATGTTCATGGAACATATCTGGCTATTTTTAATCTGTATTTGCCTTTATGGTATTTGCAACGTGCATAATAAAAACTGCATTGCTAGTGATATGTCCACTTGATTCTGTTTGCTTGCTTGAATTTTGGAAACAAACTTTCATCTTCTTCACATCAGTTTCATCCCGCTTTTACGTTTCGATATGAAATTAGAATTCAGCGTGTTGTGAGCTGTTAACCACTGGGTCCATGGCTGACAGAGCAGAACAGCAGCTGCAACAGAGCCCTTAGCAGCAGCCTGAGAGACAGAGGAGTACAGAAAGCTTGGAAGCAAAGCGCCTACCGAACTCCAAAAGCTTGCTTCTTCACCTAGCAAGCAAAATGGAAGACCAATAGCAAAAATAACCAAAGAATCCTAAACTGTTATGCAGTCTGTATAGGGCTCATCACAACAAAGGTAATGCCTTTAATAGCACTGATGGTACCTAGAAGGGAAAGAAAGAAAGAAAAGAGAGCAAAACACTTATGTCTGAAGCACAGTTTCTCATTAGGAGAAGAAAGAAAGATCTCTTCCATTTCCAGGCTTGCCACACAACAGGGAAAGCATGGTAACAGCTTATTTGCAGCTGTGGAGGCAAAACAAATCTGACTAGGGCTCTGGGGTTTGGCCAGTTTATCCCTGCTGGTTACTGATTGCTTTCCAAAGAAATGAACAGGATAAGAAGTCAGTGGAAAAGATCCTTTGCTGTTCCTTATTAAAAAGAAAAAAAAGAAAGAGAGACAACATGAAAGGCGGGGGAATAAGTTTTCCAACTTATTGTTTCTAAGTAGTCTTGGACCATTTTGCACAATGTCCTGAATACAGGGAGTAGAAATATCCACATAGGCATAACGTTACAAAACTTTCTCTCGTGTGACACACCCAACTGTGGTAATGCAATCCCTGAACTGTAAAAAGACAAGTATCAAACAGTAGTTGAGAAGTAACCTCGCCTGCGATCGCAGTATTCCAAGCTGCTACCAGACTTTGCCTACTTCTGGTGCACATGCTCCAAGATCAAATAGGGGGAAAGCAAAAGAACTCTTCTTCTGTTCCAACTTAAGCTAGATTTTATATTTCAAATACTTATACATGGAAAAGATATCAGATAGTAGAAACTTTTTACTGCCTGTGCTAGCACAGGCATATTCCACCACCGAAAGTTGGATGTTAGACAAAACAAGCCTTGAAATAAGATGTGGTTTAGTTTCCTAACTGCAGGAATAATTAAACATTGGCAGAGCTATCCAGAAGAGGTGACAGACACACCATGATCTAAGCTTAAGATAAGATCAATTTCTAAGAGACATTTTTAAATTTCTCTCTCAGGAAAGTTCCATTGCCTGGGCATGTGGAGAAATCACACTCGATAGCCACAATAACCCACGTGGGCTTTCGGACCTATAAAACTACAAAGTTGCAAAGATGTGGAGAGAAAGGAATACTTCTGCTACTCTCAAAAGGTTGGTAGTGTTACAGGTCCAAATGACTGGAACAGTTAAAAGACTTGACCTTGTTCAGAGGTCAAGAAACACCTTCCCTCCAATGCAGAAGTGACAAAATGGGTTGTCTGGGGAACACGCAAGGTCTCAATTTCTTCGGTCACATCAAAATTTACAGCTAGAGATAGTCTATTACACGGACTGCCCTATAGAAAGGAATCTCAGAACATAAAGCTAACCAGGAGTAAGGAGGTTTTTCATCTTTCTCTATTATGTATGTAGCTTGCCTAGTGGCATCAGCTGAACATCTCCCATACAACGAATGCAGACGCAGCAGAGAAGCCTCAAGCTTTAGCAACATTTCTGTCTGACTCCTGGTCAGCAGCAGCCAAGTTAAACTGCATACAAGACCAAGGGTCTACCTAACACAGAAGGCTCTCCACAACTTGCAGTCCCTCTACCAGCCCCTTGAACTATTTGTTCAGATTTTGCTGCTGTACTCCCCTTCATCTCTTTATTATCCTACCAGGCCACATAAAGTCGTGGAATCTACTCATAAATCTCCTGGCCATGGTCATCCGGAGTACCAGAAGGAAGCTTGACAGAAGTGAGCGTGCAGCACTGACAAGCATGGGATCTGCTTCTGTTCCCTTATCCCCCCATATCTCCAAGCCAAGCACCACCAGCTCCCTGGATACATTTAGACAGCAGTGCACGCTCTTCGTGGATGCTCACTACCCTGCATCCTTGATTTTTATTCTTCCAATGCTCAACCTCCATCCCTTCACACCCTTCACAATACTTCAGCTTTCCTCAAACCTGTTTATCCTCCCCCTGCTTTCAGAGCAAGACAGGAGTTAGTTTTGTTAAGGACAGGCTAATGCCCATTCCTCATGGAAATAAAACATATACAAATAGCGACAGTCATTCCCAAGTAAAAGTCAAGTAAAAGGAGGCATCCTGTGCTTGCTCTATTCTAAAGTTCTCCCAGACTCTAGTTAATTTCAGCTCAGTTTTCCTCACTAGGATGCAGTCTACCTATTTAGTGATCTTCACTACACCCTTCCCCCAGCACTTGAACTCTGAATGCTTTTTGCATCCATAATTTCCACTGGCAAACATAAAAAATCATACGTCTGCTACCTCTTGCATGAAGATCCACCTTTTTTTTTTTTTTTTAAACTCTGACTAGCTTAATACTAGTGGAAGCATTCAGCTGCTGCATGCTACCTACCCTCTACGTACCAACCATGATCTTGTACACCTTCATCATTAGCCCCTCAAGTCCTATCTTCTAGACACCGAAGACTCCTTTATGAGAACTTTAACCTTTGACTTCTACCTGAAGTAGAAAACAACAACAAAAGCAACACTGACAAACACTGACTACAGTTCACAGAGGATCTTCGACAATTAATATCACAGTGTCTCAAAGTAATTATGTAAGCATGATATAGAAGCAATTTAATGCTTGTAATATGCCTCTGGATGGAGGTGACTGTCATCGTTCTTAAACAACAATAATTTTTACTTCAACTTTCTATTTTTCCCATTCAATGTAGTCAGTAAACATACGATGAGTAAGCTGATACAGCCCACTTGCATTTCTAGTCTTTGACAAAAATGCCTTCACTCAATGAAACAAAACTGTCACTGGATAGGAAGGGCAATTCAACTACAAATTGACTGATTAACAGATAAAAAATAAGAGGTTGGAACAACTAGCCTTCTTCACAAAAGAGGATCGCCAGTGGAACTCCACAAGGATCTGTTCCAGGTTTAATACCTTCAGTATTTTAAAGCAAGATCTAGCAAATACGCTTAATATTTACATGACATAGTTTGCTGATAATGCTTAGTTATTCAAGGTTGCAAAAGTGACGGCCAAAGATCTGAAGATGACCTTAATGATAGTGTTTAAGTAGGCTGTAAAATAGCAGGTAAGATTAAACATAGATAAATACAGTTAAGCAAATAAAAAAAAAAATCTACACTAGATTTATGTACACAATGAGAAAGTCTGAACCAGCTATTACCACTTAAAGGAGTGTTTGTGGAATTATAGTAATTCCCCGGAAGTGCCCACTCAATAGTCAAAGATTGTCAACAAAAAGAAAAAAAAAAAAAGGGCAGACAGAAGAGTAAAGAATAGAACCCAACAAACTATATAAATGTACAGGGTGTCATATGCTGAAATACTGTATCAGTCATGGTTATTGTTCCCCAACCCTGCTCCTCTGATCTCTGCATCACTGTCTCCAAGAAGGAACAGACCTGCAAAAGATGCAGAATACACAGGACATTGAAAAGGACAGAGTCACCTCTTTCTAGAACTCCTCTGGAAACAAGCAACTAGTAAATAAGAGTTATCAAGCCATAAGCCACACAGAAGAACACCGATTCTTTTTTTTTTCCACTGCCTCTTCCAATACAAGAACTAAACAAGGGATGAAACAAACAGGTAGGAAGTTGGAAAACAAACAAAAAGAGGATGGTTTTTCCCCACACGAGTTGTGCCTAAGCCATACAACACTCAGCCACCGGATGCTGTGGATGCTACAAGTATACATGGCTTCAACTACTGATTGGACAAATTCACAGAAGAAGAAACCCACTGGGGGCACTAAAAACAAATATCACCTCCAGTTCCGGAAATCTGAGAGCCACAAATTACTGCAGGCTGGGAAAGGTATTTCCTCAACATACGCTATACTCTTCTCTAAGCATCTGCTTTTGGCAGCTCAGAAAGGCAGGTTACTGGGCTAGTGGGATTGGTAACTTGACCAAGTACAGTCATTTTAATGCTCTTACGTAACACCTTAAAAAAAAAAGTGAAAACATTAATTGTATGTACATGTCAGATCTATAAGTGCAGCACATTAAAGGATCAGATTTTCCAAGGCCCAAAGGTCAGTACAGCGATTAACTACCATGGTCACAGTCTGATAAGTACTTTTTCCAACACTAGAGTAGCTTAGTCTTCCCCAGCCACAAACTTGTGAAACTGTATGGCAAACAAACGGTGAAATCTGAATTTAATCCCCAGCAGCTCCCTGCAGCTGTGCACACTGTTGCTTTGGTCCTGGCTCCAGACAGGGACTACTTAAAACAGAAGCAGCCCCCAAAGGAAAGATTTGTCAAGCTGCAAGTTGCATCAGTGGAAAGAGTATCAAGCTTCCTTTTGCATCTCCAAAGACCCTTTCCACCACCCTGTGCACTAGCAGCTCCTGACCTTTAAAGAAATAATGAGTTATTGAGATTAAAGACAGATTCTGTGAGAGGGATCATTTGCCCTGTATATTGAAGTTGCCCAACACGTCTACTTATTCCCAGTTGTTCACTGCATTTACAAAACTTCTACTACTTCAAATGGAAGACCAAAGGGAGAGGGGCTGAGACGTTCTCCTTCGAAGTTTAGGGGTTTCTTGCACAGACCAAGTAGAAGGTTTCCAAGTTTTAGCTGCTCATCTCCTCAAAGTCTGCATCCCACCAAATATTTGCCAGCACAGAGATCTTGATCCTACAAGTCATATCGGTATGAATGTTTAGTCAGAGTACCTGAGCTAAAAACACGCTGCCAGCATCTCCCATTTAAAAGGCTTGTGAACCTCAAATATTGGCGTTTCTGAATTTGCAGCCTTTCCTGTTTTGCAATAACAATGTTGTTCTGATGAAGCTCCCTGAGCGCTCGATAGAACATGATACAGTACGTAGCACATTCTGTATCCATGGTTTGTAACAAGTCTGGTTCTCAACTACCAAGAATAGAAGCAATTTCCTCCAATTTCCACGTCAATATACCATACACACTGTGTCATAACAGTACAGCAAGCACCTTGCTGTTGCCTACAAGAGTTCTACCAACCAATATTTTAATGGGCAGTTTGGAAGAGAAACGGTCATCTCTTCTGTTTTTAAGACTTTTTATGGCCTGAATAAGCACATTAGCATTCTTCAATTGTTTCAGAAAGAGATAAGCATCAAAAGCAGCAGCACCTCTGCCCTCTTAAGTACCTGGTTTTATAAGGCACTAGAGAATAATATTAAATGGGGAAAGAAAAAATCACTACACTAGAGGTCGCTTCTTCCAGATCCCAGTCCAAGAAGTCTATATTCAAGACACCCACCAGTCAAAACCAAAATGCAAGTCCACTATCGCTGAAGGCAGTGTCTGATTTCCAAGACTCCCAACAACATTTTGTCTTCTGGAAGGTCAAGACAGGTTCTGAGCTCGGCAAGACTGCATACATCACTGGGGCTTCTAGAGCAGCCTTCCATCTGCATACCTCTTGCAGCTAGTAGATCCCTGATAACCAGTTAAATCCAGAGGAAGGCTCACAGTTTAACAACTAAAATATAACATTTTCAAATAACACTAAGCAAGTATTCATGTTTTTGACTCAGAACTCAACAATGGTCATTTCTGTTCTGAAATAAAGTTTCTCCAAGTATCCAAATGAAAACACCTTTCCCACCCTTCCCAATTTAAATATACCCAAGTACAACTTTCAGATAGCTAGCAGTGGGAGAACAAGCATCGACAAATGGCCTAACTTAGAGACCAGTAAGTTAGGAAAGTTGTCCTGTACAACAGTTGCTAATACATAATCTTCCCAAGTCTTCGCAGTAATTCCAAATGAACCAATGGTGTTTAGTATTATTTCCAGCACTTATGTTTATAGTGCTGTACAGACATGAAGTCACCTTCATGCGCATAATGCAGCTCTTCTGAAATAACCTAAGAAATTGTTTTTAAAAGCTGCAGAGTAAATCTGAGCATCTGCAATAACGATGCAAACTTAAGACACCTTTTTGACAGGAAATGTCAAAGAACAGTTCTCTTTGCTCCTAAAAATGGCAAAACAAAGCAATGAATTACTGCATCTTGGGAACCTTTCTACTTGTGATACTTTCTTCTCAAAAAAAAAAAAAAGCATCGGTTGTCACCTGCATTTTTAAACTGCTAAGTCTCACCTCACATTTTTCTTTCATGTAAAACTAGGAATATTAAAATGTATCCGAACCAAAGGTTAAGATCTGTTGGGTCTCTCATCCCTGCAATCTTAAGTAGCAACCAGGAGATCCTCTTCTACAGGGGTGAAATACGTGAGTGTACGCACTGAACATAAATGCTCTTATTTTTAACAAGCCTACATATTTTTAATAGCTACAAAATTCAAACTTCCCAAATAAATCATTTCTTGTGTTAAGAATGAAGACAAAAACGCTAAGATATGTGTCACAAACAGTGTTACGATGAGGAGTGACCTGCGGGAGGTTCCCAGGAAGGATTCTGCACTTAACAGCAGCCAGCACATAACACCAGCTAGATGTCACCGCATCCTCCCTCCCTCCATCAGCACGCAGGCAGGACTCCGGGCACGGGAAGCCTCGGGGCAGCCCCCCACCACTTCCTCCGCCTGCCTGACAGCCCCCAGCCAGCCGGCGAGCGCCAGCTTCACCCTTTTTCCCCCTCCCCGGGCCGAGGAAATGCGCTCCACGTGGGGGGATGCCGGCAGCACGCCGTCCCCACGGAGAGCTCAGCCTCCCCTCAGCCCTCAGCACCTCGACCCCCGGCCTCAGCTCTCAGCGACCCCCCGGCCCCCAGCCCCCCTCACTGCCATGCCAATGCCTCCCCCTCCCCCGCCGTTACCCTCTCCGGCGCCCCCGCGGCCTCCGGCTCCTTCCTGCCGCCCCCCAGCAGGGTGGCTCTGCGCTCCGCCGCGCTGGCGGCCACCGCCCGGCCGCCTTCCCTCCGCGGCGGCGGCGGCGGAGGAGGAGGAGGAGGCGCCGCCGCTTTGTCCCCCCGGGAGCGGCCCTTCCTCATCGCGGCGGCGCCTTCTCCTCAGCGGCGGCTGCGGCGCGGCTCGGGCCCCATGGAGAGTCACGGAGAGCCGGGGCGGCGCCGCCGCCACCGCCACCACCACCGCCGCCGCCACCACCTGCGTGCGGGGCGGAGGGACATGCCCGGCCCCCGGCCGCCTGTCAAGGAGCGCGGGCGCAGCGGCTGCCGCGGCGCCGCCCCCCCCCGGCGGCGGCCGCCTCCTCCTCCTCCTCCTCCTCCGCCTCCTCACAGCCCGCCCGCCGCCGCCGCCTATCGCGAGAGCAGCTCCCTCAGAGCGGGAACAGGCGCGGGATTTGGGGGGGGGAGCGGGAAGGGAATGAGCGCGAGACTCGGCCACGAGGGGCGGGCGGGAAGGTGCGAGGCGGGAAGGCGCCTCGCTGAGGGGAGCCCCCGGGGGTCGCTGCGCAGGGGCTGGTCCGGGGGACAATAAAGACATTTAGAATCATAGAATCATTACGGTTGGAAAAGACCACCAAGATCATGTGGTCCAACCATCCCCCTACCACCACCCACTAACCCATGTCCCTAAGCACCATGTCCAACCTCTCCATGGACACCCCCAGGGACGGTGATGCCACCACCTCCTATTTACTCAAAGGCAACAACGTCTCCATCTGGTCCTTCCATGCACTTTTTAGTTGGAATGAGATCCCATCAAGGAGCAGATTAAGGTGTAATTCACCGTCTCCTCAGTAGAGGAAGACAAACCTACAGAGATTCATTACCTCAAGGAGTAATCAGCATGTATCATCATCTTGTGTTTCATCTCAGTAATTCACACCCTTTCTGCATTTTTGCCTTTGCAAATTATTTCCTGAGGGTGTAAATTACCAGTTTCTGCATCCATTTTTCACAAAATAACTTCAGAGTTGCCTTTTTCCTGACTGCGTAACAAGAGAGAAACTTTGCCACTCCTGCAGGGAAAAAAAAAAATGTTTACCAAGACGAAAAGGTTCATACATCAGTCAAGCAGAAAGTCTGATTTTATAAATTATTTATTCATTTTGTACAAACAAAGAAAACAAAACTACCCTTTTAAATGATTTTTTGATGTACATGATTGGGAGCATTTTAAAATAATTATTAAGAAAATTTAAATTCTTGCTGAAAACCATTTGAGGATGCTGGATTAGTCACAGAGATCTTTTTCGGTTATAATTGTATATGAGGGAGATGGACAACCATGTGGAATTTCCCAGCTGGGAATCCTGCCCTAAGTAAATGTAAATAATGCAAATTTATGGAATCTTGGCATCCGCGATAATGTCAGTCTATTAGGATGGCACAGTGCCTCGTCATAATTTGGCTGGATCTTTTCCCTGTTGCAACATAGATGCCAATTAGTTATGTGTTGGTTGTGGCCTGTGGGCCACCTTGCACTGGCTCACACCTGTTTTCTTCATGTGCCAAAAAAAGAATTCAGAGGAAGAGAAGTCGCAATGAGAATTTGAATAACGCAACCTGCCTTTGAAACATATTAAAAACAAATCTTTACTTGTGACTTTTAGATAGAATTATAAATAATTGCCTTCTGGTCCAGTATTTTTCTGAAAACAATTTTAAAATATTTTTTATCATCCTGAATCAAAAAGCCACTTGGGGTTTGATAGGACATTTTGCTTGTAAAAGATTGTGTTCAGTTTGCTTCGGGATGATTTACTTCTCAGCTTAATCCCTGTTTAGTATGTTGGACTCAAGATGGCTTTTCAATATTTTTGAAACAAAAGAACTGAGGTTTCATGTTGAATGAGTAGGAAAAATACTCATTGTACCGATTTTCTCATATTTTTTCAATTTAAACTCTTCGCTGAATATGGCCTGAATCTGCAGACCAAGCTGATTGACCTGACGTTTCTTTTCCGTATGAGCTTTGTCTGAACTTTCTTCTTCCAACTTTGAGTAAAATTTTGAGGCATAGCATGGAAAAAGGGTAAGGATGAATGAGGCAGAGCATGGTGCATACCCACCTATGCACACAGTTTTCGTCTCCAGCGATACTTCATCATATACAAAAAGATAGAAGAGTAATTAATGAAGGCTTATAAAGGGGCTGATTCTTCACATTATCCAGACTGCCTAACATAGAGCAAAAGCAGGGGACCACAGAGAGCCAGCATGGCTTACTTACAGATACTCACCTAATTAATTCTGTTTCTCTCTGCAGTTCCAGATTCTTCCTTGCCCTGGCTTCCACCTCCCTTTTCAACCATACAAAGAATGTCTGAGCATGATTTTCCAATTCAGAAGGTAGCTGGAACAGTGCTATCCAGGAAGAATTCCCTTATGTTCTCCCCTTGATGGTTTAAAGGGACTTTGGTATGACAGAACACAAAATCTAGTCCAGCTTATTTCCTAATATTTTCGGAAAGGACAGAAATCTATCTAGAGCAATTTTATGACTGCTGAGCAGTAATAATTCCTGGAGCTGGAGTAGAAATACACAGTTTGAAGCTGCAAGGTTAAAACCTCTTTATTCCAAACAGAATAGAAAATGCAAAATAGTAGTGTTATTAGGGTGCTGCTGAGCAAGAGAATTTTCTCTGCAAAATGAAATACTTTACCTGATCATTTGGATTCCTATTAAAGCGAATTCCAATGTTTAGCAAAACCAGTGCAGCACAACAGCCAGCTGATCACCTATTTTCACTGTTTCCAAGGCAGAACTGCATCACTAATGCCACCAAACGAGTATATTGCTAAGGCTTGTCATTTGTCATTCTCCTCACGCAACATCCATAATCTTCACTCTCAGTATTTCTGCTCTGTGTGAGATGGAGGAAATGGCTTTAGCCGTTCTGCCTGTTAAGCTATCACGCACCTTCTGTTAGTGACCCAGTTCTAATGGTATTCACAGTGAAGTTTTGGTCTTCACGCTGGAATACTAATGTTTGGCAATTGGCAATAAGCTGCCAGCCCTGAAGACAGCACAGTACTGTGGGATATGTTGTACTAGACCTGCATAGAATGTCTGTAATGACAAGTAATTATGCAGCCTGCATGTCGTCAACGTGACTCCTGGCTATTTCCTTAACTTCACCTCTGTGACAACATTCTTTTTTCAAGATTCACTAGAAAAACAGCATGATATAACTACAGACCAGTTGTGAGCAAACCAAAAAAAATAAGGATAAAAAAATATAGTTATGTAGACCGCAGGAAGAGTAAGAGTTGCTAGGAAAAGGTTTGACTAAGGCTAATCAGTCTTTATAGAATGATGCTCCACTTTGTTCAGCAAAAAGCAAGACGCCAGCCCCAGCTCTGCCATGGTGGCCAAGCTCTGCATGCTGCCTGCACAGCTGAGAACTGCAGCCAGAGTACAGCTCCCCACCACCAACCCCAAACTCCAGAAAAATGGTAAAAAATATAGGATTTTCCAAAATAATGCAGGAGAATTTTTAGGTATAGGACTTTGACACACTCTAGTCAAAATTTATTCATGATCTGGATCTAGTAAGGTCTGCTATTTGAGAAGTTCTGCGTTAGACTTTTGTGTAATTAATAATTCTCATAATTACATGCAGACTGTTTTTACAGGAAAGATATAAACACTCATGTTTTAAGGCAGAAGTTAATCACTGAACTAAGGAAGAGTAGGAAGGAATTTCTTACAGGCAGGTTATTCCATAAGATTATATTATATATATTATGTGTCTTTACTGGAAACTAATACTATTATTTGGTCCCTGAGACTGACTGATAAAGTAAACCAACTGACAACCTGGTCCAGGATGGCAATTGCTGGATCTATATATAGCAGAAGTCGGGTCATAACACAATATGATTTCCTTTCCAATTGTTATTTTCCTTCTTTATATACTGTGAAGGACATTCATCCTTGTTTACAGTGATGCAGTATGTCATAGTGACAGCTTTGCACTGCTGTAACCTTGTTCTAGATATCATATTTACATCTGATAAGGAGGTAGAAGATGCAAATACACAAAACCTGTGAGGTTTCGGGAGAGCTCAGTGCAGTAGCTAAATTAACAGCACTTCTTAGCAACAAAAACTCAGCAAACACATCATAGCTTTAAGGAGACAGATAGAGTCCAGCGAATACGCTGCCTTTGCAGTCAGCTTGGACTTGATCGTACAGCAATTGCCACAGTGGAGCTGTTACCCCTAGGGCTAACAGGGTACAAATTCCATATGTGTATAAATACGTATACTTGTGGGTATTTCTAGAAGGTCCAGAAAAGGAAGCACATGGGGAACAGAGAGATGCTGGCCAGCAGGAGTAGCGTCAGATCCTATCTGTTGTCACCTTCTCTTTGTGCACCCAAACAAAGATGAGTTTTAAGGAGGGCTGGTGGAGGATGACACAAGGTGATACTGCTGTTTATGGAAATGCCTCCCAAATATGAGATGACACATACAAGAAAGCAAGCCATTGAAATCCAACAAGTGTGCAGTGGAAACTGGCGCTGCAACACTTCTAGGGACTTAACCTGTCTGTATTGAAAGAGAAGAGAGAGAAAGGTTGTAGATAAACTACGAAGGGATTGGAAATGAAAGAAGCTTTTGACTGATAGAACAGAGAGAGGAGCCATTTGAGAGATGCAGAGAGAGAGGTGACAATGTAAAGAAACGAACTGTGAAAAAAATACCTTTTCTGGGAGTGCTGTGGTCAATTTTCTAACCAGAGATTCACCACAAGGCAATGAATGAGCAAAGCTTTCTAGAACTAATAAGTGCATGGGACTCATTCCTCACAGAAGTCAGCAGAGACACTACAATGACCTCAACTGTGTCCTACTTAAAACTCATCCCTGCTCTGATGCTAACAGGAAAAGCTCAGCAATGATTAATCTGGTGGTTTCCTGCCATCGCCTTTAATATGCTGACCAGTATGAGCTCACTGTTACCTTGTGTTTGCATTGTTTTCTTTATAGACCTGTCGGCTCTAAATTTTGATTACAAGGTGTTCAATGTACCAATGAAGAAAAAACAGAACACTCACACAATGGGGCTCAGAGGCTGGCAGTTCTGACTTAAAGTACTGCCAGTCCTACCCTGCACCGTTTGTCTCTCTCATTGTGATATACCGCCCTTTCCCTCACAGCAACACAACTGTTCCTACAGCTGTGCTATAAACTGGACTGGGAAATTGATTTGGCTAGAAACACTGGAGGCAGGGAATTGCTGGATTTTTATTTTTTTTCTGGATCAGTTCCCCCATCAGCTTGGGAGCACAACCCTATCTGGGTTGTGCCAGCACAGCGAAGGGAATGGGGCAGCACAGGGTGAAGGCACAAAAGGGGGCTGTGGGGATGTGGCCATCCATCACCCAGTATTGGCACCATATATTTCCAAACACTACGTCACAACTTTACTCAGGGACATCTATTATTACCTCTTTACACTCATAATTACAAACACTTATAATTAAGTGTAAATTTAAAAAATAGTATTCATACTCTTCTGAAAAGAAATACATCATAAGTAATTGTAGACAATTCAATCAAATAGTAACAGTCTAAACCAGGGACAAGATTGCAATTGGTTAATTCTGGAGTGTAGGTCAAGCTGGACCCACATTTTCTTTGTCACTTGTGAGAGCCCACATCACAGCACACAGTCAGTCAGTAGCTATCCAAACCAGAGCCTATTCTTTGTAAAAAAAAAAAAAAAAAAAAAGCAATAATTGCTAGTGGTTCAAGGAACCTCACGGTAACAGACTAGCAGAACATGAAAGGCAAATGAAAGACTAGGGCAAAGGAAGAGCATTCAGTTATGCTTTCAAGAGGTTCTCTCAGCTCAGCAATACGGTAAAATAAGTAGATTTTTGTCCCCTTTAATTTTGAAAAAACTAACATGGGGCTTAAAGTAACATTTTTGTAAAGACGATTTTGTTGTTTGGGTTGTGATTGGTTTTTCAGCCTACTATTCATTAAAATCTCTACTTTTTTTTTGCCCTTTTTTTTCCCCCACTGACTCATTCTCTTGGTTACATAAAATTACTGGTGCTTTTGTCATTTCTGTGCTCTTTTGGAGAACTAGCACAACAACATTTGTGTACTCAAAATAAAACAAAGCAAGTAAGCCTTACTTCATACCATAATATAATTCTTACACAGGCAAAATGAAAGGAGAAATACTGGCCCCACTGAAGTGAACAGAAACAAGATGCACCTTGAATTCAGCAGCGTTAAGATTTGACCTCAGCTTTTTGTTTCAAGTCAGGAGTGCCAGACTGAGTCCATCTGGAGTGTCTCCTTTGGCATTCAGCTTGACTTGTGACATGATGCGTTCAGCAGAGACTTGTGAATATGAACTCACGGTTCTGAAGTCTAACAAAATAAAAGTCAATAATGTACGCTTAACTGGTCAGCAAGTAATATGCCACTTATTGCAATTTTAAATGCAGTTCTGCAAAGGAGCTTCAGGAATGACATTAAATTAGATAACAACCTGTGTTCCTCATTACATTTCTTGTCGCAGTTAATGAGAAAAACACTTCCATCTTCTGAGTGTGCAGGCTCATACTGAGATTTGAGGAACAAGCAGATTCATTTCATTAATACCCACTGCAATCTATAATAAATTTGTAACAGGCCAAATACTCTCATTTATGCTCCTGAAACTCCATCTCACTCCAGTCACTGTGTTGTTGCACTTTCAGGATGCCAAAGAGGGAAACAGATCTGGCAATTGTCACAGGATAGATGTGCAAACAATTTTCCCCTTAACCACATAAACTTTGCAGAGTTAACAAGAATATAAAACCGTAAAAGCTTACTTCAGTCATTAAAGAGATCTGACTCATAAAAAAGGAATCGCTCTGTTGAGTTAGGAGACGTCAGTTGACATAGTTACTAAATTGATAGCCAGAAGCTGGAAAGTTAGCAACTAGCTAGAGTTGCTTTATTTCTTATACTCTTTTAACCTAACGGCCCACGAGACTCTTGCCAGAAGAAATTTACTCAGGTAGATGGCTCCTGAGCCCTTGCATAGCAGTGTTGTGATTTTGGAATAAATACATGCTTCTACTAGTGTCACAGGCCATTATAAATCAGATCATCAGTTCATAATGTAATAATAATTTAATGTAGTGATGCCAGGATTACTGTCTGTGGTGATATCTGTAACATCATACATGCTTTAACTCTATATAGAAACTTTGAAAAGATTAATAGAAGTTCACAGGGCAATAATATTAACATTAAAATTAAATGGTAATAGAAATAACCCATTCAAGTATGTGAAGGTATACGAAATTTCCTTTAACAAATTTCTTGGTATAATACATCACACAAAACTACCCAGAGAGTACTTTAAGAAAAAAGAATCAAGATTCGTTTCTCAGGTGATGGAGATGTATAGTTGAGATCTCTAAAAGCTCCTGAGCCTGAGCCTGCTTACATGAATTGCTAACCAAAGCCAAGTCTGAGAAATCACAAACATATGACAATTTTCCTTCCTGCTGCTAGAAACTCTGCCTAATCTCCCAGCAAGTGGTCCCATTTGGCTCATATTCCAAGCCTGAAAAAGATCCCAGTTTCCTATAGTTTAATATAATTTCTATGTCAATTCTGTAAACAGAGGCATTACAAGAAACCTCTGGCATGCTAACACCTTTACAAGTGTGCATGCATTTCAGGCAAACCAAGGAGAAAGGCACAGAATATGTACTATTTCTGTGCCTTTTACCAGGCTGGCGAACCCATCCACTCATCCCAGTGTTTAAAGTGAATGTTTATATCGCACAGTGGTCTTCCTTTTTTATGAAGACACAGAACAAAGTACCAAGAAGGATGCACAAGTCCTTTACATTACAAATCAGCAAGGAGCTCATTTAATTTCAGCCAACACAAGGTCAAGCCACTTGAGGTGAAGGCATAGGTAATAAGGTAGTAGATTTACTTCAGTTTCTTCTTTACTTACTTTATGCCCCTTTAAACTTAAGTGAATTCATTCTTTAAACTTGTCTTAATTAATTTAATTAATTCCAGGGGAAAAAAAAAAAAGTTTCAACTGATCTGAAAATAGCTTTTTTAAGCCGGCAGCATTTTTGCTTCAAGGCTAGAGCCAGAATAGGAATCAATGCTTATAGTTTAATAGAGATTGGTTTGTTATCATACTCAGTAAGTTTGCTCAATGAGATTCACACCACACTACCACTGTGCCAATGTTTGCTTTTTTTCAAGCAAAAAAGGTTTGTAAATACTGACCCCAGAGTATTACCTGACAAACCACTGTTGTGTTTTAAACACAGAAACAAGAGACGCTATTTTCCTTACGCACCTAAATAATTGCAGGGTAGTCAGTGGCGTTGCTTGTTAGAGAACTCAGTGAGATTTGATCCATCAAAGTACAACTATTCATAATCACCATGTCTACCTCCTGTGATGGTTTATGTCCAGATGCAGAATCCTCCCTGCAGAAAGCACACCTCGCAGTGACATCCAGTGAGGAATCACTGTCAATGGGACAAGCGACAGTTTCTTCCAGTGCTTGTGACACCACCTGGAAGGTTATACATAAGGCAGGTAGAGCAAGTGGAGCAAACAGCGGCAGGTTAAAAACAGAATCTTTTGAACAAAGAGCAAAGACCTGGGAATCAGGAGATATGGATTCTCTTCCAGGGGCTGCAGTAAAATTACTGTGTAACCCAAAGCAAGCTGCTGTATCTATAGTTAAAATTAAGCCAGTCAGGCTGAAATATGACATGTTTTTTGCAATGTCTCTAATTCAGTGAAATCTGTGATAAGAGCCTAATGAAACTGGTGTAAAATGAATCTAATAATTAATCACAAATCATTGCAAAATCAGACGGGGGACAATTGTATTTGGTATACAGGAGAGCCGTTGTTTTTCTAATGCAAACCTATGTTTGTACTTTTCTGTTTATCATGTCCACATTTGCAAGCAATAAAAGGGCATTATGTGCTGGTCATTCCATCTGCTTTTGAGATAAATCTATGTTAGCATTTCAAAGGGTCAAGGAACTCTCCAGGGCAAACAAATTCTGGAGCACTGATGCCAGATGGTGTGTATATAAAGCAGAAAATGAGAAAAGCAATTTACTCTGTTTCTGTTCCGGGGAGAAGTGTCACCCAGAAGGACAGCAAAAGAGGTGAGAAACTACTGAGGAACTGTACAGGCAGTTTCTTTCTTCTGTATCATGCTGTTTTCTTTACATCTGAAAAGTTTAGGTACATACAGGAGCTGTGGTTCTTATTCAGGCAAAACTTCCAAAAAGATACTAGGAATATGTAACTAAAAAATTAAGGGTTAAACTAATAAGTTGTATAAAGAATTATGTATGCATTAAATTATGTCGCATGTTCTAGATTTATCTGTATAACTAACTCAATATGTAGTCTTTTAGAGAAATTTTAGTCTCACAGACAAAATGGTTTTTATCTTCCATTTTTGACTGAACTCTACAAGAGAGGCAGAAAATAATTGACCAGATTCGTAAGAATAAATTAGCATAGCCTCAATGAAGGTAAGGTGGAGTTTATCCAACTCAGGTGCTGGCCACCATCTCATAGTCCACTGTTAGCTCATTTGTGGCTGTATTAAATGTGTAATGTCCCATTGAGCAACAGAACTCTGCAAGTTTTAGGACTAATCAATCTTTTCTTCAAATCTAGTGAAGCAGTGGAATATCTCTTGGAAGATAAATTCATCAGTATAAGAAATTTAAAATCATTTTCTTAAATGCTGAAAATAATAATATAGTTTTATTAATAGCCTGAACTAATGCTTTTTTTCATTGGCCACCAAATGCCAAAAATATGTAGTAGAAGTTTTTAGACATGAGCAAAGGAAAGGGAGAATGAGTGTCCTAATATTTATATGTGCATCTCTGCTGAGTATATTTTAGTTGTTTATATACGTGGCTTTTCTTAAAGCAGACTTTTGACTTTCCCTAGAAATAAAAGACACCAGTAAAGACTTCCCTCCATACAGGAAAAGAACTGAAAAATGATGCTGAGGTTTGCTGTCACCATCTTCGCTGTCATAACATCATCTACCTGCCAAAAATACGGATGTCTGGAAGGGGACACCCACAAACTGAAGCCAAGTCCTGAGCCAGATATGCATGAATGCACGCTGTATTCTCAATGTAAGAGTGGAAATGTTTTTGCTGAAGCTAGCCTGGAAGTCCAGCTTCGTACACGCTAATTGTTCTGGCCATTCTTGTAGTTTCTTAAAAGACATTTAAGATGCAGTATAAATTGCATTTGAAAAACCTCCCTCAATGGCATTTTGCTGCATGCAAGTCAAGAATAAGATTCTGGTTCTTAACAAAGTCAGCTGCAAAACTCCCAGTGGCTTTCTTTATCATCTTTTAAAAAACCTGATGCAGTTTACTTTTTTTATATCTCCATCTGCTTGAAAAGCCTTACAGCAAAGATGGCCCATTGTCATTAAGTGAAAGAATATAAATTAATTTAAATATATTAATTGTATTCCCCTCTTGATTGTACTAGTGAATTAACTACTATCCCTATTAAATAATTAAAAACAGCACTCTTTAATTAACTGTAGCAAATTACAATTTTTAGTTTTCCACACAAATTGGAAACAGTTAAACTTCTATAGTGAGCAAAGTATGGTAAGCATGTTTAGTACATTTCTTCAATTCTTTTTTTCTGTTTGGTAACTTTTAAAACGAGTATCCCTCAGCATATAACATCTGGCAGAATACTAGTAGGCTTCGTGGGGCTGCCTGGGCACCCCTTTACAAAGCAGTGTTGATGCCAGTCCCTCTCACTTCTCATTTACACTGCTGCTTCCAAAACCAAAAATGTAAGAGCCTGGGTGCATCTGGTTAGTACCAAGAGACTTTATCATGTTATGGACCAAAAAGATTCACCTTACATTTTTAGTCTTCCAAACATAGTGTTAAAGAAAATCCTTACTGTAAGATCTTTGTTTCATTCCTAACAGCTTCCTGTTGCTATGCAAACTTCACAGAGCAATTGGCTCATTCCCCAGTAATTAAAGTAAACAACAGCTACTGGAACAGATGTGGGCAGCTCAGTAAATCGTAAGTCAGCTTTGATGTTGTCTATGTCCTGGTTCAACAGAGCTGTGCTGTGGCAGCCACACAACGAACGTTAACACACAACGAACGTTAACTCCCTGCAGATGGACTGTCCCTAGGTTGCCCTAGAGAGAATGCCACCCAGTCCCCTTCCCATCATCTCCCCGCTGTATCTGACCAACATCGAGCTCTTCTTTTTCTCCTCTCACAAAGCCCGTCAATCCCTAAGTACACACTGTTTGCGCAGAGGGATTTATGCCTTTTTATCAATAAAAGGTTACGTTTTTTAAAGTTTGCTTTCAGTGTAGAACCAGATCTGGCAATGCAAAGCAGTCGTAAACGCAGCAGGTAACAAGCACGCCGCGCCTCTGTACCACTACAAAGCAACCAGCAGCGAGTGTGAACCCTCCTCAGCACAGGCCAGGTTCCTCTCTTTTTTGGGAAAGCTGATCAACTAGATGATTAAATCTTCCAAACAAAATTCACAAGAGGACAGAAATAAAACTTCTGAATATTTAGAATAAAAATTCTTGTAGTCCTGTGGGTTTTGTAGCCATGAAGAATGTCTTCATAATTAAGATTTTTAGTACCCTGTTAAATGTTAGAGCTGTGAAACATGGCAAGATACAGAAATGAAAGAATGAAAGTACAAAACAATTAAGCAAAAACAGATGTGCAAAAGTCACAGCTATTGCCTGCCACTCCCAGAAGAGCTGTGTTTTTAAGTAACTTCAGCTGGCTGTGGGAAAATCTAAAGATTAGTGAAACCATTAGACTACGACAGAAAAAAATATATTATACTATAGTTTTAAAATATTTTATTATTGCCTTGAATCATCCATGCCAGGAAAACTCAAGGCCTCGAAAGTTTATGGAAAGCTTACACAAATAGGGCTGAAATATGCATGGAAACATTTGTGCAGCCTTTAGTTGGCTACGGTAATTGCACGGTCAGAGTCTGTACACAATGCCAAAAGAATGAGTTTGGAACCTAGCTACAGACACGACAAAACGATGCTTTTCTGTGTTTTTCTCCTAATCTGTAGTATTGTATCCACATCAAAGCAGGTCTAGAAAATTGAAGTTATAGCCCTGATGCTGAGAAATGTGTTTATTTGTGGCTTTTCTCACCCACCACAGCTGTGAAGATTTCACAAAGAAAATCGAGTGCTTTTACCGGTGTTCTCCACATGCTGCTCGCTGGATCCATCCCAGCTACACTGCTGCTATCCAGGCTGTTCCACTGTGTAAAAGCTTCTGTGATGACTGGTAGGTTCACCTTGTTATCGAAGTATCTTTATTTAGTTTTAATATGCCTGTGTTACTCAGGTGTCAGAAAGCACAGGTGCATGAAGCACAGACTTCCTGAGCAAGCAGCAATAACATTTTATAGTGCTGCAACACCTTTCTGGCTTTTCACTTGTTTTTCCTGTTTGTTTCTTGTTTGCCATCTCTACCTTTTCCTCTGTTAAGCTACTGCCTCCAAAGCAATAACGTCACAGGCTGAATGCAGGATGGAGTCATTTTTTGTCACAGCTTAGTGACTCAGAGAGCACCGCCCTGCTCTCCGTGAGGAAGAGTGATGCAGTGGCATCAGAAATGCATGACATGAGAGAGCATTCCCCACGTGCACAGGCACTAAGAGCAGTAAGGGCCCATCCACCCTTTGAAATACCCATGTCTGTGAGTTAGCATTTATTCAGTTAGCATTTCAAGTCTAAATACTCGACCATGAAATGGCACGTTTCTTTTTGTGTATAAAAATGCACTGCAAAATCACGAAAGCAGCCAGTTCATGTATATTTTAATTTTTAAAATATAATTTAATTATATTTAGCCTTTTCTCTTTCCTTCCATCATCCCTGTCTCCAAAGCCACTTCTAAAAGCTTGAATATCGGAGGAACTTGCAGACAAATGATGCTAATAATAATAACAGTAATGAGCAAGCGTAATAGCATTTAATTTTGTTTCCCAAAATACAGCATGAGGGAATCAGATTACTTTTTGAGTGCAAGACATGTACTGGGACAATGCAGCAGCCCCATCTGTCCTTAGTCTTGGAGCAGGAGCATCATATCCAGGTGGAGTACTGAGATTTTTTCAGTGGCCCATATCCAGCATGTATCTCTCCCTCCCTCCCTGAGATGTTCCATCATAAATAATGTCATTGTGCCTCATTCAAGTCCCAACATCATATTCGTGTTGTGCCTAGTAACTACAGTAACTTGTCTGTGTGGTTAAATCGGTGTGAAGCATGGCATGAGCAGCACAGGCTGTGATCGCACTATAGGATTATAACTGCTAGTGTCCCTTGAAGGTAGTGAACTGTGAATGTCTGAATCCTTTAGGATGCCCTGAAAATCATGGAAAACTGTTTTCATACTTTAAAAATGTTACCAAAGAGTTCTTCTTGGAAGCACAGAACATAACAGAACACATGGTAATATACAGCCACGTTCTCTTTCGTGCAGCTCTGTAGTAAAGCTTATGCAACTTCAATATTATTGATGCATGGATCCATTTTCACTTTCATCTCCTCTCCAAGGGGAAAGTCATGCATGCAACGCAGTATTTTGGTACAATTTGTCTTTAAATATGTCTACATCGCCTTTTGCCAAGGAAGGAAACAAGAAGCATGGCTTGTAGTTGTAATGGAAGATAGTGAGAAGGTCTGGTCTATTTCTCAGCTTCCCTAGAGTTTCCTCTAGTGATGAATTTCATTTCTGTTAGGAAATTCCATATGCCTCAGTAACAGATGCGTCATGTGCAGTCTTCCTGCCTACATTTCTGGTAACCTTCTGAACTAAATCCGGATTATTGACCTCCTTGAAGATAAAAGACTGACACCCTGAATTTGCCTCAGTGCTCAGAATCTCAAACCTCAGAACTAAATATCACTGAAACGTGAATGCATTTGGATATCAAAGCATCAGAGGTGCCAGTGGGCTTTAAAGCACACCTAACAGGTGAAGTGATAGAACACCAGAATCTAAACCAGATGTATCCTAAGATAATATAAGTAGAATCCACATCAGTAACACACAAAATCATCAAATTGTTACATTCAGTGAAAATATGATGATGAAAGAAAATAGACCCTGTAAGTTTAGTTCGCATCCATTCAAAATCCTTTTCACAATGAACTGGTTTAAGCCAGCCTTAGTATAAATGAGATCTATACCCAAAGTGTATATGGTGGGTGAGTATTACGTCATAAAATCCTCAGTGTCCCCTGGATATTACCAGAACATCCAGGTAAACAGCATTTTTAACTCTCATTGTTGAAAAGTATGTGTGTATGTGATTGGGAGCTGCTGCACAGGGAAAAGCAGTTAATTTGCCAGAATAGAGAGCCTCCTGGTAGAGAGTAGGCTCTGCTCAAAGCAAATACTGAACAATGATCTATTGCCCTTGCTGGCGTCACAGGCGCCTGGCCTGAATCAAAAATGTAAAGATGACCCATTACTGCGCATGCTGTAATGCGCTACGCCTGCCTAATGCCAATGTCAAACCTACTCCCTCACCCTGCTTAAGGCCTGAGGCTAGAGAGGAGCTTGGACAGAATTCCTACCCTTTCTGGTGATTTAAAGTACCATTTTTTTTCATGTTCTATTCATTGGAGTCCCTTTAGCATGCCGTAGCACTGTTAGGGATGTGACCTACTTTCTCTACATGCCGCGAGTGTGCCTGCTGCATACTGTATGTCTTTGTGGCCAGAAATGTGCAGAGGACTCTGAATGAGCAGTGACTTCATTTAAAAGAAATTCATCTGACTGGCTTGAGGCCTTCTTTTTCTTCCTATTGTCTTAGAATTCCTTGCTCCCTCTAGTCCTAAAACTATTGCTTTTAAAAGAGCCTGAGGTACAAGCCATTTTCTGACCCACCTGTGAAATGGCCCTGTGCCATTTAACAGAGAAACAGCTGATTATAAAGAAAAAAAAAAAAAAGAAAACAGCTTTAATATAAAAATATCCTATCCACTGTGCATAGGGTGCTGGTATGTTTGGAGAGGATCTTTTAAGTATTTATGTCCATGTTTCTCACGGGTTGTAATTAATGTTTGAAGAAACCACTCATGGATTTCTGGACAGCAGTAATCAGACTTTTCAGAAGTCATGATTTTTCATAAACTTAGCTTCCTAATTACTTCCATAGGGAAAGAAAAACCAATGAAAATAGAATTATCCCTTGCTACCTACTTATATAACAAACTGCAGAGTCAGGCAATAATCATAATTAGGAAACATCTCATCTGACAATTCTGTAGGTAACAGTGAATAAAAATTCTTTAATAATCATGTTTTATTCAGATTCCCAAGGAAGACAGAGGTATAATATGAATACCCCAGTTCAGCAAAACTCTGAAATACATACTCCTAAATTTGAAAAGTACAACTGAACGTGACACTAATTAGAAAGAAGAAAAAAAAGAAAGAAAAAAAAAAACAGTTCTGCCCTCCCCTAAACCCCAAGGGCTGCTCATTCTTTTCCCATACCCTATCCCCACCCATGTGCCAGGAGCACTTTTGAGAGGCCGTGAAACGTTCCTAGTCAGGGAACCCACGGGGCTGAAAAATACTTAGCTAAATAAAGGAAGAAAACAAAAAAAGTAAATAAATAAATAAGTAACAGGAAGCCCATGGGAAGGGCACAACTGCTTTTAGTGGAAGTGTTAATATTAGGCAGCTTGTAGTAGATATTGATCTACTTTGACGAAAAGCAATGGATTTAAGTGCATGATTAAAGTGAAGGACATGCCTACATGGCTTGGAGAATCGAGGGCTAATTGTTGAAGCTGATGCTGATATGTGGAGGGTTCATAGATGGTGATTAACAAAAAGTTTGCATTGCTGCTCAGAACTGTGGCGTGCATTCAAGCAGGTGAAGTGACCAGCACTAGAGAAACAGCTGGCACTGGGGAGTTGCCTCCCTCTGTCTTCCTCAGTCAGGCTACCCACATCAGCTAGCAACAAGCCAAAAATTCTAACAGTCCCTAATTGCTCATCCAGTCATGGCACAACCTGGTAGGATCTGCCTAGTGGTATCGTATTATATTAATCTAACAAATTGCAGCCTGTGTTTCCAGCAGAGCTCCTAGATCTGGCAGCAGATTCATGGATAAACACATCTGAGCATTCGAGTCTCCTGCCCCAGAGACTTCAATGTGAAAACGAGAAGCAGGAATATTTTAATCCTAATGTATGGTTTCTGTGTGCACTGCAAATATGCTTAAAGTCACTTCAGCCACCACTGCAATAAAAGCACTAACAGTTAAGTTCAAATGTGCCTGCACCAGTCTACACTCTTGTAATTAGTACTTGTACTTGAGCAACACCTGAAGTCCTGGTGCTGGCTGTGACCTAATTTTCCAGGCACTATGCAGTGAAGGTTCTGCAGATGTACACATCCTCACCTTTCTGCAACTGTAAATGTGCTGCAACGTCTAGTTCCTGCAATTCTGTGACTGTGTGACAACCTCGTATGCCACTGTAAAATATAAGTCTGCTGTCCTTGTGGTATCAAAGTAGTTTTGGAAACATGACCCTGAAGATTAAAAAAGACAAATGGAAAATATGTCCAAAAACATTTGTTATAAATGTTATGTTGAACAACTCTTACTTTTTGAAAGATGTGCCTCATTGGTTTTGGCACTCCCAATTACTGGTGTGAATAGTCTGCCTGAAGCCATTGAGACTAAATTTAAGTAGATGTTAACTGATCTGCAGGAAGTGATCCTTAGGAAAGGTAAGAGCCAAAAAGTAGAACATAAAAGAAGTGGAAGGAAGGAAGGAAATGTTGTAGGATAATGGTAAATCATGAGGACTCTCATCACATAGACCAGCCAGATGCATACGTTACTGGTTCCAGGCCACTTACAGGCTTTTCTTTATATTAATGCTTACGACTTAAAAATCACTTAAAATGTAAAATTTTAGACCTTATACCTTACAAGTCTCTTATTTTTCCTCCTGCACATCAAGTTTAACTTCTTTGAAAGTGTTCTTAGCTTATAAGATTTTGTCGTTTCCAGTTTTTCCCTCTGTCAATGAGCAATCCTCATAGTAATCTGATGCCCGGGAATTATCATTCATCCTTTCCAATATCAATTCATAAATATGAACTTTCCCTACTTCCCTCTCAGGTGACAGTTCACTCTTAGGGTACCTGCACTGTGCCACGATAATGACAATGAGCATTCATGAAACTCCCTCCCACACAGTACTTTCTCACTTGGTAACATCACCAAACTTACCCAAGCAGAAAATAGTGTTGCTCCTCAGAATGTGAGCCCTTTACTTAAATCTGTGAGTATGAAATGCAGTGGGTGAAGTGTTTAGTTTTCACTGGGATTTAGGTCTTCCTGTCCAGTTCAGAGTTTATGTACATGTCAAGCTAAGGTAATGTGCACATTTCTTGCAGATCAGTTGTTAAGATGCGCTGTGTGACCATATCATACTGCTAGCATAGCCCCAAGACTTTTTGAGCTGAATCTCTATTCTATAGTCCACTGAAAAACAGCCAGGAAAATAACTGTGTCTTCCACACCGATCTCCATGAAGGTTTGAAGCCTGCAGAGATGATTCTACATGTGTTCATAACTGGCTGATGGACTGGGAATGGAATGAAAATGGAGAAAACCACTGTAAGGATAAATGTATCCCATACAGTGAGGTAAGAAAATATGGTCGATTGGGGCAGAAGAAAAATGACATTGAGTTCTTTTCCTGAATACTTGGGTGTAAAATGCAATATGAAAATTATTTTTACTTCAGAAGTTTCAAGCTATACCTACATCAGACTTTTCAAATATATACATTTTAAAGCATTTATATTTATGTAGATCTCTCATTAAATATACATACATTTAGTTAATCACCATACATACCACTTGTGATACAAGAATAAATGTTCAAGCAGCACTGATATGTTAACCACAGTGGGGGTTGGACCATAAAAGATAAATGAACTTTGGTCGTACAATAGAAAAAGACATCGAGATGCATTTTATAAGATTCCTTACATGATGTAGGGCTTTACGTGCCCCTGTCTTTTTTGATTGGGATGTAAGTTCCCAAGTCACTAGGAATTTTTAAGGCTTTCTTACTTTTTAGACTTCCTTGCCCTTTTCTCTAGTTCAAGTCCTTCTCCATAGTCCAAATCCTTAAGTCCTTGCATTCTTCTAATTGTCTCCCTTTTATTCTCCATAGACCTGTCATATCTCTGATGAGTGTTCTGTGTCTGTCAACAGCTAGACAGAGCTAAGTTTGTTCTGTTTAACACTGGAAGTTAATAAGCAGCACTGACAAGCTTTCTGGGAGCTCATCCCATCTTTCTGAGAATGTTTGATAGTTAGGATAAATAATTTTATGAAAAAAAAATGTATAAAAAGAGAAATTGCAAGACTTATAGGAGGAAAGTTGCCTGGAACCTGATCCACAGACTTTCAAGAGTCAGGAAGGATTTTTTTCAAGTGACTCAAGTAAGTTTAGGATCAGGGCAAGATTATACAGCTCAAAACTGCTACATTTTTGGAATATTATTAACATTTGAACTTCACTGAGTATATAAAAACTGTCCAAACTGAAGAAGTGAAGAGAACATATGTGCAGTGCTTAAGGACTGGTAATAAGGCTTGCAGAGATCCCACATTTGTTGTTTTGAAATCCGTTCAAGTGCATGTGCTTCCAGAAGTCAGTTCAGTAACTGATATAAGTGGGAAGTCACAGTCCAGTTAGTGCAGGATTGGTGTCTGCCCTGTAGAATTGGCACTAAAAAGTAACAGTGACACTAATCAGCAGGCTCAGGAAGGTGGCCAAAAAACAAATGGGTTGAAGAAAGTTACAGCTTAATTTCCCAGATACGCTAAATCATCAGTAGTTTCAGATGAAGTGAAAGCAAAATGATAATCTCCATAAATAATCTCCAGTCCCTGTTCAAACTGTCCCTAGTCCAGAGACAGAAGGGTTCAACCATAAATTCCCTGGTACTTATTTCTTGAAGAAAACATACCATCTGCTGGGAAAAACATGCAGCCAATGCAGAGGTCTTATCACTTAAAGCCAGATGCAGCTCTTCCTAAAATAAGTGGAACCACACCCCACATTGCCCATGTTTTTTACCAAACATAGGCTTGCATGGTAAGTAAGAATAAAGATGAAGCTGCTTCAGATCAATTAAAAAAACACATTTCCCATATGAAAAAGAGATGATATACAAACACTGGAGTAACGTGGTTTGCACCCAACTCATGGAAAAGAAAGTTACTGTTATCTGGAAGGCACAAAAGGCTCTCCAATGTCAGAGCACAATGGACAGACCCTTGCTTTCTTTTGATGCTCTCAGTTCACACAGAGGAGCAATCAGCAGCCCTACATATGACATATGCATGTGGTTGTAAGGACTATTTGGAACAAATGATGAATATTAAGAATGTACAATGGATCGTAGCCAGTTTTAGCCTGGCTAAAGTGAAGCACATTTGATCATTGCTCTCCCGGCGGAGTGCTTCCCAAGTGCTGTTAATGCACAGACTAGAACACTTCAAGAAGCTGAAGAATCAGAAGCCTTTGCAGTAAATTAGGGACATGTTTGTTAAATGGGCTGTGAGTACTGTTTGTTTGCTGCAGCATTCTGGCTATGCTCTCATCTTTACACAGTTAGGAGGAAGGCCAAAATTAAATTTAACAAGTAGAAGAGCATGAGTACACGTTACAGAACCTGTGGGAAATAAGAATAGGATGTAGCCATGACTCTTGCATATGGACCTAAGGAAACTCACATGACAGATTTATATTTTAAGTGTGATTAGGTGAGAGCAGGTAGAAATCCAGAAACTGGACAGGAACTGGAAGAAAATGTCTCATGCTGCATAGAAGCACAGGAATGGCTGGAGAGAAAAAGCTCAGATCCAGCTGCCCTAAGAACACGAGAAGAGAACTAGATGCAGCAACCTTTCCATTTCTGACCCTGCATTGCTCCCAGCTGGCAGTACACTAACCAACCTCCACAGTCCTCCTCCAGCAAATGTAGCATCCACAGAGCAAGCCCTTGCCAGGGCTGGAGTGAACTGAAAAGATATATTACAGACTAGAGCTTTTGTGGCTTTTTGGAATGGATTCTCCATTATTTGCACAGGATAGATTTCTAAATCAAAAGCGGTGATTATATTTCATCTCATCTGCCTTCCTGCACAGTCCAAGTCAGCAGAGTTTTGCACGTGGGGAGATGAGGAGACATCTCGTAAGGAGAACTTGCAGAAAATCTGTGGAGCAGAAGCTGCAGGACTACAGATGATCAGTCCCACTTCCAGATGACAGATTTAACCGTGTAATCACCAACTGTTTGCACACAGAACACCTTCCACGCAGAGTCTCCTGACAAAGACAGAGCACCTAGATTCAGCGTCAGATCTTTGTATGCACTGCTGCTGCTGATAAACCAGCACACCATCCAGAAATCACAGCACAAAGAGAAATGCTGTCACAATACTGAATCAGTGTCATGTGCAAGGACTGCTTGTGCTATCACAGATGAAACATGTCTTCCTGGGAGAGAGCCTGGTGACACGGTCAAGGTGACAAAGTGAATCAGTGACAGTCCTGCTGCCTGGTCCTCTGCTTCAGTCATGAACAGTCTCTCTCCTTAACTCCCAAGGCTTCTACTCCTGCCATCTACATCCTTCCATCCCCAACTTCATTCTTAGCTTTGCTTGGGAAGTATCTAAAGCTTCTTTTAGAAACGTAAAAGATTGAACTTCAACAACAAACACATGAGAGAAAAGCAGGCAAGATAAAGTGTGTATCGGGCCTGCTCTGCGCCTGGACATGATAACTCCTAAGCTAATATTCTTTAGGCAAGCTCAAGCTGGGAGGACAGAAAGTTGTCACAATGGGGAAACAAGAAATATCTTTGTTGTATGGCTGCATGGGTCCTGTGACAGAGAGGCCTTACAAAATGATATAGCATCAAGAACAGGACAAAATCACTTGCAGAGAGTTCAAGAAGCTGCAGTTTGCAATTTCTTGAGCCAGAAAGCCCTTTGCACCACTGGATAAAGCACTTCAGAGGCAGACTGGGGGCCCAAAGTTGTATGTCTTCTTTTCATCAAGCAGTTTCTGAGTTATGTCCCTTCTCTTTGTGAGGTTCTGCCTGGTCATGATGTACACTGCAGCAGGCACAGTGTGATCCCACAGAGCTGTGACTCCACTGGGCTGTCTCAAGCCTGTAAATAGATTCCAGTTTTCAAAACACTCAGTCTGGCACTTTCAACACTACTCAGAGCCTGAGACATGTCAGAGTGCCCTGACACGCTGCAAGTCATACAGCCTCTTGTACGCAGCTTTAGTCTGTCAGCCCCAGAAAGCTAGCTGGGCCGGCAGCCCCACGATGGAAACAAAGGGCTGGCTGTTCATCACATTGCGCTTCGTGTAATCACTCGCTCTCACAACAGGCAAATCTCTTTTGCCAGTGGTGGGACTGGATAATATTTTAAAGTGATGAAGTATGGCACAGAACATGACAGTGGATGACTGCAGACTGCTTTTTTATAATGTTGTGCCATTTTTTTAAAATTGATGTTTACCAAATTGATACTAATTGATTTAACTCAATTATTTGTAAAAGTAATTGATGCGTTTCTTATTTGACACACAGATGTATGCAAATGGAACCGACATGTGTCAGAATATGTGGGGGGAATCATTCAAGGTGAGCGAATCCTCCTGCCTTTGCTTGCAAATGAACAAGAAGGACATGATGGCAGTCAAGTATCTCCTCTCTGAAAGCTCAGAGGAAAGCTCCAGTATCAGCAGCAGTGAGGAGCATGCCTGCCAAAAGAAACTCCTGAAGTTTGAGAAAATACACGGAGAGGAAGGGGAAGAGGCAAGATGAATGTTGGTGGATGCATGTCAGCAGGAGAGAAATCATTGTGGAGGCTGGGCTCAGGGCATCATGCCAGCCTGCCTTATCCCTCACTTCCGAGAACATAATAAATCAATGGTTGGTTATATTAATCCTTCTCTGATTTTTTTGCCTCTGCATCACAAAGCTCCCAGGCAAGTTAGCGCAGGTGTAATCTTGTGACTTGAACTGGAAGCCTGGAGGTAACATCAAGGGGTTGATTTTCAAAGATGAGAAAGCACAGGCAGCTCCTGATGACTTAAGGTGGAACAGTGAAAACTAGAGACCTCTGGAAGGCCGTGCTAGTAATGTACTAAATCTTCAACCCAAACCCTTCGTTAGTGTAGGGACAATCACTCATGTCACAAATTCCTGTGTGCCAAATGCTGCTCAGACAAAGAAGAAGTGCTGAAGGCAGAAATAGGTCAGTAAGCCTGGATACTGGCAACTGAAAATGTATTTATTTTGTATTTAAAAAGAAAAAAAAAACTTGCATAATGGGGGATTGTGATGTATTAGGTAAATCCCTGGATCCATATATGGCCAGTATACAGTTGGTCTGGGCCTTTACCTGAAACAATAGCAGTACCAAAATCTCCTAAAATATGAATTTGAGCCATAATTTTGAGTGCAGTTAATCCCATGGAACAACTACAAACAGAATGAGCTCTGACAAACAGAAGCATCGGGGAGGGCCCAGATCAGGTTTTTCCCATCAGTGTTTCTGCTTGCCATCATCACTGATACCATCAAAGTAAAACCGAGATCTGCACCAGTCCCAGGAGGACTTATCAGGTAAAGATGAATGAAATCCTGCTTTCACTATGCTTGCATACCTCCTCTGACACTGCTGGAGAGCAGAAAGGCCCATGCCATTCTGTACAGCCTTTCACTGGGGTATTACCAGGGCAGTCACGAAAGGATTTAATTCTGGGGGTCAGATTATCATCATGTGAAAACCAGCATCCTCTCAGTGCTTGCTGTGGAGTGAGACACCTTACAACATTTAAGGATCTGGCCCGCAGTTGAAACAATGACTTGGCACGCCCTGTTGAACTAGGAAAATGTTAAAAATCCATCACACTCTTCACTGGGCTGTTTGTTTACTTTAGTGGTTTCACACAGCTGCAATGGTAATGCTAGACCCATGAGGTCACGCTCTACTTCTAACCAGCTTCTCGGTATATTTAACAATGGAATAATTCCTACCAGTATTGCATTGTTTTTAGAATGATGCTTTGTCACATCTGTATTTTACGCCTACTCAGTTTGTTAGTTCTACAGCCTGAAAAGTAAGAACAAGAATTTAGCCTTCTGTAAAGCTCTGCCAGCCCTTTTTCCCCTTTCACCTTGTTCTTTCCTGCCCTTCTTGATTGTAGAGGCACCTGAGTCAGAGCAGAAACTTTCCTTTCTGTTTTGCTGTGCAAAATTAATTCAATAATTAATCATCCCCTTTCACTAGCATAACAACAGCTTCTTCTGTACCACCACTGCCAAAGATTTCCTTTATATTCTGTTAAATTTAGCACAATTGTCTCTGCCTGCATCTCTGCTCTGTTTTTCCCATCCCCCTTTATTCTCTTTGCTCTAGCTAGCTAAGTCACCCTTGAAACCACTCTCAACAAAGTTCTTCCGTGCTTAGTTTCAGGATGACCCATGAGACTGGCTATGCATGCTCTTGAACAGCACAGGATCCTACAGCAGCTAAGAGAGCAAGACCATTTAGCTCCCATTCATAACTTTCCCACTGACTCATGATGTACCCTGAGCAAGCCATTTAACTCTTCTGTGACCCTGGTGATTTTGCAGGGCGACCGTATTTCTTATTAGCCATCTCTTTTCTAAGCCAAACAGTCAAGACCTACCCAGTTGTCCCTAACACAGAAACTGTCCCCTATGCTTTGGTCACTCTGATTGATTCAGATATGTTTTGTTCAAATACAAGTTATCTTCCAGAAAGAGTTTTAGTCTTGATTTAAAACTGCAAACAATGAAGAGATTGCACTTGACAACTTGTTTCCTCAGTGTTAAAGATTATCCTAATTTAATATTTGTCATGTTTCAACTTTCAGCCACTGTTTTTTGCTAAACCCTTTTGTATTACAGGGTTCTTCAATATCCAGCACTGCTTTCCCACTCAGCAGCATATACGCTTGACCAAATTGCTTCTCAGTCTTCATTCTGAACAGCTCATTCCATTCAGTTTACAGATCATTATAAGACATTCCCTCTGCCTTCAGAGCATACTTACATTTCTTCTCTGTACCTGCTCCAGTCATGAATATACACCCTAAATTGTACACATCAAAACCATACTCTATGGCAGCACCAAGGGTGAGCTACAGAGAGAGGACCACATCCCTGCATCTCCATATGCTTCCCAAATTGCACTGCCCATGTCTACAAGAGCCTTGTTCTGATTATTTGCATGCCTCCAGTGTCTCTGTGTTATGATTTTTTGGCATTATTCTCTTCCAGCTCCCTGATCCCAGAAGTCTGAACAGTGATCCTAACTCTCAGGTGTATTGCTTTGAACTAGGCTGTACTACAAACCCTTTGTGTGAACGGACCAACCTTCCTAAGCCACCATTTGCTCTATCTACCGTGCGCTTTCAGTAACTTACCTCTTAGACAATCTCTGTGTCCCTCAGAAATGTTATCAGTGGTAATTTTAGATTTACAAAAAGGTTAGCATAAAGGGAAAAAAATAACACAAACCACTAAAAAACAAACTACAAAAGCATGCAGTGAAGGTTAACCAGGGAAAAGAAAGATCCAAGCTACTGATGACTGCAGACATCCCCAGCTAATGCTGACTTTATTTGGTGCCTGCTATGCATCACAGCAGAAAAGCACATGCCCTCCTTCCGGACCCACACTAGCCCAGACAACTGAAACATCTCTGTTTTTAATGACACTACGCTCAACTAAGATCTTTATCAAAAAGTCACAATGGAAGATCAAATGCTTTGTGAAACATGTTGTGAAATACGTTTCTACAGTAACCTGTTGGAACAAGTCCTACAAACTTTATCAATAAATTAACTTTCAACATGACAGTGTTGATAACAATAAAAGCTAGCGCCAATTATTGACTTATCTGCTACCTGGCCATGCATCAGCTTTTGTACAGTGCTGCTTGGTGTCATGTTAACCATAATACAGCTAACTGGGTCACCCTGCTTGCTCCATTTATTTAGTTTTCTTTCCTTAAATATTAACACAATACTATGAGTCTTCTGAAATTTCACTGAAATGCCAGGAGTTATTACAGATGAGATCTCTCTGGACAAATCCATTAGAGCTCTTTAGTATAGGTTATCTGGGCCTGCTGATTAAAAATTATTAGTGTTACTCATGATGATGAACCTCATCTTTAACTACTCAGTGACTGAAAAGAACTTCATCATCCTTCTGCAGTGCAAATACTTAATCCTACATTTATTTCAGTACTAGGCATTATTAACAAAACCTGCCCTCTGCATCTTGTGCCAGCGGAAGGCTTTCTTCGTCAATTGTTTTCATGTTCAGTTTAGTTGTGCCAGCCACAATTTCCTGTATTGTCTCTAGAGTCCCCAGTCTATTTTAGAGTTCATAATTCTCCATTGATATTGATTGCAATATAGCTTCCCTTTTAAAAAATAATAAGCATTGATAATGATGACATTTTCAACTTCTGTTGCATTTTTCATGTGCAGGTTTCACTAAGAGCATTTTATAAATATTAATTAATCTTCAAAATATACCTGAGAGGAAGATGATAAGTAGTGAGAAGCAAACTGAGTCACTGAGAGAGAGTCAGTAAGAAACTTATCTGATCACTGCAAGTATTGCAGAACTAGGACTAGCACGAACAAGTTGTTTCAGAGCCTTATTTCACCCTGCAAATTAAGTTGTGCTTTATAAGGTATTCCTTAGACAAAAGTTTTTATGTAAAAATTATAAGAGATATTTTATGAAATAAAATATCACAAAAAAACTCACAGTACAACTAACTATTGAACAAAGTATTTCCGTGCAACTTGAATGATAACAAAATGATAAAAAATTATCATTGTGAGTTTATTTCAGACAAATAATGTCAAAACAGGCTAATTTCCTTTACTGAGATACAACAGCCTGATAAAAAATAAAAGAAAGGTGTAGATGGGATATAGCCTTTTAAATGTTTTGATAGCATTTTTATAACATTCGATGTGACATCCTGATAAGGAAACAGAGAAAACCAAAGTGCAAACAAAATCAGCATAACAGAGGCACACAACTGGCTACAAATATATTAGAATATTACTGTGAGCATGTTGTCATTACATTCTTTTGCTAGGAATTCCAAAGGCTCTGTTCTGATTCTAGTCAATGCTTTTGTTCATGTGGACAATGAAGCAGATATTTTGCAAGCACTTTTCAGGACAAGATTAGAGTAAAAATGACCAGAGAACTAGTCCAAGCCCCCCAGGGTGAAATTCTGTAAAGGAAAATGAAGAATGTTTGCACTGAAAAAGGCAAATCAAGGAAAAATATAATCAGGGAAATAAATGGCAAGGGAACAGCAGAACGGCCAAGGAACTGGGATGAGTATTAGCCACCTTTGCCATTTACAGTTGAAATGTTACACTGTGGAAGTTTTTATCTTTTAAGGCTTCAGTATATGCAGAGTCCTGGATGTCCTGACTCACAGAGCAAGCAAATTCAGGACCTGCAGCCATCCTACTAACAGTTACAGAGTTCGTGACATATCTCACGTTCCACGGAGGCACTGCTTCTGGAATGACCCCACTACATGCGCAGGCCGTGGAACGTGATGGGTATCTTGCAGAGTTTAACTCTATCCATCTTCTCAATGAAATCAGCTCACAAGCTCTGTCAATACAAGTGCAATACTTCCTAGGAGAATGACTATATAAAATAAAGGGAATAAAACTAGCGGACTTTGTGCACATTTTATGGTTATTTTCCTCCCTTTATTTTCTGTTCAAAAGTTTTGCATAACTGGGATTCTATTTAAAATTTGTCACATGCTCTGGACAGCTCAGAGGTCTGTTGTGTGTTTGCTTTACTTTATTATCCTAGGGAACACGGTGATTTAGACAAGAAGAGTCCAAAAAGCATTAGGATTTGGATTACAATTTGAAACATGGCCAAACCTTACTAATGGCAAGACTAAAAGTCCCGTGTTCCTGAAGACTGACAATCCTCTAGCACAACTCATTTTTCCTTTTGATAAAAAAAGACTTGCACCTTCAATAAAGTCACCTTAGTGAGCAGGTCAGTGTGAAGCTGCAGGACAACTCTAGATAGACAGCGAAAAAAAAAGCCAAGCTATGAAATCAATCATCTACTTCAGGTAAGTGTAAGGACACAGTGAGGATCAGACCCCAACATCAAGCACCTTCCAACACCTCCAAGAAAAGGTTGCAGAGATCCCTTCCTACTAAGATTTAACATCTCAGAGAAATGAGAGAAGGAAACTCTCCCTGCTGCACAGTTTTGCTTCCCTTTAGCTACTAAAAACATATCTCTATGGCCTCTGTTTTGATCACCAACTGCTCTCCGAGTCTTAGTATTCTTTTGGCCTCCTTCCTTAGAAATGCAGCGAGCTCTCTGTGGAGTTTGCCTTGGTTCCCCTCTCAGACAGCTGTGATTAATTCAATGTTCATGCTCTTGAGTTAATTCTCTCATTAGATCACTTCCCTTCTTCATGAAATGATTATTCCCACAGGAGAAATGAGAAAGACTAAAACAATATTGTGCTAGTATCTGACACACTACATCCAGGATGTTTACTTTAAATCAAGTTGCCTGGAATTGCTCCAGACCGATGGCTTAAACAAGGATCTTCGAACCAGCGGGGAACTAGAGCCACGCATGTTGCACAACATTCCCATTTCACTGGAATTCCTCCAAGCTTCCTGCTAGGTAAGTGTACCCAGAACACAAACCTCTCCACACAAGTAGGTCAGATGACACCATCCTTTCATTGCTAGAGCATACTTTAAGACTGAAAAGGTGTTTTTTTTTGGGGGGGGGGTTATTTTGTATTATACACCAATCACCACCTTTCTACCCAACACTACTTGTGAAGGTGAACCCTGCAGCACAGCGCTGAAATACTGCCAGTGCTCCTGAAACCACAAGCCATTATCTGTGTGTTACTCACCAGGACTGTCACATTCTCTCTGGAGGCTCCTGCAGCTCATACGTGCTCCCCAATTCTGCTGTCTGCCAGGTGGCTCTGCTGGGCATGGCTGGGCATCTAAGGGCATCGCCCCATCCAACTGGACTCCAGCACAGCCTGCTACTCAGTACCTGTAGTGCAAAGTGGATGCTCGTGAGAGTTTCTCAATAACCACTTTAAGAATGCTGAATCTGTCTGGACTGACAACTGTGATATCAGGCAGTTACTCCAGTGTCACCTTTACCTGAAGCCATGTTACAGTAAGAGTAAGAAAAGCACTTAATTACTAATTCCACAATAGACAAAAGCATTCACAAAGGCGTCTAAAGATGAAAAGGACAGGAGAGAGAAGGCACTTCAATAAGCTTGACAATTTCTTTTAACTAACTGTTCAGCTGATAAATGGGCAGAGACATCACCACCTTGCTGGTCAGGTGAAAACTTAGGTTTCATGTAGCAATACATCATGGGGCTACCTGTGCAGAAAGGCTAGCTTTGAAGGCCCCTCGTGCTCTCCATCTTTGATCAACTCTAGTTCAGATCTCTACCCTACACACACACAAATAATTGTCAGGGTTCATTAATTCTCAGGGGAAGAAAGGTAATAGCTCTTGGGCGTGGCCCAAACCTGCCAAGAGAGTCTTCTCGTATCTGGCATAAGTCTGGACAACGCGTTATTTCACTGTAAAGCACAACACCTTTTCCCACTAAGACAGGAAACATCCAGACCCTGAAGGGAAGCTTCTTCAGCCACTAAAGCTTACGTACACCTAAGCAGACAACAGGTTTGTGCAGGTATCTAATTAGAATCTAGTGCCTGTGGCTTATTAGAGGCTTTTGACTGAGAGTACACAAGACGATAACCAGTCCCATTGGGGTGATAAGGGGTTATCCACCACTCTGTCTTTCGAGAAATACCTTGAGAGTAGCCAGGGAGCCTCTTCGGTTGTCTGTGTTGCATGAAAGTGAACTCCAGCAGCCTCTCCCATCTTACCCAGCCAGAGGCAGCAGACTCATGCAGCAGGTAACTCCACTCCTCCACTAAAAAAATCCCGCATCGGCAGAGACTGCTGATCTGCGTCATTGCCCTGTGCATGCAATGACATCCAGGGTAAATGTGACATGTGGGCAAGTTTAGTCCTTAACAGAGAGAAGATATTTTGGAAGTGTAAGAAGTGTAGCTTAGTGCACTACAGATATCTCTAGTCCTCGTAAACTCTTGGTGGTTCTGTACTTCTGCAACATTGGCTTCCCTGGGAGAAGTTTGAGTTCAAGTTCTCATGAAATGTAAGGAAGTGGAACAAAAATGGTTGTACCTTATGAGGGTTTTGTGACCTGGACACCAAAGCATAAAGTAAGCTTCTTTCCTTTGTAGTGAGGCTGCCCAACACCTCTCATCAGATAGGTCAAGTGCATTAAAATACAGCCAACTACATTAAAATACAAGTAGTAGCTACAGTGGGTAACAAAAGAACAGCAGAAAAACAGTAACTGAAAAGGCAGATTGCAACTGGCCATACCAACAAAAGATTACAACAGATGCATTGGCACAGAGGACAAAGTGCAGATATACTCTGCAGTTTGGTACAGGAAGACTTCATTCCCATTGGAAATGGGGGAGGAATTTGACCTGGCAAATTCTGATTGACTTGCATGGAAAGGGATTCTCTATCTCAAAACATCCCACAGGGTTTGTCATACCTGCAAATAGCCAAGGTATGAGTTTCATGTCTCCTCTGCAACAGAGAAATTTAGCAGACAACCCTCATAAGGATCACTTTGGGGATACTGCTTGAATGCTATGTCAAAATGATCCCCAAAGCTATAGGTATAATGGAGAGGCTTTTCACTGGAGGCAGAAAGGCAACATTTCAAATTAATTATTATTTCTTGTAGGTTTTTTGAGACTAAAAGCTTTCCATCTTTATGGAGTTTGGAAAAAATAATAATAATCTTACCTAACAAAGACCTTCCTGTGACAGAGAACTGCAACACCCGCACAAGTAATACCTTTTAGCCACCCATTTTTGCTGTATGTTCAGAAAGTACCATCCTGTAGAGATAGCACCATCTGCAGGATTTGAGAGATGGAGCACAGACACCTTACTCAGCAGAACACTGCCCAGGCATCTGGAAAGGTTTTCCAGAGAAGTCTTCAGCCAGGGAAATCTGAGCAGCCACAGGACTCTGCAGGATAACGCAAGAAGGACTGCAATCCTTCCTGGTGCTCTGGCACAGCACAGGTTTGTTTTTTTTTTTTTAAGAGAAAGCCTGAGTAGCTTGTCTGTCAGATTATTCCCACTGAGGGGTCTTGGTACCATAACGGCAGCAATTCTATGCAAGCATGGGCAGTGGTGCACATGGAGGAGCAGTGAGCATGCCTTTTGTGTCACCTGTCCCATATGTCAGTCAGCATTCAGCTGGTTTATTGACAAATGTCATGTTAGGAGTCTATTAAATTAAAATTGAAGACACTTTAACTCCTTCACTGCAATAAGTTGTCATTCTTTGGTGTGTGTTAATCAAAAGGCTCCTCGTTACACAGTATAATTTCACACTGTCAAATGTACTTTCAGACTTATTCCTGAAAATCTACAGCTTGTTTTAGGAGATACATAATAGTATACAGGAGCATTAGCTCCATCTTGTATGGCTTCTGTGTGGTTATTAAAAAAATACGCTGAAGCAGTGCCCTCTTCAGGATGTAGAACCATCCAGCCACATTAATGTAGTATAGGACAGGCCTTCGGGGCAAAATCAGCAGTCTCAGCAAAGTATTCTGTGTCTGTAAATTTGGCGCTATGGTGTGAAATCCTAGTGCTGGCTAAGTGTCTAACAGCTGACATCAGCCTGCAACTGAGCCACTGGCATTTAGGAGAATTCTAAGCCTTTTACTCACAGGCCACTTCCGATGAATAAAATGTCAGCACAAAGAGGGGTCTGGTTTCTTTTACCGATTCATCAATGAAAGAAAAATCTCAAAGTATTTATTAGCCGAGATCCAAATGTATGTTGCCTCATACCAGCACGCATCCATCTGTGTGTGCTTGCAAAAACCTTATTTTTCTATCTAGGTCTATATTTTCTATGAGTATTTTTTTAAGGCCAGCTTGAAAGGTAATTTTACCATTCTAATGTCAAGAATGAAATGCTGATGAATGGAGAAACCAACAGTCCCCAGGGAGTATCACAGTTCAGATTCCTTCTAGAAGCATATTTAAAAGTTATTACAATGAAATGCAGAATCATGAGAAAAGCCTGAGGGGCCATGACCATTGTAACTGTAAGCAGACATGTTTTTCTTTCCCATTCTCACAATAAATAGATATGGAAGTGTTCCAAGAGGCTCTCTGATTGCTTTTTGCTTTGGCTGCATGTCACGTTGCTCGAATGGCTGTGGAAAACTCAGGAGGGATGCTTTTGTCTCTGAATCAGTGCTGGCTTTGCCGGACCCACTGACTGTGTGCGTGTAACTTAGTTTGTGCTGCTCTTCCCTCAGTCAGTGCCCAGACACGCAATGACTCAGTGAATTACACAAAGATGGAAGCGTGCCGTGCCTCAGGATCAGCTCTGACCCCAGGGACCCACACAGTACTTACTACAGGGTGCTGTGATGGAGCATCTATTCCGGCTTGAAGAGGAAGGTCCAAACACAGCATGATGCCACACAGAAAGCAGTGTATGGGCTGGCTGTGCCTTCAGTCAGCGAGCTAAGGACAAGCAATTCCCTGGGCAGGTGCCAGCTGTGGTCTCCCCCCAGCACTGCCATGTTTTTCCCTCACAAGCACACCTTAAACTGGCTGGGAAAGGCAAGCCTGAGGGAAATATGACTGAGGTCAGCGCACATCTGCTGCTCCCCTTCAGCACTACAGGCAGGGAGCGAAGCAGATGAAACCTCACACAAGAAATCTTCTGACAGAGCTGACAGCGCGCCCACGGGGCAACCAGGCTCCAGAGAGCCAAGTGACAGGGACATCACACAGCCGAGGGGGCAGACGGACCGACAGACACACCCCAACTCCCGCTGAGGGATCAGGACGCTGAGCAACACAGCCCCTCAGGGAGCAGGGGGCGCCGCCGCCATTTTGCGCATGCACCGGGGCCGCCCCTCAGGGCGGCGGGCGGCGGTGCCGCCTCAGCCAGCGCCATGGCGGCCGCCGGGGCGGTCAGGAGCAGCGGGAGCAGCAGCAGCAGCAGCTCCTTCTGCGACCGGCACGCCCGCCTGCTCCTGGCCCAGATCAACCGGCTCCGCGCCGGGCAGAGCTTCTGCGATGTGCGGCTGGAGGTGGGCCCGGAGGCGTTCGCCGTGCACCGCCTGGTGCTGGCGGCCAGCAGCCCCTACTTCGCGGCGCTGCTGGCGGGCGGCATGAAGGAGAGCGGCCGCGACGTGGTGCGCATCGCGGGCGTCGAGGCGGACATCTTCGGTACGCTGCTGGACTTCATCTACACGGGTAACGGCGGGGACGGGACGGGGTGGGACGGGGCCGCCGAGGGGGACGGGGCGGCCTCCCGACGGGGGTCGTCGCCCCCCACACGTCCCCACAGCGGGGCCCCGGCGCCGTGTGCCTGCCCGCAGGGGTGGTGAGCATCGGGGAGCACAACGTGCAGGAGCTGATCGTCGCCGCGGACATGCTGCAGCTGAGCGAGGTGGTGGAGCTGTGCTGCGAGTTCCTCAAGGGGCAGATCGACCCCCTGAACTGCATCGGCCTCTTCCAGTTCGCCGAGCAGATCGCCTGCCACGACCTGCTGGAGTTCACCGAGAGCTACATCCACGCGCACTTCTTGGAGGTGCAGGGCGGCGAGGAGTTCCTGGCGCTGACGAAGGAGCAGCTGGTGAAGATCTTGCGGAGCGAGGACCTGAGCATCGAGGATGAGTACCAGGTGTTCGTAGCTGCCATGCAGTGGATTTTGAAGGATCTGGGGAAAAGAAGGAAGTACGTGGTGGAAGTGCTGGAGCCTGTTCGATTCCCTCTCCTACCAGCGCAAAGGCTTTTAAAATACATAGAAGGTAAGTGAAGAAAAGCAAGAAGGAATATCAGATGTTTGAACAACGCATGCCTCGCTCAAATACAGAGCTGCTATATTGTGATAGATTTTGCTAGATTAATATCACAAGGAGTGAAAAGATTGACTTTATACCAGATGAGTTGTGTCTTTTAACAAATGAGCACAGCTTACTTTAAATACATGCTTTTGAAAAAGTCTTACAAAACTATGCAATCTTAATTGGGCTGCTGTTTTGAGGAGAATGTGGTAACTTTTCTACAGCTGAGTTACTTACTGTATATAACTTTTCACCATGCCTTTTTTAATATCCTTTTTTCCTCAAGGTATTCCAGATTTCAGCCTTCGGGTGGCCCTTCAAACTCTGTTGAAAGAATATTGTGAAGTCTGTAAATCTCCCAAAGAAAACAAGGTCAGCAGTTTTCTGCAAGCTTCTAAAGGTCGTCCCCGGAGGAAAGCCAGGAAGTACCTTTATGCAGTAGGTTAGAATGTGGCTGTTTGAACCTTGTAAAACAAATGATGAAGTAGTATCTCACATTACAGTACTGAAAGAGATACTGAACTATTTTTACGTAATGAGAAGATACAAAAATAGCAATATTATAGATTCATAGAATGGTTTGGGTTGGAAGACACCTTAAAGATCATCTAGTTACAACTCCCCTGCCATGAGCAGGGCTTACCTGCTTTCTGTTTAGAATTAGAGTGGGAGTGTTCACATTTCATGTCAGTATGATATGTTATTCAAAGGCTGGATCTGCCTTTAGAAGTTACTTGCCATGGGTGGAAAGCTGTAAATCAGCAGAGGGTTTGTCTGTTGTTCCCTATTGGAAGCACATTCTGGCAAATGCAGTTTCATTTCACTTCTTGTTCTCCTGAAGTTTGAAGTTTTCTCCGTCTAGAACTTTCTGGTTCATTTGATGGGATACATGCAATTTAGAAGTTTTCACCAGTGCTATAGTTTTGTATTGGAAGGGTGTTCTCTTGTTTCACCCTGTGGGAAGTAACAAAATCTTAAGATAGCAAAAGCTGTTGGCTGCTCTCTGCGTTTCGCTGAGAACATGAACAGTCATGTCAGTAGTGATGCAATGAAGTGTAGTAGCCCAAGTTACGTGACCTACAAGGTGACCATTGTGTGTTGGAGGAGTCATGCAACTTGGAAAAGGCTGAATCCTGCTAGAAGTAGCTAATGGCTGTTGCTGCTGTGCTTTTTGTGTGTTTGTTTTGTTTTGTTTATGGTTTAACTATAGGAGCATGGGATTGAGCAGGAAGCTCTTACTCAGCCATGACCTTTCTACTTGCTTTCTAGGGGGTTACACCCGACTGCAAGGAGGACGCTGGAGTGACAGCAGAGCCCTCAGCTGTGTGGAGCGATTTGACACTTTCAGCCACTACTGGACCACGGTGTCCTCTCTCCATCAGGCCCGGAGTGGGCTGGGTGTGGCTGTTGTCGGAGGAATGGTCTATGCCATTGGAGGTAACAGCTGAAACAAACACGTGCCTTGGGAACCTTCATTATGCTAATAGTAGGGCCCTGGCCTCCTATGTAAGGCATTTGTCTACTTCTGAAAAGAAGTGACTGCTAAGAGAAACTGGCTGAAGAATTGGTATGCATCAGAGGCACTGTCCTCTGTGCAGTGATTTCAGAAAGCTAAGTTGATTGTGCTTATTTTAGTAGTACGTGCCCTGTAGTGGTATACAGTAGATTCCGGTTCCTTAACTACAGTATCAGAGTAGGATTTTTGTTATCATTCTGATGGTGTTTAGGCAAGAGTTGTTAGATGCAGCAGTTTATTTACTCACAAAAAGTACCCAAGAAAATTGGTAAGCAGTGTCCCTTACTGACTTACTAACTTAGTAGGGATTAGTGTTGTGTGCTTTGGTTCCAGATGAGTTTATTCTTGGGAATGGACTTTTTCTTTGAAGAAAAACTTGCAGTATTGCATGGGCCTAACATTATGCAGTCCAAAATCCACTTCTAGATGTTTTCCTGACTGAATTTAGGGCCTTCAGAGACATAGGGCTTTGTTTGTTACATGGATACTGGAGAAATTGTAGATGGAGTTTTTCAAAACTGTTTTTCCTGTAAGTAGTATTGAGGAAGCTGGCAGTAGGTAACATAACTTCTACCTTTGGTAACAACTGAGTTAGGGTTCCTTGGTTCTCCGCCATCGCTGCTCTGAGTGTGCTGGTTAGGATTCCTGTTCGCAATTTAGTGAACATCTTTTCCCTCGTGGTATAGCAAGTCACTGGTAAGCATGTGGACATCCTCAGATGTACAAAGAGGTGGTGAGTATTCTGCAGGCTTTGTGTACTACCAGTAATAGCATCTCTTTCCTCACATGTAATCTAGTAGAAGCCTACAGCATGAGAAGCAATAGTACAAGACAGTCCACTTGTCTGCCTACCTGGAAAGGCTTGTTATATACGTTTGCACAAGGATGTGACGTGTAGCTCTACCTGGCAATCGTTAAAGAATGCTTGTGTATACTGTTTTTGTCACCACAAAACACATTCTTTGGTCTCGAAAACCCTGGCATTTGTGCTATAGAACAAAATGTGTATAGCACTGTGGTTGTTCACTCTGTTTTCAGTAGTGTTTCAGAGAACTGTTGACGAAGGCTGTTCCTCGTGATGGTTCAATTCTGAGTAAAATTGAAGTTTTCACTACTTTGGCTGTTTGGCTAGCTGAAAGAAAAATCATATTTTAACATTGTTTGTCTAGGAAGGAGTTGAATGCTTCTACGTGTGCACTGCTAAACATTGTGATTCCCCTGTCTCTGTGCTTGCTCTTATATGCAGGTGAGAAGGACTCAATGATTTTTGACTGTACTGAATGTTATGATCCCGTCACTAAGCAGTGGACCACTGTGGCTTCCATGAACCATCCTCGTTGTGGACTGGGAGTGTGCACGTGCTATGGTGCTATCTATGCTTTAGGTAACTTTTTTTTTTCTAGGTGAAGTTGATTTTAAGTGATAGTTCGTGGAACTCGTGAATCGATTTATCTTGAATATTACATCTTGGTGTTGCAAACGTGCAGATTTAAAGTTTTGAAAAAGAGCTGCGCAAACAAGTGTTAGTGCACCAAATACTTGTGGAATAGTTATTGTTCAGTTATAACTTGTCGCCCTAGTAGAATACATGCTGGTTTCTGAATTACTGTTGCAGGACACACTATGTCTAAAAATGCAGCTAACATAGTTTCATACCGTTAAATTTTTCCCCGTGTTTATTGTCATTTGCAGGAGGTTGGGTTGGAGCAGAGATTGGCAACACAATTGAAAGATTTGATCCTGAAGAAAATAGCTGGGATGTGGTGGGAAGCATGGCTGTGCCCCGTTACTACTTTGGGTGCTGTGAAATGCAAGGTGAGTACTGGTAACTTGTGTCCAAAAACAGTGGTGAGAGATGTTAGATTTTAAAGCTTTGTGTTTCAGTCATGAATTTCTTACCCTTGTCTTGTCCTGAGCTGTCACTTGCACAAGCTTGTGCCTCACTTATTTGTCCTTCTAGTACCTATTTCTACAGAAATTAAAGACCGTAAAGTTCTTCCTGTTTTCTGCCATTTACCTCGTGAAAGTAGTTTCCATGTGACTGTCAGTATGGTTATCCAGCTAATCTATTAACAGTTGATTGTCCTTCTTGGTATTGCTTTTATTTATCTCCCATATTTGTGTTTGTGTCTTTGTGACAATCTGAAAAATTACCAAAGGTTATCCTAGGACAACCATGTCTAAAGACTTGATCTGTAAATGTGCTTATTAAGCGTTTGATCCAGGCCTGGTCAGCAATTGCAGCCTTCTGAATTCTCCACCCTGCACTTGATTAATGACTGCTTTCATCAGAGCTTCTAGTGCTTAAGCCTCATAGCTACTTGTTTGAAGACTTCATGTATGCTACTTCTGGACAGATGGAGGGTTTTATTTGGGGTTTGTAATGCCAGACTGAAATGGGTGTTGTGGAAAGAATTTTCTGTCCTTCAAACTGTTTTATTTTGAACCTAATAGGGAAAAAACTTTGTTTCCATAGGTTTGATTTATGTTGTTGGCGGTATCAGCAATGAAGGAGTAGAGCTACGTTCTGTTGAAGTCTATGACCCAATATCTAAACGTTGGTCTGAGCTTCCTCCCATGGGCACCCGAAGAGCGTATCTTGGTGTAGTTGCTCTCAATGATTCTATCTATGCTGTGGGAGGCTGGAACGAATCTCAAGATGCTCTTGCTACTGTAGAAAGATACTCCTTTGAAGAGGTATGGTAGAGTCCCTACACTGAATAAACTTTGTGTAAGATGCTATAGAGATAGGCTGGTTCCTTTCTTTAAAAAGATAAGAAACAAAATTAAATTTCCAGTTTTCCTTTTCACTGCTGGTTGGTAGTACGAGTCAAATAAAGCTTCAGTGACCTCAGGGTCTGTCTGTCCTAACCAGCCTGCAGAATTTTGCTAATCTGACTCCGAGTGGAGTGTTTATGAAGGTTGTATGCATGCTTTTCAGAAACTGAAAGCTAACTAAGCATGGATATTCTGTAGCTTGATAAATACTTGGTAGGGTTAAGGTAGGGAGATAGATTTCCCCCCTAGCAGAATGGTTGTCCTTTGACTAGAGAGAAAAAACACTCTGAAAAAGTAAGAGCTGCCCTTTACTGCAAAACTTGAGGATGTGTCTTCTGCATCAAAATCATAATGGTGTTTTACTGTGTGAAAAATCACTTTGAACACAAAATTAGTCTTGTCTATTACTGCTCATGTTTATATGATGTTCTTTGGAACAGTAGCCAGTGTTAAAAGAAACACATACTCTAGTGTGGCTTTTTTTTTTTTTTTTTGGAGACAGACCTCATTATGCAGTGACAGAAGAAAAGAAAGGGTGTTGCATGTAGACAGTACGTGATCTGTTCTTTAGCAACTAGCATGATGTGCTAGCATTTTCACTGTGAAAATGTTGTCATTACAGTATTGATGATCCTCTTCATGCTGTACACATACTGTATTTGAGCCTGTGATGTGTTTGCTTAGTGTTCTTTGCATATGTTTCAATCTTTAGGCTTAAAAAACTACTTTTATCAGAATCGGGGCATACTCTAAAACTACTTGTTGACTCTTTCACGTTCTCGTTAGGAAAAGTGGGTTGAAGTTGCACCAATGAAGATACCAAGAGCTGGTGTCTGTGTTGTGGCTGTGAATGGATTTCTTTATGCCTCGGGAGGCCGAGCTCCCAGTCACGATTTCGCTGCTCCAGTAACCTCTGACTCTGTTGAAGTTTATAACCCACATATGGACAGTTGGACTGAAATTGCCAACATGATCACCAGCCGCTGTGAAGGAGGTGTAGCTGTGCTGTAAAGCACAAGGAAGAAACTTCATCCAAGGAATGAGTGAACATGTGTCTCCTCAGATTTCCAGTTTCATTGTCCAGAAACCTTCTGGCAGCAGAAGCTTCAGTAAAGACAGTGGAGAATTAGATGAGAGGGCTTTTCCTAGGCAAAAGGAAATATTAAAACTCTTGCCCATCAAAGTAAATTGGCTTATCCAAAGTCTGTTTCAGGAAGTACTCTGTTAAAGGTAGGAATGTCTCTTATGACTGGATTAAGTTCACTTAAATGGCAAATTTGCCCTGTAAAAAATCTGAAGAAATCATTCCAGCATGCTAGAGACATTAATCATATTAATTCCCTAAGATGCACTAAAGTTAGCGTCTTTAGCTGGTCGTACAAGCTGGCAGAAGGCTGCTATGGATGGTGGGAGTCATCTGATAATAAGAGCAGACTGGCTACTTGGTTAGCATTAGTTTTCCTTTTCTGGGAGAAAACAAAGAGGAAAAGATGAGAGGCAGGGAAGACTTGGTACCTCTACTTGTGACCCAGCTGCATTTGAGCCTCTCCTTCTGCTGCTGGGCATAGGCATTAAATGTGGGTTAGATGTTTACTTCCCTGCCACCCGACTAACTGTGATGGTAAGTGGCTGAGGATTTCCTGTTCTCTAGTTTTTTCTTGCAGTTCTAATAATGTCATTCCACTTCAGCACAGGCTTTTTTTTTCCCTTAGTGGTGTCAGCAATGAGAGTAGAGCTCCTTTTTTGTGTAAACTTTGATTTTAAATGGAAATGCTGTTCATTAGATTAGCTGTCCTGCAGTTAGGACTCTTCTTAAACTGAAAATCTAGGGAAAACATTTTGCCCATTTTTATTTTTCCTTACTTGTGTTTTACCCTGTGTGACGCATGCCAAGATTTGGCATTGGAATACATGCAAGGTGCACATGTTCATCCTTGCTACATCTTGTGTCCTGCCTCTTCCAAACTTTGAGTGGTTGGAGCTTTCCGTGATAGAATTAGCTATGTTCAGCATTGGAGTGATGCTATCAGTGTGTCTTGTCTTAATGAGTTTGCATTTAGCGTGGATACACTTAGTAGAACAGTTCTTGCAGGAGTTTGGAGTTATTTCTAGATTCATCTAAGTAACGTTGTACTTGAAGCTGCTTTTTGCACAACACGATTGCATCGTCTGCACAGCTATAGATGACTCTGAAATAAGGCTGCTTGAACTTTGATAGACAGTGTTACTCTAGAACACAAAACCACAACTGGAATGTTACAAAACAGGAAGCCTGCACTATGGAGACAAAGAGGCATTCATGCTGTCTAAGCCAATATCCCGTTTGTGCAATTAACAAATTAATATACGAGCAAAAGCCTCCAGAATGAGTGTTTCAGGTACTTTAAGAATCAAGGGTTTACATTCTAACACAGAACTGGGAGCTTGCCAGCCTAAAACGTGCTAGACAATGGAGTATTTGTTTCTCGGATCACTCAAGTTTTGTATGTTTTATTTCAAAATGATTTCTTAGGTGTGTCTATTCTGTCTTTTTTCAAGTTTAAGCTTGTTTTAAACAGTTTTTCATAATAAAATGCACTTTTGTAACTTAGTGTGGAATGCTCTTGAATAGGGTGCTTTCCCATTGTAATCATTGTTGTATCATTGCTACTTTCACCTAATAGGTTATTTTGTTTGTTTATTTTAACTGGAAATCCCCCTGGTTATAAATGTGGACTACTTTAAAGCTGCAAATAACATACTTCTGTAGTTAAACACTCCTGTGTTTTTGTTCAGTTTTGTGCAGCCATCTCTGGGATCAAAGGATAGGTAATATTTCTTAAGCTTTTCTTATTTAGGTTTCAGGATCCTTCACAAGCCATTTGAGAAACGTTACCTTCAGTGTATTTTATAAGGGAACTACACGTTCACTTCTCATCCCTTTCACTAAACTTTCTGGCTTAGAGCAGCTTGAGGGAATCTGCTGTTGGTATGAAGTTACCTTCTCCAGTTTTTATGGTCAGTTTTATGATGTTTCAGTGAGGCGTGGAACTCAGTTGATTACAGTCTCCGATATTCATCACGTCTTTCCCTGACTCAGGCCAAAGACAGTAAGTACTCTTGTCTGGATCCATTTAAAAAAAAAAATACTGTGTCTAAGTAAGAAAGAATAAAAGAACTGTTTTTATTCACAAACTCACTTTTACTTTGTTTATATTCAGAGAACATCTAACTGTATTGCCAATTCGGAGATATGATGCTGTTAGCATGTACAAGTCAACAGGGTATGCAAGTCAGATGCTCACATACCAAGCTGCTCTTTCAGCAACAAGAAGGCATCTCTATCTTGAGGATAGGCAGGTTTCTTAAACCGTTCTTTTGCAGAATGACAAATTTTAAGTTATGGTAGGTGATTCATTCTTCATTGAACAGCTATGAAGAACGGTGTTCTAAGACAGCTATGAGGATTAACTAAATTGGTCCTAAGAACATGTAGAGGTGTCACATTTCAGCTTTTTTCTTTTATCTTACACTGTACTTAATACTTCGGATAAAAAAGCTACAGTAAATAAATTCACAGAAGGTATAGTTGGCTTCTGAGGTAGCTGAAGCTGGAAAAGGAAATGAGCATGACTGATGCTGTTGATTTTTCCCCTAAATGATGTTAGGAAGAGAATACCCTCCTGCAGTCTGTTTCAATAATCAGTCAATCACAAAGGGATCACAGGGTACGATTCTATTTGTACCTGCCCAGGTTCCTCAAGTAAAACTGGAGTTGAGGAGGGAGGACACACAAGCTTTTTTTCAATTGTATTGTCTGATCTCTTAGTGCTAGCAACAGAGTCCTTGTGTCATATCATACCAAGTATCATCTGACAGTAGGAATACGATGGTTCTTCATGACTCTGTGTGCAACTTCCTCACTTAAATAACCCTCAGTCCAAACAAAATCTAGGAACTAACCTTTTGTCTCTTGTGGAGCTTGAAAACAGTTTTCTAGCTGTCCCTGCTAAATCACAGCATCTGAATGACATTTTAGGGGAATGCTGACCTTGACTTGCCACCACAAACAAACCTTGCCTATGCCTTGCATATTCCTTCTTATCTGACTAGTGCTTAATCACACAGCATTTAAAACATCTCAGTTGAAATAAGGTAGAGAAGTTTTGCCTCTCTTTTCTTGCATTTCCACAAAATAGGAATTGAAAGCTTATGTATTTCTGCACAATTCCACTTCTTTAAATGCTAAACTTACTGCATTCATCTTGTTATTGTTTGGAACACATTTATGACTATATGGTTGTTCTCCCTACCACAGAACATCAGCACGTTATAGTTAAACCAGATACTTTAATCATTCAGAATAGAGCAGTTCATACCTGTATTACATGAATCTCCATATTAAATTAATATGACAGTGACATCTTACCTCATTCAAGAGTGATGCTTTGTTCTACAGGCAATAGCAGATTCATGCCTGCCTTGGAAGCGATCAGTATTTGCAATCCTTCCTTCCTAAATTTGCTATGAACTTACTTGCTTCGAAATAAGCATCTCGATTAATGCCATCTTATGACATCTAAGCATGAATCTTTATTTTCCCTGGACCTCAATACAAATACCTTATTAGCAGATAAACAGCTTTTTCCTCTTGCTTTATTGTTTTGGGTCCTGCTATTTATTTCTGCTGATAATTAGGTTCTTCTCTGAGTAAGCTTTCATTGCTACAGTAGCTAACAGTGATAACGCTGCCACCACTGTTGCCACTATTCTCAATCCTTTAAACCAAATAGGATAAGTAGGAAGAAGGGAAAGGTCATAATGTAGTGCTATCCCTAAGCCCATTACCAGCATTATTGCACCATCAGTGATATCTTTAAAAAGCAAGGCTTGCCAGGCAATTAGAGGAGGAACCATACTGTTAGCCAGGTTCATCCAGTCTGGCTTGGCTGGGCTGTTTTCCGGGACAGCAAACCCCCACCTCATTCCTCCTAGGAAAGAGAGGATTACAGCACCGTAGGTAACCTGAGCGAACGCCAGCTCTGGGTAGTAGGTCCCTTGGACGACCATTGACAGCGGCACAGAAACAAACGGAATCAGCCCCGCCAGGCTTAAGTAAAGGGCTGGCTTTGGAGAATCCTTCAGCGATTTCATACTTTGTCGAAACAGGCCCAAGTCTTTGGTCTCAGATTCTTGGGGGGGCTTTTTCTTTAAGAGAGGAAGAGAGGTGTGAAAAGCCCGGAGCTTGACTGCATACACAGATGCTCTGTTGAGGCTTGGACATCTGGAGAGAAGACAAACATCTCTCTGCAGACAGAGGCTGGGAGAACGGCAAGTTGTCTTATTCTTTCCATGCAGTAGTAGTCTGGGGCCGGTTATCTTCTGGAGCTGCAATTATAAAATTTGTTCTGAACACCTTACAACATACGCTTCCTGTCCTACAGTTAGAGTATATATGAAGTACTGTGCTGAGCAAGTAGTTTTTCTGCTCAGAGAACATCACTGATGCCATTCTTCTTTGGCTTTCAAATGTTTTTTAATGTAACAGATCAAGCTGATATAGCTTTCACAACCTAGCTGACAAAGAGCAGCTAGGCTCTCCAGTGAACAAGCAGACCTTACTCACTGTGAAAGGTGTATATACCCACTTATTCTTCCACCCACGCAAGCATTCTTTAAGCATTTTTAATTTAACTTGTCAGGCCTTTTCAGGAAATATGAAGTGATTTCAGAAGTAGAACAATGTGACCCCAGAAAATTGCTACTATCCCCTCACTACTCTGTAACAATAATAATAATAGGAGAAAGGGAATTTCGACACCAAAATTTTATTTTTAAGAAGTTCGCTTTGGCCAAAGCCATTCTGAAAATTAGGAATGTGCTTGAAACATGTAACTGAGATAAACATGTGACTACTCTAACTTGTAAGTCACTTTTTTTCCCCAATGCTCCAACCATGCACTTTGTTATTCTAGAAAAAAAGAGAGAGCAAAGAAAGCTTCAGAAACTTACTCTGAAGGGTGTGCGGAAGCAGCATCGTTGCATGAGGTGAAACATATTTGCTTTACTGAGACCCTAAAAGAGACAAGCACAGGTGACGGCCTGAAGCTGATGAGCAGCCGAGCTCATGCTGTCCCCGGTAAGGGCCCGGGCTGCTCTGTCACCCGGCCGCCAGCCCCTTACCGCGGGACGTTTCGGAGCAAGCACCCCGGGCGCTCTCCCACGCCTCACCCGCCGCAGGACATCGCCTCAGGCCGCCGCCACCACGGCTCCCAGGGCAGCCGCCGGATATCCTGCGGCCCGGGGCAGCGCTCCGCTGGGGCTCGGCCCCGGCCGGGAACGGGAACGGGGCGGTTCGTTCCGCCGGGCGGGGAAGGGCCCGGGCGTGCGTGGCAGCGGCCGAGGCGGGGAGCCCGGTACGTGCGGGGCCGGAGGCGGCCGGGCCCGCCCGGCGGGGCAGGGGGGGGACGGGCGGCGGCTGCGGGCCGGGCCGGGGCAGGCCGGGGGGCGGCCCCGTGAGGGGAGCAGCGAGCCGGGCCTCAGGCGGCGGCGGGGCCGGGCACAGCTCGGTGCGGCCGCGCTGCCCCGCGGCTCCCGGCGGGGAGGGAGGCGGAGGAGGGAGCGGGGCGGCTGCTGCCGCCCTGGCGGTGCCGACATTTTGTCAACGCGCCGCGGCGAGGTGCGGCGGGCTGGGACTACAACCCCCAGCGTGCCCCGCGGGCACGGGGTGGCGGCGCGCTGCCTTGTGGGTCTCGTAGTTTCCCGCTCGGTGCGGCGGGGAGCGTTAGAAGCGCTCCGCGTGGCCGGCGGCGGAGCCGGGGGGGGGGGTGGGCGTGTCCCTTCCGCCTCGCCGGCCCCGCCCCCCGCGCTCGCGAGCCCCGCCCCCTCCGGCCCCCGGCCGGGCAGGGCCGGGCAGCCATTTTGGGCAGAGCTTTGTTATGGTTCTGGGGCCGCAGCAGGCAGCGAGAGGGGCCCGGCCGGTGAGTGCGCCGCCAGCCCGACCCCCCCCTCCTCCCACCGCTCCCGGTTCCTCCTCACATCCCCGGGCCCTTCCACGAGCCCCGACCCGACTCCTCCGTACCCCCCCAGCACCGCCTCGGAGCGGGCCGGGCTCGGCCTCCCGTGGGCCGGGCCCCCGCTGGCGGCGGGGAGCGGGGAGCGGGGCGGGCCGGGGGGGGGGGGGGGGGGCGGCTCCGGGCAGCGGGACCCCGCTGGGCTCCGTCCCCGAGCCCTCAGCGAGGGGCTCCCCGCCGGGCAGGGCCGCCCGACCGGGCCGGGGCAGGGCCGAGGCTCCGTGGTTATTGTTTCCTGCTCGGCCGGAAAGTTTGCGGCGCCTGACACGTCCCCCCCCCCCCACCACCTCCCGGCCGCGCTGAGGGGGTGGCTCCGGGCTGGCAGTAAGGGGGCTGCGGGGCCGGGGGGGGTAAAGTCCCCGTGGGGCCGGGCTCGGGGCTTCCTGCTGGGCGGAGCGCCCGGGGCTGCCGCTGTTTTGGTGGCGAGTTGGAAACGAAACTGGGCGAGCCGTGCTTCGGGGGGGGGGCGGGGGGGAGGGAAAAATGGAGGGGGGGGGGTCCTCGGGCTGTCCCCGGCCTTTCTGTAGGGCTGGTGGATGGGGTTTGCCGCCCCCCCCCCCCCCCCCCCCCCCCGCGGCTTCACGCAGCCACCCGCGTGCTCCGGGCAGCCCGGGCCGGGTGTCCCCGGCTCGCTGCGGGCCGGGGAAGCCGTCAGGTGTCGGTGGGGCCCCTCGGGAGCGCGGCTCCAGGAGCCAGCAGCGAGCAGGAGGCGGCTTTTCTCGGCGTCCTCCGCCCGGAAAGTTATTTCTGGGAGCCTGGTGCGTGCCCAGGTAGCCTGAAGTCTTGGTGGTTTCACGTAAACAGCAGTGCTTGGGCTCGATCAGAATAGCTGTGCTCTCGCCTGGCTTTTCAGACATTTATTTAAGGCTTTAAACTGAATTTGGTTTAATAACGAGCCATGTTGGAGCAACTTCAGCGGTTCTTGGCTTTCTGTACGAGCCGTGGGTTCTTAAACAGCTCTACCCGAGCAGTCGCTGTTGAAATCCTTGTAAGCAATGGCAGAATCTTTTAAAAGCATTGCTGCAAAATCGTTTTATGTTAATGCGACCAGGTAAGTCAGCGTTTCCTTCCCAGCCCCCAAGGTGTGAGTGACACAGGTGTTAGTAATGCTGATAATATTCTGGAAGGTTGGAAGTGGCTGAGTGAAGTATGTAAACAGCAGAGGGGGCGGGAGGCACGGAGGTGAGAAAACACCTGAGATAATTGAAGAGCCATCACGGATGAGTTTACCGGGGAGTTACATTGCTGCTGTAAAAATCTGAGATGTTTATGAAAAAGACTTGCGCAAATGTTACTTCGTGAATGAATATATGGGTGGTATTTCAAGCGAAAGGTTCCCTGTGCTCACGTATTTGGAGTCTGGTGTTTTCAAACTTCCAGTCTCTGACTCAGGAAAGAAACAGGTGTAGAGCCCTGGAAAGAGGAAATAAAATTACTGAATTTAAGAAGAGTAGTTTTTCCTTTCGCATTAGTTCAGAGTATTTCTAGAGAAAACTACCATAAAATAACTTCTTAAAGTTTTGTGTTTAGAATAGAAAAGCTTTAGGTGATACTTTCCTTATTTTTTTTTTAGCAGCTATTTGTAAGGAAGCACAACCTCTGCATATTTTATACATCTGGTTTGTAGTCTTAATCCTATATGACACAGAAGTTTCCATTGCAGATATTATACTAGGACTTGAAGTGAAAATATGCAGGGAACAGATGGCATTTAAAAAAAAAGCCCCTTTTTGTTTCTACAAATGTCTCTGAAATAAGAAAGAGGAGTAGAATGCAGATGTGATAAGTATCACAAGCCAAGTGCAAATGGACACTTTCTGAGTTACTAGAAAAAATATGTTACTTTGAGAACATTTTTGCAGGTTACGGTCACCTTGTCTTAACAGATGTGAGTGCTTTGTACTTGGAGTTAGTGCCTCCTGACTTTCATGTTTTAAACTAGGAAATCAAGTCACTGAAGAAAAATAATCTTGGCTAGCATTTTTACAAAATGTTAGAAACATTTCAAGAACTGTGGATTTCTTTTTTAATAGCGAAAAATATTGTGGTTAGATCTGTGAATTTTCTCAGTGTGGGATGTCAGTGAAATTCTTGTCTTCACTAAAGAAAAAAAAACTTTATTGAACAAAAACTATTGAATCAAGAGTTAGAAGTAGCTTTTTTTAATTTAATGTTTTGTTACAGGATGTTTGAAGTTAGCTGTGTAGCTGCTGAATTGGTTTGGTTGTGAAGAGTACTTCAGGGCATGCTTTATTCATTTGCCTGAGCAGATTGGAAAAGAGCTGGTTATGTTAAGCAGAGCTAAAACATAAAGCACCTCTCTTCAGCAGAGCGCTGCTGCTTCTTGCATGGGTACAGCTTTTTCTCATGGCTTTGTAAAAAACACAAACACGGGATGATTGTTGCTGTAACTTAAACAGAGCAAGGTCATAGTTACTGAATCCTGCAGTTGGTGAAGCAATCTGTGTAGCAGGGAGTTTCTTTGGGATTTTTTTTAACTTATTCATTTGGAATTCACGGCTTTCTTGATGAGGCAGGGGTGGTTTCGATTTTGCTCTGCTAACACAGCAGCGTAAGTAGCTGTGCCAGTGGCACTTCTGTAGTGACCAGGATACCGGCTTGGTAGTACGTGTCTTTCATTTCCGTAAGGGCAGTGGAAGCGCGGGTTCTCTTTACCTGTCAGATTTGATGAAAGGCAGCGAAGTTGGCAGAAACGTGGTTCTGCTCAGAACCCTTCACGAATGCCAGGATGTTGTTTAACTTGTGTTCTGCAAGGTGGCGTGTTCCTGTTAAAATGTGCCAAACTTCAATGAGTTATTGTATGGTCAGGAGATAAATTTACATTTTTGGGAGTGGATTTAGATAGAGACTGATAGCGGCTAAGCACCCACCGTCCCATGCATGTGTGTGCAGACCTAAAAAATTCAGGTTGAGTCAAGGCCATTAGCATAACAGCAAGCAGGAAGGGAAGTCTGTCGGTTAAATTAATCATATATACTAGCAATCGGACTGGGTTACCCTAAATTGGAATTTTTTGATTAAAGTGTACTTAACTTTTTTCAGTTCCTGCCATCTAGATGGGCTTCAGAAGTGCCTGGCAAAGAGAAGAATTTTAATACTTTATACTTCTTAGACCTTTCTGTAATTAGGCAGCAAAAAGACTTTGTAAAATGTTGGTGTATGCAGTTCCCTAAAATGACTAATCTGAAATAGTTGCACTCCCAAGGTCTGGCTTAACAAAAATCCTTTGAACCAGTGCATCCAGACATAACTGAGGTTTTATACAGTAAATGATGATCAAAACTTTTTTTTTTTTGCAGTGTGTGACCCCGTGCCTCTGGGGCTGTTGTACACTAGGGGGCTCACCCGGAGCTATCAAAGTTCTAGGACTTAGGGTTGTTCCAGCAAAAATGCTAGCATATTTTTCTTTTTTTTTCTTGGTTCTCTCCTTGAATCATGTGTTCCCTTCAAATTTGGGGGTTTTGTAGCCTTATCTTCCACCTTAAAAGAAGCATCTCAGCTTCATGGTGTGTTGTTGGTGGCTCTCAATAAGCAAAGGTATGTGCACCTACTGTGTGTTTATGATGTTGCCTTTAATTAATGTCCTTGGTTTTAGGAAGAAGTGAAGTATTTTGAATGAGCTTCCCATGGAAATCTATTTCCAGCAACTGTTCTGTGTTCAGGTAGGCAGTGTCGGGGGGGATAATGGTGTGGCCAAGAAAGACTGACAGGGGACAAAGGCTTAGCGTGGCACAGGCTGCGTTCCTGGATCGCTGTGACTCTCATGGCATAGTTGCAGCATACGGAGCATGTGACGGTGACCATTGTGCTCTGGAACTTTGTCATCCTTCGTGTGTGATGAGCAACTCTCCTGTAAATAAAGGGCTGAGCCTGCCGTGGAGGTGTGTGGTGTTATGATGGGCACGGAGATTATTGTTCTCCACAAAGTTGCTGGTGCGCTTATGGCAAAGCTTACAACAGGTCTCCAGCCTCTCAGCAGAAAGGAGTGTTTTGCCATTGTGTTCCAGTGCCCCGTCCATCATGGAGGGATTAATCAGTATTCACATGAGGTGGTCTGAAAAGGCCTTTGATGCTAGTCTTTAAAAACTCGGTGGGGCAACTCTGTTACCCTGCAAATGTTGAATTTATTATGATCTTCACTTTTTGTACTGGAAAACCTTCCTCTACTTTGAACTCAGTTTAAGCAGAGAAAAAGGTTAAAGATGACTTAAACGTCTTCAGATTGGCTGGGCCTGTTGGAGTGTGTCCTACAGCATTTAGGGAACCGAGAGCCTGCAGGGAGGGGAAAAGTTGCAGAGTACTGAAAAGCAGTGAGTAGCGCATCTACTCGCAACGTTTAGAAAAAGGCAGGGCTTGGGTATGTTCAGCTTATCCTCATCACAGAGGGGCAAAAGCAGAGCATGCACATCAGAGTCTCTCCTGGGTCAGAAAACGTTTGGTGTTTTCACTTTTGTGTGTTGAGATAATACTCTTACTAAACACACGGATTGTATGCTCTTGACAAATTCAAGAAGTGGTCTGAAATCAATACAAGGCATTTTAGTGTAGATGGGGTTCGGATTGTGTTTAGGAATATTACCTTACACGGAATGAACAGCTGGCTAGGCAGCGGTCCTGTGAGAGTATCTAGGGGTTGTAGTGCTTCCTAAATCGTCATGAATCAGCAGCACCGCTGTCGTGAAAATTCACTTGTCATACTGGAATATGTAAAAGAGTTGTAAATATGGTAATGAAGCAGTTTTCCCGTTCTGCTGGGGAATGGTTGATCTCCAGCTGAAAGTGTCTTGTTCAGTTTGCGATATTGTCATGCTCTGAGTAAGTTATGGCTAGGTAAAAAGGTCTGTAGAGAAGATAAGGTCTGGAAAGATATCACCTGCGTGAAGGTTGAAAAATGAGATTGTTTAGCTCTGGAATGGTTTTGTATAACTTGCGTTTCATCAGACGCTAGCAAGTAAGCTATAAAACAGCTTAAAGTTACCTGCAGGTGCAAGCAGGAGCCAGCTCTGACATCCTGGCACTGTCTGCAAGCTGTCAGGCTAGGTAGCTGGGTCACATTAGTTTTTATCATCTTCAGTACGTTGAACCTAAAAGCTTATAGCTTCAGCAATAAAATTGGAGTGTTTGTGCCATTTTTTGTTTGTTTTTGGAAAATGTAGCTATGTTTGATCCCAGAATGTGCTGTTAACATCCTTTTTCTGCTGCCAAGCAGCGCTAGGATATGGGGTGGTCTGTGGGGCTTTCCCAGCTTCCCCTAAAAAAACTATTAGGATCACCTTTTAAGTCAGGGAACAATGAAGTCCTGACCTGGAGAAAGATGATTTCAAAGGTAGCTGCAGAGAGAGGTTCAGCAGCTTGCCCTACCTGTGGTGAATAGGACAAGCAGCTGGGAGCAGAAATGGCAACCAAAGATATTTAGGTTAGGCATTGGGTGCGGGGACTGGCTTTCAAACCTTAAGAATAACCAAAACAGATCGTAGAGATACACTTGGAGAGTGCTGATATGGTAATCTTTCATGATTTACAGCTCCCCAAAATATGCCAGTGGAGGTATGAATACCTGCATAATGGATTCCAGCCCACTGATAACAAACTTGTTTTTCTGATGCTTATTGAGACATTTCAGGATCAATTTTTGGACCTCTGCAGACTGAAGATGACTGTACAAATTCTTTTGGGGGATGTTGCTTAATTTATTTTCAAAGTCATCTGATGGGAGAGGGTAGAACTAAGGTCTTTTAAACCTCAGGAGAAGGGGATGATCTATGAAACCTCTCAAGTTTTTTTTTCCAGATGTTTTCCTAGTATTCCCTAGTTTATTGTAGGACACTAGGACAGAGGAATGACATTGCTTAACTCTTTAACTTGCACGCTGTACCTGCAGCGGACCAAGACAGTAATTCTCTGCAATATCTAAAGACAAAGCTCAAACCCAGTGGGCAATGTGTTGTCCATAACTCCTTGATTTATTTTGCTGAACGTCTCTCAGAGCTTCACTGCCTAGATCATAGAGCTCCAGCAAAACAGCCTGAACATCCTAAGAGGATCTCTCTGCCAGCTGCAGCAAATCATCTCATCACAAGGTTAGGGATCACTCGTTCTCCTTTTTTGTTTTGGAGGCCAAGACCAAACAAATGGAATATTTATTCATGCGATTTATTTTAGATGTGTAGGCCTTGTTTTAAACTGGACTGTTTTCAATGACATTTTTGCATCGATGTTTGATATTTTCCTTATTAGAGTGCTGAAAATGTTAAGCTAGTGGAAGGAAAAATGATAGCCGAGTGTAAACTTCACAAACTGTAACGCAGGTGTTGTACACATGCTGGGAGGTGCTGAGTGAACGTGTCTTTGTCATGTCGTAGTCACAGATGAATAAATATTGGATTTCTTCATATTGTCCTGGACTTGAGGTAAAATAGCTTGGAAGTAATCCAAAGGGAGGGAGGGGTGGAGATGGTATGATTAGTCCCGCAGTCTTGGGCAGGAAGTAACAATAGCTGGAATGTACTGCCTGGCCCACTTGGTAGTGCCGGCCTTGTAGGGCTGGGGTAATGGTATTGGGGGGAAGTAGTACTGTAATTTTGTTTGGGAGAATGGCCCTTTACTTCTGGATCTCCTTCTCTGTTTGTTTTGTTGACTCTTTTTCTTTCTCAGTTTGCAAGTGACGTGCCTTCTTTTCTTATCCTTCATCTGGAATGCAGGTTGTACCTCTCTGTACTGGATATATAGCCTGTTTTGCCTTGAAACAAATGTTTGGTATAGCCTGGTTGTATTTAATAATCTTTAACAAAGGAAATACGTTTTTCTCAGGTCTGAAATGAATATATTTAAATGTAAATGTTCTGTAGTAGTAATAACAGCACCGATAAAATACTGGGTTGTAAAAGTACTGGCTTTCCTTTAGTAGGAAATGCTCATCCAGTTTTTTTTAAGGTACAGGAGAACTTCGTTTCATTTCTGCTTACAGCCTCCATCTCTGGAAGACAGGTAGGCAGGAGGTATGCGGTGTGCAGCAGGGATAAGCCAGTAATTACATACTTGCCATTCTTTCCTTATGATGGGGAACATTATCCTGGTGCATGCTGCTAAGAGGTAGAAGTGACTTGGGTCAGGAAGGCTTTGGGCAGGCCACGCAGATGTGCTTGCTGTTCTTTGCTATTTCACTTGATCTGGTGCGAGGTTTGGGGGGGATGGTGGTACCTTTAGAGGCAGCAATGACAAGGCGTTGTGCTTCGTAAGGTTCGGGGCAGAGCCCTGCCTTGACCTCACATACTTTACAAAGCTCTGTAGATCAAAGTGCACTGCAGAATAGATTTTTGATTCTCTTCTCTTGAAGAGCTAAATAGGTCTTTGGAATTGATTAAAACTAGCAGAATACCTTCTCCAGGTTTTAAAATAAATACCTCACTTCACAAAGTGCTAAAACTGCTGGAAAGTTCAGAACATTGTTCACATTTAAACACTACTTAATGCTCTTTAAATTAAGGGGGGCGGGGTGTTACTTCTTATCAGTAGTGCCAACGTATACACTTGCTTAATAGAGGTGTATGCAATACCTGGCATCCTGTTCCTTGCAGTAGGGGACAGCAGTGAGCAGGTTTTAGTATTTCAAGTGAACACTACAGTTCTCTAACAAACTACCGCAGACTGCTAAGGGGGCATTGGGAGGCAGTAGACCGAAGTGGCACAGGAGAGGTCCGTAAGGGATCATACTATTGTCAGTGGCTGTATGGTATCAAAGCTCCAGGAGTAATTGTTTGTAGGCACGGTATCTAGACAGTCTGTGCTCTCCCATTCTGTGCTTACAAGATGTTGAGTCTTCTGGTTCTCGCATGTTTAACATAGCGCTATCTTTGTGCTCAGAGTAAACTCTTCAAAACCCACTGGAATGATTCAGTTGCAAATGCCAAGCTGCAAGTTCTCACTTGCTCACTGAGGTTCTGAGCCTTATCTTGCACAGGCTATTGTCAAGGTTCCCCAGAAGCCAGCTTTTCCAAAATGTGTGTTGGGCTTTTGTGCAAAACATAACTTGCTTTCACAGCTGAGCTTGCAGGCTCTGTCCTAGAAATCTCTTTTTCTCTGTGATTTGGTTGTGGTACTCCTGTATGTCCTTGTGTCTTGGTTTGTTGTGAAGAAAGAAAGAAAACATCTCCTTTCGCCAGACGTCACTGTGTTCTAAAATATCTGTAAGTATTCACGAGACCAGGTCGTTAAAGGCTTTGCAAGGTATGTGGTTGGATGTGTGTAACTTTGAGGGAGGTAGGATTTGGTCAGTGTGACCTTCGAGAAGTGGGAAGCAAGCAGGTAAATGGAGAGGGTGTTTGTCAAACAGTACTGCACAGGGCACCGGGGGAGGACTGTCAGTACAGCAGAGTTTTGAGGGTATAGCTATGGCCATGTGGACCTTTCTTAACCTGGTTTCACTTTGCTAAAGTTAGCCATCTGATTTGCGAAAGTGGTCAGACACACAACAGTTGATGATTTTCCCCCATCCCTTACCTGCTACTCTGCAAAAACTTTTGCAGGGACTAGCTTCTGGCGTGTTTTCATCTGGGAGCGTATGCATCTGCAGTGTTGTTTCTAGAACACAAAACAGTTTTGATGATTCTGCAGCATGGATTAATTTGCTTTAACGTGAAAAACAAGGTGTTAATCTTTCAGTAATCGTTTTCACAAAAACCTTTAATACCTGCGTGTACTCGGGAAGATTTTTCAATACACAATTAACATTTTAATTCATCATTTAGTGTTCTAATGGGCTCATACTTCCATAATTCTATAAAATCCAGTTTGAGTGCTGGGCATTTTTAGATGTTAGATTTTTTCAGCAGCCAGATGCAATTCAAACAACACTTTTCACAGTATTTTTAATTAATACAACTGTCATTTGTATTTGAGTAACCTGTTGGGGGTCTAGCTACGATAGAATAGGGACAAGTAGCAGGGGCAGATCAGTGTTAGAGTTACTCTGGCACACACCACCTCGGGCTTGTGAGCACTACCTGTCGTACGTGTCCTTCTGGAACATCTACATTTGTCCTCTGAAAACGCAGCCGGATTTCAGTAGTGAGACAGACTGAAGGTGTGTCTAGACAATTGTATTAATGGATACTGAGAGCAAAATGAAAGAAAGTTTGTTTTGCAGATACTTTATGTAGGTGAACCTGCCATTATCTGCGGATACATGAGCTCAACTTGAGAAGACTCAGCTCAACAGTTGTTATGACAACTATTGAACTAGTAATGCTGCAGTTGTCTTTTATAGGAAGGCCTAATAATATATGCGAGGTTGAATCAAGATTTATAATCACGTTATTCTAAAAGGGCTATGTGCACAAATATGATTATCCTATTAAATAAAATGTTTCTCATAATACCAAGCCGTGTTCTGGGGTTGGTTTTTTAGTTTGTTTTGGTTTGTATTTTTTGTGGGGAGAATAGGATAATGAAATGTCATGGTTTTTTTATATGCTTAAGGAAATCAGAAGCATGCTTTGGACTCCTGCTAGGTTGGGCTGCAGGTTGTGACTCGCTCTTTCTGTGCATGTACCGCATGAATCAAGACCTGTCATATTCTGGTGAAAACATAGGGAATTAATTCTTTGCCATAAACTAGCATACACCTGTTAAATGACACTCCACTCTGCAGAACGGCAAAGTAGAAAGCTCTGTTGTGTGTGTTCAGGCATATCTGCTTGATTTAAAAATGAAAAGAGCTGCACAGAAAGAAAAGTGATGAGGGAAGTAAATTCTGTTCTGCCTTATGCGCCCATTAAATTGTTCACTAATTTTTCTGAATGCTTTTGCAACCCAGCTGACATCTGATCTTTAGGAATATTGCTGAAATCCCAGTTGAGTTTATAAAGATGGCCAGTTAGAAAAACAAATCTTTACTTTTAAGTAAACATGTTCTAGTTAGAGAAATACATAGAAATGCAGCGAAGTGAACAGGGATTGTGGCAGGGATTGACAGGTCCTGTCTGTCTGACCTTCTGTAGTGCTGTTTGCTGGATTGATAAATGTATAATGAAGGGTAAACGTTTAATTTTACCCTGTTTTTCAGCAGAGGCTCCAAGGCTTTGATTTGCTGCTGCAAGAGAGGAGAAATGGAATTAGGGGCTGTAATTAATAGGATGCTCTGTAGATAGCAGAGTTGAAGGGGGACCTGAGGAGGTTCACAGGGAACACAGAGGCAGAAAAAACATCCAATCAAACTTGTCTGTTTTGGAAATGTGTGCTGAAACATTTAGTGTGAGCAAAGGTTCGAAGCACTGATTTCAGGGCATCCCTGTTCCGAGGATGCGCGCTAGATTGGTACGGTGCAGCAGGACACCTCGTGTCTGTCCAGCCACTTGGGGCTGCTCTTGCTTCCCAGCGGGCAATTATTTTGTGGGTCAAGGCACACATGGAAGCAGAAGTAATAGAAACAACAACGCTGCTGATCAGGCTGATTTGTGCATTTTTGTAGGGTTTTAGGAACATCATCCCTTTCTGATTAGCTTGTTTCTCCTGTGTTCCGTTCTGGTTGGTATAGGTCGTGGCATAACCTCCTTGGTTCATGCTGCCAGGTATATATGGAAGGCTCAGCTTGAGAATCAAAGCTTCAGAAACTCTCTGGTATCCAGATTAACTCTGGTCACACCCGTGTTAGGAGTAAAGTGAAAGTTAACAGAAGGATTAAAACAACTGGACATCTATAACGAACAGTAACACAGCAAGAACACTTTGTGCATGGTGTATTAGAGGATGTTTTTGACCTTGATGTGTGTTTCCTTACCATAATCTTTGTGTTGCTTTTAAATTGAGTATGCCTGTATGTTCCTTCCATTTTCATGTTAAGCTTCTAATATTTATTTAGACAAATACACAGTGAAATTTTGTTATATAAAAAAGCATCTGATAACGTTCACTGATTTTGGACTACAGTGGTAGTAGTTTTATAGCAACAAAAGCAGGAAAAGATCTTGCTATGAAAAAAACAGATGAAACACTTTAAACGCAACAAGTGAAAATAGATCACTTAAATGGTTTTTAAAAAGATTAATTAAAACTGTTAGCAAGCAGAAGCCAAGTGCTAATACAGAGTTAAATATTTTATGTTCTTATATTACTTGTCAGAAATTTCTGTCTTATGATCAATGAAAGAATATTTTGGAGTGGTTGATAGACAACCTTTTTTCTTCACTAAAGCTTATTACAGCAGGTTTAATTGTTCTGAAAAGAGGTATGGCTTTATAAAGTGTCTCATTTAGTGATATTCTCGTTTTCTGCTTTGTATTTGCAGAAATAATTCAAAATTGAACACCAAGAGAGAATAAGAATGGATTAAATTTGCATTGACGAGCACCTTTGTTTGATTTCTTTGCTTGGAACTGGGAGTGGCTACCAGGGATGATCTTTGGCCTTGCTGTTTTCCATAGTGAAGCAATTGAAGACCAGATTGGCTGAACCATAAGTGCAGTACGGGAAGGTTTGGGAGCTCAGCCTTCAGAGTTTGTGTTTGTTCCACGCACGTGTTCACGTGTGTGATCAAAGAGAGGCAGACCCATATGTACTGTGAGGAATCTTTGCTGTATTCATTACTGAATAGCTGGCAAAGGTCATTTCAGTTCTGCGTGTAGTCAAAAAGAGAAACAGTATTAAATATTAGGAAGAAAGCATAAAAAAATGCAGAATTTTGCCAGCGTATAAATCCTAGATCTTGAACGTTTTGTGCACTTTTGGTGACCCGTATATAAAAAATACGGTAAAGGTTAGTGGGGATGATTAGAGATGTTCAGAAAGTTTCCACAAGTAGTCTGACTTAGCTTGGAATACAAATGGCTTGATGGGTATGTATATCATATATAAATTCATAAGTATCATGAAAAAGTGAATGTGGTGTGGTCAGGCACTTTGATAACACAAGAGAGCATCCAGTTGAACTGAGAGTGATGTTTTTATTGCCTCAAACTGAAATTTACACAAAGTACAAGGAAACTCTGTCTCATCTCATTTGGGAGACAAAAATGTATACATGTGTTTAAAATATAAAGCAATTCAACAAATTGGCCCTGACTGACAATTAACTAATGCAAACTGCCTTAAAATTCTGCAGAACTCAGAAAGTATGCTCTGACCTCTGTTGCTACTTATGCTTGTACTTGCACTTCTTTCTTAAGAATTTACTGTAAGTTGCTATCAGAGAATGTTATTGATAGACTTTGGGTCTTGCCCATTATTATTTTGTGATATAGCTGATGTCAGTTATATGGTAGGTTATAAAAGTGGTCTGTTGGCCAGGGTTCAGCGTGTGTGAGGAGGCTGTGAAATGTAGCATATGGGCTAGTCCTGGAGACGAAAATGTTTCAGGAGTATTTACAGCAGTATTTACAGCAAGTTTTTGCTTTAACAAAAAGAAAACATTGCGTTTTAATGTCATATACCTTATTCTTTTAGTGATATTACATGCAAAGGAAGATGATGACTGACAAGCAGTTTGTTGGAATAAGGAGCCATCTACAGGCTGTTTGGCATACAGCTGTCAGGATGTTGCTTATGCCAGAAAATACAATTTTGGAAGGGCTCAAGACAAAACTTTGAAGTTTCTATCTGAAGCATGTCTTCTGTGTGCTACTTGAAGAGAAATGGGTGGAGATTAAGCATCTCGCTTTAATCTGCAGCAACTTCTATGCAGATTTTCTTAAGCCTCCCAGTAACTGCAACATCCACAAGTGAGATTGTTTCAGAGTAAAAGTTATATCAAAAGTATAGAAGTATCAAAACACTTGATAAAAGGTTTGAGAAGATGTGGAGGTTATTCCTTTAGCAAGTGTCAAGTTTTCGGATAGAGCAGCGCTTGTCTGTGGGAACAAGAGCATGAGGTTTGTAAATGTAGGCAGCAGCCCGAAGTACCGTGTCTACAAGTTGCACCAGGCTGTATACGTGCATGTTGAGATGTTGCTCCTTAATGAACTGCCCTGGTCACTGATAATCCTAAGGATATCAAAATAGCAGGTTAAGAGGCCTGAATCTTCTACATTGGTGGTGGGAATTTTGCACTGGAGTTTCACCCTGGGTTTGACTGTGCTGAGATAGCAAAACAGAAGTTCTGCTAAGTGCTGATAGGCTTTCCTTTTCCATTTCTGAAAAGCAATGGAAACCTTTTTGTGAAGGTGAACCTGGGTATTGTACTTCTATGGTGGTTTTATTTTTGTTGTGTATTTTGACCTAGTTCTTACTTCAAAATTGCAATTCTGTGGTGTACGTTTATTTAGGTACCTTTTAAATGCAGGAGACAGTTCTGTGTGAGTTTTGCTCTGTTTTGGTCCCGTCTTTCAGTTCAGTGTGAATCATTCCTGAGGTTCATTAAATCAACATCTTAATGATATGACTTTCCTCTGTCAGTAGTTTGACAGAGCTTAATTGCTCTGCAGTTTGTTCTGAAAAGCATATTTATTCAGAGGGCGAAGTGATTAATCTTATTTAAATACATCTACCTCTGCATTGCCCGTGTCCCTGTTTTCTTCTGCTTACTACTGAAACGTTTGGTAGCAGCCTCAGGAGGTCACATCTGAAGGAGCTCTGTACCTGTGCTGAGTTCAGCGTGGTAGGAGAATTGTTTTGTCTGCAGCAGGTGTTTCACACATCCCTGTACGCACTGAAAAATTACCCATTAATGTAATGTCCTGAGAGGTTAGCACTTCTGTTGTTGGCAGTGTTGTGACACTTACTAGCTTGTGGTATTAGATGCAACGTTCAGAAAGCTTCCAGGTCAGCGTTGCGTATGGCCAGACGTAATCTGTTCTTTCTTCATCTCTGCTGGTGCTCTGTAGGGGTTGTGAGGCTTCTTGTTTCCATTCTGCTTCCAGAAACGTGATCATGGCTCACATCTGAAGTGCCAAAATCCTTCCCTTCTCCAAACTCTCCTACACAACAGTAACATCTATTTCCAGAAAGAAAAAATGATAGGGTGAGGATGAAAAGGTGATGATTCTTACAGTATCACCTGTGTATGTTTATTTTGAGCTTCTATCAAACCAGTCTTAAACTTGCACCAAAAAAAAAGCATGCTTAGCAGAGTAAAGAATGGCATAACGAGTGCAAGGAAAACCAAAATTGTTCAAAGAACGGAACCACATCCAAACAAGGAAAACCAGCTCTGACAAATCAAACATAAAGGCATATAAGGCATGCCTGAAGGGATCCTGAGAAATGTCTGATGGCATAAAAACAGCAATAGAACCTCTCAGATGTTTCAGGAGCAGTAAACCTTTCAGAGTTGGCTGGGTTTGATAAGATGGTTGGAAGATAAAGAGACCACAGCAGGAAAAAGCATTTTTTGTTGGTGGTGATATTTTCAATGGAGCAACTCGGGGAATTTCCCAGTCTGGAGGCTCACCTTACAAAGAAGTTGGACTGCCTCAAACTGATGTTTAGAGATTCAGAATAATCAATAGTAAAAAATTGCTAGTGCCATGTAGCATTCAGTAAAAAAATATTAAAGGAACTTGTACACAAAATTTCAGAATGACTGCGGTGTCAGCCTTGGTGGCAGAGGAGCGGGAGATGGTGAACACGCCCCTTGGTTTTGACAACAGGAAACCAAAGGCAGGGCTTTAATAAATAATAATAATTTTTAAAAAAATATATTTTACTTGGGGGCAAATACTGGGATTGTTGTGGGACTCCTCTGTACAAGTGTCATATTATTGCTCAGTTGTGATTAAATAGTGTTAAGATTAATAAGAAGGGAAAAAAGCTTTAGTGTTTTGATGTGTTCTGTTAGAAATTTGCAGTCTGTCCATATCTTGAACCTTGCCTACCATCGCAAAAGGGTTGAGTTCAAAGATGTGGAGAAAGATGACAAGGATTAGTTAGATTACGGAATAGCATCTGTTCAAGGGAGCAAGAGTAGGCTAGCTTTTTGGCTTTGGAAGAAGAATGACTGGACATAATGCTGTGTGTGACATGGAGAGGATGAGTTGGACCTGAGTATCTGTTCCTTCTGCTATTTAGAAAGAGGCCAGATGGATCTCTAGTCTTAGCCAATGCATCCATTCTTCACAGTCCTTACAGATGTTGGTTTTGCTGCTTTAGACTTTCTGGCAAGGCACTGTTATAAAAGGGATTTTATTAAATAAATTGATAGTTTGTGAGACTGACTTTGAGATTGGACTAAGGTTTCCTATCCTGTCTTAGCACTTCTGTGTCCTCTTGAGGCATCCAAGACAAAGAGTATGGGTAAAGGGATTTACATTTTAGGTGATATAGTTTTATATGGCTAGATGATTTCAGTTTGGGTTGCGATTGGAGATCAAATAGCTTTTACACTAGCACTACAGCTGCTCTGTTTCTCCTTCTGTTTTCCTCTCATCACACTTTGTCATGTTTCTGTTACTTGCATTGATGGTGTTTTTTTGTGTTTTTTTTTAGTGACTACAGTTCCTGTCTTACCTCTTTGATGGAAGAGGACTATGACCCAGAAGTGAACTTTCCACTGTAGAACAAGAAGCTGTTGTGGAATAATTTGTTTCCTTTTAAAAGCAGTACCCAGTCTACAAAAAAATAGAGTAGAAGAGATTATTTTTACACCTGGCATTTTTCAGTTCTTGTGACCTATGTTTCAGCATGTAAATGGTGAAAAACGGGGATATAAACATTTGTGCCTGCTTTTGAGCTTTACATCAAGTAGTGATTAGTTCTGTGGAGCATTAACCAAGCTACGTGAAGTCCAGAGTATATCCTGACATTCATTTTTCAAAAAGAAAAAAAAATATACTTTTTTTTAGAAAGTTTATCTGATAAAAATGAAGATTATCTTTTAAGAGCACGTGGTCAGATGCTTCTTGTTTAGATCTCAGCATTTGGGGCAAACATTTTTCTATAACGTGGTCCTTTTTCTAGAGTGTTCAGATTGATCTGCAGACCATGAACTATCCAGCGGAGTTGGGTGTATCTGTTCAGTATTAATGATGGTGTGGTTCTGAATGTTGTCATACAGACCTGGCAAACCTTTTTCTAATGTAAAAGCTGACTTCTGTAGTACCACGACTAGAGGATATTTAATGAGGTGAACGTGGTCGTGGCTTTTTTTAAATACAAATTACCTTCTTAGGTATTTTTTTTGTAGTGAGAGTGCAAAAAGAGGTTAAAATGAGCAGCTGAGGGGGTGAAGGGCACAGTTGGCACGAAGTGCGGCCTCTCGAGCTCTGCTTCGAGACGCACTATTGCCTCAAGGCTGGCCTGACGGTATACTGGAGAAGAAAGGAACCAGAAGGTCAGTGAAGCAGAGAAGAAAGTGAGGACATTGGACTGCAGAGGCCGAACTCTGGGTGAGTGATCATATGTACTTTTTTTCCTTGCCTATGCAGTATTGACTTTTTCAACTTTAATTCAGCCATGAACAAATAAAGCAAAATGGAAAGCTGAAGAACCTTCCACAAAAAGGCAGAATTCCATTATACAGAGTAGTAATGGAATTCTTAACGCCTTGACTAGTGGAAATTGCTATGACAAGTTGAACAATTCAGTTTCATGTTCCTCAGTGAGACATCTGCTGGTCTTCAGTTGAACTTGCATTAAGATACAGGTCTTTCAACCAGCTTGTGGTCTTTAAGTTGAGGGGTGCAGGAACTGGCATATGGTTGTCTTTCAGGTCTCTGATCTGCTCTTAGTGTCTCAATATCATCATTGGTTTGGTCATTATTTAATTTACATTATTTAATTGCCCTGGAATAAAATCTGCAGTGGTCGCTCCTTTGTAGATCATGAAACAGAGCAGTGAAGGAATGTACCCCAAATTCTGGCATGTCTTAGTTCGGTGCATTGTATGGCTTATGTGTGCTTTTTGTTCTGTTTTTTTTTCCCATCTCCAGGCCTATCCTATCATGAATTTCATAGGTGTGTTTTTAGAATGGAATTGTAAATGGAAGCTAACTGGGAATGTTTAAGTTACTACCTGTTCTGGTCAGAGGAATAAAGCAGGAAAAAATAATGTTAGTGTAAACAACTAGAGTGCTTTTCCCGTCCTGATAATATAGACCAGGCTTTGGGAATTAATTTGTATGATTATTTCAGTTTGGAAAAGATAAGTCAGGGAATGGTCTTTTCATTTACAGATCCTGGCCATGAGGTTTGATGCCTCATTTTATTGAAGGGAGACACTGGACCTAAATGGCGCAGCATGACTTTGTTCCTGCCTGGCTTAACTTCTCAACACCACAGTCAACCAAGGTAACTAATACAGATCACTTGTTCTTACAGCTATGACAGTTTTAAAAGGGCAAAAAATTACCCCAGTGTTTTTCTGAACTTCAAATGTTTAATTTTAACTTCTGGTGTTTTTAAGAAAGGCTTTTGGAAACATAAAGGTAAAAATCATTTTTGTTGGTTTTGTTTCAACATTGTTTTATTTCAGAGGAGGAAAGATCTGTTGCATTCAGACATGAAAGTAGTTCAGTGTATTTATGCTGAGACTTGAATGGAATCCCAAATAGAAAATAATTAAAGAAGTGTCCCCTAATCTGGGGGTCAAGTCTTGAGCTGCCACTTACTACTCAGGATATAATTCTTCGGTTTTCATTTATGAAAATAATATGGCCTTTGCTATAGTACGTTGACAAAGCCCTTGGTCTCTAACTCCAAATTCAGAAATACTCATTTTTTTTAAAAGTTTAAAATTAAGGCGCCTTCTTTCTAAAAATGTTTTCAGAAGAAGCTTAGGTTGGCCCAGGAAGTCTGTTTTAGGACTTGAAAAACTTGCATTACTTGCATAGGGCAGTGTTTAAAAATACTTCAGTGGCAAACCAGATCACAATGGACAATATTAAGTGAAAATACAGCTTTCATTTCTATGCTTAAATACAAGGAGACAAAAGTAACTTCAGGATGTTTGCATCGTTTAAAATGAGCCCCTGCATTTTTATAAATGAGGGGAAGTGAAGAGTAATAAATTATCTGGAATTTTAACCCTAGAAGTATTAATGTCTTCTACAGAGTCTTTGTCATTTCAACACAAAAGTGCTCTAGCTTGAGTATTTCTGAATTTTAGTCAGACTGATAAGATCCTCCATTGCTGTCTGTTCTTTTGACTTTAGGGAGGAGTGGGTGAATGAGCACTTCCGCAATGTAAAATTTCTTAAATGAACTCTGCAGAAAGTATGTATTTGCAAGGAGTGCTGGTGAGATTATTGTATTAGGTTCTCTCTGACTCTTTGTAGGCTATGTGGAGCTGTGTGCCATTCAGATTAGGTTCAGGTGACTGATGTCACTGGCTAGACAATGCAGATGTGGATGCTGTATTGAAAGCACAGGAATGTGGATTTTGGGGTGGTTTTCTTCAGTTGACAAAACATCACTGTTGGACACAGGCTCCTGGATAGCCCTAAGGAGAGTTTTATTACATAACCTTTGTCTTTCTGCAGTCCCCTGCAGCCACCTTTGAGAAACATGGAGAGCATCTTCCACGGGGAGAGGGACGCTTTGGGGTGAGCCGTAGGAGACACAACTCTTCTGATGGATTTTTCAATAACGGGCCCCTCCGAACTGCAGGAGGTGAGTAGGATGGATTGGAATGCATTCTGAGAGCAAACATTCTGGAGTATTGTATGGAAAGAAGAATTCTGCAGAATATAAACATTTTCCCAAAAAGCACCTTTTCAAAACATCCTGTAAGAAATTTGTGCTATTCTCTTCTCTCATGCCATGTGCCCAGGCCTTATGGGGTTTCTGTGGTAGCTGTATATGCCTTGTGTAGCTTGGTTTATTTTTTGAGATAATCACACGGTTTATTAAGTTTGGCCTCATAGTTACTGAGTAATCACTGATGTAACAAGAAAAACAGCCTGTTATTTCCAGTATTCTGCATGCAGTGTTGACGTTTTTTTTATTTGCATACTTATCTCCTTTTGTTTAGACTGCTGGCATCAGCCGTCCCTTCTCCGCCATGATTCTGTAGATTCTGGTGTTTCTAAAGGAGCTCATGTTGGGCTTTCTGGCAGTCAGCCTGGCTGGCATGGTCCCTCACGGGGCCATGATGGTGTGAACCAGCGTGGTGGAGGAGGAACTGGAGTTCATCGCCACTGGAATGGCAACTTCCATTCTCGGAAAAGTTCCGCCTTTCAAGAAAAGCTGCCTGTTGAAGCCAGGGAAGAGAAGAAGGAAGACAAAGAGCAGTTACAATTTGAGGAAGAAGACTTTGTAAGTGTGTAGCTTCTCACTAGAAGTGGCAGCTGTGAGAAGTAGCTTTTCAGATCTCATTTTTATTAGCGTTGATAGGTGGCAAGGATCTAGAGTTGCATTCCATTCCATGTTTCAGATTACTACAGGTTTTAACAATGATTCCAGTGCTTGCAGGATGCTAATTGATACCCAGAGTCCTGGAGACTTGATGACCTTGTTGGATTATGGGTTTTGGCACGTTGTTATATTTTGCCAAATGATTATTAACTGAAGACAGCATTGTACCTCACAAGTCAGGTCTTCAGTGCTCAAAAGGTGACGCTCTGAAGGTGACAGTTTGATCTGCAACAAGAACAGTAGCTGTATTTCCTTTGTGGCTTTGCTTACAAAGCCTTTTTTGCTCCGAAGTACATCTGTTCAGTGTATCTTCAGTCTAACTGCTGTTCCTTTCTTCTGCATTCTGGTACCTGTCAGTGTACATGATAACCACCCCAAGCTTTCATGACATGTGCCCAGACCTTTGCAATCATCTGTCTTGAGTCATCTGGAATAGTATTTTCTTGTCAGCATTTTTTTTCTTCTCTCTGTAAATCTGTGGATCAGTGTTTCTTCAGCCATTTCTTCCATTGATATCTACAGTTCATCAGCCTTCTTCTTCCTCCAGTATTCCGATTTACCTGGTATTGTCAGTTACAATAGTCTCATTTATCCTGGCTCTATTTTTACTGGAACATCTTTAGTTTTCACAACTTTGCTAAACTGTACTCAGACTTAGGGCTTTTATTCTTACCACATGCATTTCTTAATATTCATGCTTTAGGATGTAAGCAACAGTTCTACTTTTTTTCCAATTTAATTATTTTTTTCTCCCTTTTGACAAAGATCTTATTCTTAGCAGATGATGCATTTTGTTTTGTGCATCTTGTTTCTCACTTTCTCCAGGCTCTTATTGACCATTGTAATAAAGTTGATGTTATCTGTAAAGTACTGGTAACTCAGTCCCTCCACTTAATGTGATTCCTCTGACTTAATCTTCAGTGCTAAAGCCATTGCTGTCTCCAGTACTGAGAGTTCTGGTGACAGTGTGCACACTTGTGTGTATCATCTTCAGCTTTTTGCTCTCTTACTCAGCTTTTATTTCTGGAAGGCTGTTTAAAGCTGAAATTATCATGGCATTTTAATGTTGCCACTTCTGTTTGGAAGGTTAGGAGTTGGAGTGAAATATGAGTGAAAACATAGCTGCTTCAGGCCAGAATCTGGTGATTCCACTTAAATTGCTACAGAAGCCAGTTTGATTTAAACTGCTGGGTTTTTCAGTGGAGTGCATGGGGAGTAATTGCATGCTCTTGTTCGGCTGCTTCTGCTGTGGGAGTGGTAGCCTGCCTCAGTGGTTGGTTAACACCTGGAGAGCAGTGATTAAGCTTACATGTAGATTACTGTTGATCTGATTTCTCAAGAATACTCTAATTCAGGATTTCTATAAGCTGGTTCTACAGACTGTCAAAAGCCTGTTGAAATGTAGAAAGCTATTGTAATGATAGCGACCGTGCTGCTGTAGTCTGTCTTAGCCTAAATCGTTCTTCTAGGTGCTCCTCCTTTGTTCTCTTTGTTAGTGCCTATAAATCCCTTTTCCCAGCTACATTGCTGTGTCTTCTCTAATTACTAATTACTTCCCCCATCCCCACACTTTTTTTTTAAAGGTGATAATATCATACACCTATACTGTCTGGTAGCAACCTTTGCTAAATAACTCTTGTATTGTCTTTGCCATAGTGGAGAAACTGTTTTCTGTGGTTAAGCATGTAGCTGTTAGGGCCTCTTGGCCAACAAAACGAGAACACTTTTCCTGAAAGGTCTGCAAAACAGGCTGTTGTTCTAAGTTCTCCTGTAGTGTGAGCACCACTGCTATCAAACTGACCTGTAACTGAAAAATGAAGCACTGAAACAGAGGAATTTCTAGGGTCTGAGGCAGTAATTTATACTATGGTGTAACATTTTTTTCCGAACTCGTATAGAACAGGAATGCCTACTATTTCAGAAACTCATTATTAGAGACTTATGTGGTAGTCATAGTAACTAACATATGAAGGATTCATTAAAAAGAGGAAAAAGATGACTTTATTTTGAACTGAAGTTATTTGGGATGGGGGAAGAGGAATAGCTAATCAGGATCACTTTTCTTTGAATGGTTGGATTTTCTGTACTCTGCTTTGAGCTTGGGACATGTACTTAGTTGCTCCACTGAGTTCTGATACTGAATCAAAGGTAAGTCTGTGGAAAACACTGAGCCTGCGTGCAGTATTGCCCTGGAAAATGGACTCTGAAACTTAACTTACATTTAGCTTTTTTGTCTATAAATATGTGACTTGATTTTTTCATTATTCCTTAATATAAGGAGCCTAGTGTAGTTCTTTTGTTGGTTGAACTGTTAATGTAGAATTACTGTAAAAAAAAAAAAGGGGGGGGGGGATGAGACTAGATATTCCATATACTGATGATGTGGATTCTGTTTTATTTTTTGAGCTGCCAATCAAGTACCGAAATCTTTTATGGGTGTGTAAGTTTGTGGAATCTGTTTATTGCATAGTAGAAGACTGAAGGGCCTATTGTAAACTTGCTAATAGTTCTGTTGGAAATACAGCAGAAGCCAAGGAGAATAAGAACTTGAGATTTTTAGATGTCTTGTGACAGAGCGCTCTCTTGTTCTAATTCAGATGATGTTCAGAGAAATCTACCTATACTGTGGTTTCCTAGAAGCATGTTACACTAATACAGAATCTTTTTAGTTATGAATGAATATGCTCAATTGCATTGGTTTTTTTGTTTTTTATTTTTTTCTAGCCATCTTTGAATCCAGAAGCTGGAAGACACAACAGCCAGAACAAACCTTTAGGGACACCGTCTGGAGTATGGGGTAGGTAAAGGTGTTTCTGTATGGAATGCTCATGCTGAAGCAGCAAATTGCGAGTATTATTAACTATACATACCTATATAGAAACTATTATTAACTGTAAATAGTTTTTAAACGCTAGCTTTTTGCTCAGAGAAGATCTCGAAGTCTTAAGCAGACAATTTGCAGCTTCCTCTCCTTTGTTGTTTTCCTCCCACAATTGTTACTAATCTCTTGGCCTTTTTGTCTGCTTGAAACCTGTACTTGTCATAAAAAAAAATGCTTGTGGCAGCAATGTCAGTTTACTGCATTTGCTTCGTGTCTTACTGCAGTTACAATTTCATGCAGGCATTGCTTGAAGGGTGGAGCAGATTTGAGTGAACTAGACATCAGTTCCTGAGTTGAGATCTTCATATTAGAAAAACAACAAAATTGTTGTTATTCGGTGGATTAGATTTATTTGCTTTAAACTCAGAACTGGTTTGCTTTTGATTGTGATATGATATGGGAATCTATGCCTTAAAAAAAAAAAAAAAAGGGGGGGAAATGACTTATCAGTTCCATCAACTAAATATAGGTTTGTTAATCTCTAATTAGAATGTAATTAGATCAGTGGGGTTAAGCACTGAAAATAATAAAAATACCAGAAAGAAACAAACAAAAAAAATACTTGTGAAAGGAATGCAATCTGGTCCTAGAACAAGTTTGTCAGGTACTTACTGTTCTGCTCAAAAAATAACTGGCATTTGTGGATTTTTTAGGTGTTTATGCTAATACTTAAATTACTCTGCTCCTGAAAACGTGTTGGTGAGAAATATTAATTGTGGTTCTTTGCAAAAACACTGCATCTTCTAAGGTATAAATTATGCAAAATATTTCTCTGTTAGTGAATTAACAACTGATCCATGGTTGCTCAAAGAACTGCTCTCATCTGTCCTGATTTCTGTAGTATGGTAGAAGGCTGTTAGCTGATGTCACTGTAGGTTTTTCCCTGCAGAGTCAAGGGAGCTGTTGTGGTTAAACAGAGGAAAAAAAATGGACTTTGACATCCTTATCTTTCTGCTCAAAGCTGAAACAAAAGAACAGCTGATAGCAATCTCGGAATTAGACACATATAGTTTCTAAGGTTTAGAGGGGAGAAGCTGGAGCAGTGCACTGAACCTGTTATGGAACAGAACATTTGTATTTTAGGATCTTTCCTGTTTTGTTTTTACAGAAAACCCCCCTAGTGCCAAGCAACCTACCAAGATGCTGGTCATCAAAAAGGTTTCAAAAGAGGATCCTGCTGCTGCCTTCTCAGCTGCATTTACATCACCCGTTTCTCACCTGGCAAATGGCAACAAAGCCACCACCATTGTCCCAAGTGTCTACAAAAATCTGGTTCCTAAACCTGCAGCTCCTCCTTCCAAGGTATGGGGGTTTCCAACCAAGTTAGTGAACGAGGGAGAAGCCTCTCCCTTGATATCAGAATAAACCATCTAAATAAGAGTTGGAATATAGTAGTCTCTAGGGTAGTCGCCTTTACATTAGAGGCCTGTTTATTACTACAGTAGTTTTTCCCTGTTTAAAAGTATCATTTGGTTTTGTCCACGTAGAGAACTAATCTCTGTTCTGGCTATACTGGTGTCTGGCTTAGTGTGCGGTGTTCTGATACATTAGACAAATCCATATCATAATTGGACAAAAATAAGCAACACTAGAGAATAAGAATGTGTACTGAGGTGTGCTTGAATTGCTCACATGACTACCTTAAAAAATATTTATTGGGTTACAATAGTTTGTGTTTAAAACACAATTGAAGTTAAGATCAGATTAGATTGTAGCATTCTGCAGTTTATGAGCCTTAAAGACAACCTGGAAAAGTAATCGATTTCGTGCTTTCTTTCACTGCAAGAGAGTGTTGATAGTTCAGGTATTTTAGAAGTTAAAATTATTATTGAAACTGTTCTTTAAAAAGTTATGCAAATATTCAAGAGTATTTGCACACCTTTTTAAAGAACAATCTCGCTAAAATTTGTTAATTGCTAATGCTGGCTGCTGCATTCCAACAGAAACTTCTGTGATAAGAGTAGAATAGTTCTACACACTTCAAAGAAAAAAGCAAAGTGAGAGAGTTTAACCGAACTTTTTCTATGAGAAAGCAAGTTTAGAGCTTCTTTCCACTTTGTAAGTTTTTCTTAATTCAGACCAAATTCTGCCAACTGCAGGAAAAACCTTAATAATGAAAATGATTATCTAATAAGCTAATATAGAAGTTTACTTTGAAAACTGGTCCCTTTCTAGATGATATGGGATAAATTGGCCTATTATAAAGGGTTATTAGTAAGAGTTTTCTGTTCACTGAATCAACCCATTAAGTGTTTCAGTCTAGGTACGTACTTGGTTAGAATAGCTAAATAAGATGGAGCTGTTGTGCAGTGAGCCTAATGCGGCTTTTATTTGTGTTTGTACAGCTTGGTTGATATGTGTAATACAGTCTTAGCTATTTTTAGCCTGGATGTTTTGATTCCTGTTTGAAACAAAAAGACAAAGATACAGTTTGTCCAAGCCATCAGATTGTCTCTCTGCTTCAAAGCAAATAGTATTGTAGTGAAAAGGAGTGCACACGGCTTTTCTGTCTCAGCTGCTGTTGTGTCCAAAGATAGTCACAGATTGAATAACTCGGGATATTATCTGTGCTCACGGTTGAAATAAACCTTCTCATTTTTATAGATAACTTGAAAAATATGATCAGGCTTTTTGAGACAGCCTTGTGACTGTGGTATGGAAGTTCGGTTTATGTCAAAATACAGGGTTGTTTGTTTTGGTTGTGTTTTGTTTTTTTAATCTTGTTTTACATAGTTTTCGCTTGCATTCTAGATTATGTATCTATATATAAACTGGAATTATGGCAATATGTAGTGGTAGCTGACTATGTTGCCTTTCAGTGAAGGATATTCTGTACTGAACCAGTTACTACGCCTGGATTACACTTGGATTCATTCAGGTGTGACAGCACTGTTAACACATGAAAAGCTATAGGCCTAGTGGAGAAGGTATAGACTTGGAATATATGGGAGCTCCCAAGAGATCACGGTCATGTTAACTGTAATATAAATGCATATTTAGTCATTTTTAAGTAGGTTTGTATTGACATGGTGCTGTGATTACAGGGGCAGCATGGTGCTCCTCATCGGTGAGGACTGCAATAATTAAGAATTATCTGTCTCATCAGCAGCTCTTTTGTTAATGAATCGTGACCATTAGTAGAGCGAAAGGTGGGAGATCAGCATGCCCTTAGAAAAACTATGTGCATGAATGATGCCTTTTTGAAAGGTACAAACATGAAGCAGGGATGGTAGGATGCATTTTTCTGAAGGCTCCAGAAAGTTGTGTGGAATTTGTAGTGCATAACGTGATAGGGGGATCAAAACACTCCCTTTGACCACGTCACCAGTATTAGAAAGCTGCCACAGGCAAACTGAATGAAATATGTTTTTGTTTCTTTCTTTAGATAAGGATAATTCCTCACAGCTGAGCAATGCGTGAAGGGCATAATCTGCAAATGATTCCTTTTGATTCTCATCTGTAACTGTTGTGCTTCAGTCTAGTGGTCTCTCTAAGAAAGTAACCGTAGTCTGTCGTTAAATTTGTCTAAGCTGCCACTTTGTGGACGGTGGGAGAATAACAACTAGCAGCCAAGAGTTAGGTACCTAAAAAAGTGCAACGATGTGCATATGCAGAGGAAAAGTCCTTGTCAAAGTAATTCTCCACTCTCATTGTGCTACCAGGCAATATTAAGTTGGAGTAGAAGCCTATTAATGTGAGAGAACATACTGAAATAATGACTTCTGCTTTCATTGTTCACAGAATACAAAATCCAATTACTCTCAGATTTAACTTAATCCCACTGTGCATTAGTTAATTTGCTATGACTTGAAATTTACTTCAGAAATCTATCGGTTCAAAGGGACCAGTATGCTTTAATGCCCTGACAGGTATATTTCTCATGCTACTTGATACAAACCTCTTGTTAGAATCCTTGTAGTGAAGACTGTCACTTCAGTGTTTGTTCTTCGTTGATGAGAGGTCCGTCAATAACATACTGAGTAACAAGTTATCTTGAAGTCTTCGCTTTTCAACAAATCACCATTGTATCTGAAGGGATACTTCAGAGAGTATCCAGACCAAAACGATAGGTGCTCATGCACCTACTAGAAGGGTAAACTGCCTGCTTTTCTTTTTTCCCCTCAATCGGTGCAGTGATGGACACTTTCAGAGCCCTAGGAAGTAAATAATTGGCATCCTCAGTCTGGATAGAAACATTCCTTGATGTTTCTTCCTTGCATGGGAGGAGCTCCTGTCAGATGATGCAAACCCTTTCTGTGTGGCACACAGTGTTCCCATATGAAATGTGAATTTAATTGGGATCTTTTACTTCCCATCTGTGTGTAGCTCCAAGATGCATTGCATCACTTGGTGGTGATTCCAACTGATGAAGGGCAACACTAGATTTTCTCCATGAGCTCTAACAGTGTTTTATTAAAGGGTGGTGCCTGTGAGGCAGAATCGTGTGTGGCTTGGGCAAAACAGAAGATGACAGGAAAAAACTAATGGATTTAGGAGTAAACTTTTTGAGAAAGTTCTTGTAGAGGGAGGAAAAAAAATCCATACAACAGGCAATTTCAGTCAATACAATGTTTGTTTTACTGCTTGCAAGCAACCCACTCTAGTGCTTTACCATTTATTGTTTTCTGTATATTTTGTGTTCTTTTCAATATAGCCAAGTCCATGGAAAGCCAACAGAAATGAACATAAACCAGGCTCGCTTTCCTCCAGCCGTGACTCTGCCTTTACCAGTCCAGTGTCTGTAACCAAACCAGCGGTACTGGCAAGTGGCTCAGTCCTTACATCTCCCAAAGAGGTAAGGGATTGGGTCTGGGGATATGATGGGAACTTTATCACTGTCACCTACTATAGCTTAAACGTAAGGTCCTTCCTGCATGTGCTACCTAGCTTTGTACCCCTGAATAATGACTTGCCTTGTGTGTTCTTAGTACATCCTGTGACATCTCTGATACACTAAAAGAAAAATGTGGTTTACCAGGATGTAAAGACAATGCCATTGGTGTTTGTCCAAATGTATTAGGACTCCCCCTCAGATTTAAAAAAGAAATTAAAAAAAAATTTGACTAGTGTTGCATAGCTAAACATACATAGATTTGGTGTGCTATTGGAGTGCAGATACCAAGAACAGATGTGAAGCGTATGGTAAACTGATTCCCATATGGGAAAAGAAAGTGGAGGAGAAGGATCTGCCTTACTTTCTGTAGGAGAACAACAGCATATAAGCAGTGAGCTTTGAAGGGATTCAACATGTCTACGTCTTCATCTAGGTGTCTGTTTTTAACGCTGGTAGGAGGTGATCTGCTGAGGTTAACGCTGACTTACCTCCACTTTTGGTATGAAGTGTGGAGAAAATTTCTGAATGTAAATTTCTTAACACTTCAGCAGTAAGTGGGACTTGACGTGTTTTGGCCAGCATTTCTGTGGTTCATTTTTTAGCTTGTATGCAAAATGCTGTTCTGGAGCTTGAAATTCCACAAAAGTTAGTAGAAAAATGTCATTGAATAACTTTGAACACTTAGAATACTTTTTTTTTCTTTGAATATGTTGGGGACATGCAGTATGGAAAGCACAGGACCATGGCAGTTCTGTATAGTACTGGTAAAAAGGCTACTTCTACCAAAAATCTCAAGTGGTTTTAGCAGAGTATTCCAAATTACCAGGAGACATCTAGTTCTAAGTCTCCTTTGTCGATGGTTACTTTGTGTTGCTTACAGTCAAACTAATTACCAAGTTTAAAGCTTTAATGTTTAAGTACTATGCCAGCTTTTCATCCTAATATTAAGACACTTATGCCTTGTACAATTGCTGATTTGTGCATGACGGTGTTGAATGAGGCAAAATCTGAAAAGGCTAGCTGAGAAGTGTTCACCATAAGGCATTACTTTCAGCACACACTTACCTCACAGGCATTATTGCATGCCGGTGTTTCATGTGAAATAGGCATGAGAAGCATAAGCAGCAGTTGCTGCCTGTTTTTGCTTTGCTAAGTATTTTAGTTCCCTTAATCTTTGCTTAGAGCACTATGTGGTATGATAAAAACACTTTGTAAAGGAGGTTTATTTTGAAGAGCTTAAATTTGCAACTCTCCCACCCTAGTTTTGTTTTTTGTTTTCTGTTGTTTTTTTTTTTTAATTAAAAAAAGGCAGGAGGGGAAGCTACACGCTTTAGGAAATTGAACTCTGCTTTTGTATTGAGAAAAAGATAACCAAAGCAAGTGAAGAAAAAGAATGGCTTTGCATGCAAGATTCTGGGTCAGGCAGATATTTATACAAGTGGCTGAATTCCTCATCTTAGAGTAGCCAGATACAAGGTCTGTATATGATATGGGGAACTTTCACACAACATGTTCTTAGATTTCTTTCCCATGTCCACTCAAAATGATGAAACATTAAATTGAAATTCATCTTGGCTAGCAGTGTTTTAATTGTACTGTCATGGCTGAGGCACTGCTTATGTGCAAACTGTTGTGCCTTATGCCTGGTTCAAAGATGGAAATTAAGAAAGCAAAGCACTGTTGAAGAGCGTGGGAGGTTACCTTGGGTTCAGGAATTCAGCTGAGCAGATTTACCACAGGGTCAAGGGCTGTCTGTGACTGGCTAGGCACAGAATTATCTGGGTTGTGAGTGTTCGTAGGCAAGAATCAGCAGCATGCTCACCAGGAGAGGATACGAAGGCTGTGGCTACCTGTTTCACATCCAGTTGGTTGAAGATGTACCACTCCCTGAAAAGAGATTACCACCCCGAAGCTTAATTTCAGAGTAGAGGCAGCCAGAATGGCTTAAGACACAAATTTGAACTGAGTCTAATCTCCCCGATTTTTTTAATTTTGTGGGATGAGTCCTGCAAAAAGTTTTTTGCCTCCATATTCTGCTGTAGCCTCCAGCATTACTTGAGAGAGTTACGTTGCCAAGGAACAAAATAAATGTATTCATGGCCACATGAATTGACACCTAGAGGAAGAAGAAATTAGAGCTGGTAGTGATAGGTGGGAACATGCTGGTAAGGGAAGAAGTGGGTACACACCGCCGTTCAGTATTTTGATGAGCATTTGAAATTAGATTTCTTAAGGGTTTAAGAGCTAGTCCAGGAGCTGATGAGCATTTGAAGGTACAGACCCTGAAGAGGGCCTCGTCTTTGTAGCAGTACAGTTTAAAGTCTCTGTATTCTTCCTTCTTTGTCTAGAGTCCTTCCAGCACCACCCCTCCCATCGAGATCTGCTCTTCGCGCTTGACAAAACTGATGCGCCGCACCACCGATAAAAAGAGCGAATTCCTGAAGGCACTGAAAGATGATAGGAATGGGGAGATAACAGAGAACAGAGAATGCGACAAGCTGGATGATGTAAGATCACTGCTCCCCTGTCCCGTGTTGTCCACCTGTCCTCCCCCTTCTCTCCTCATACATATATCATCATGATGTATTTAAAGAGTTGGGTACTGAAAAAAAGCAGCATATATAATTCAGTCTGTGGTGGAGCAAACGAATGACTTCCATCGGTCTGATATGCATGTTAGCAGAGGTAGCGCACAGCACTGTGGTGAAAGGAGATACGTAACATGATGAAATGTTGGTTTCAAAAGGGTAGGTAATAAATGAGGTGGAAGGGAAGGAGAAGATAGAGAAGTTAATCTAGAGTCTTGCAAGGATTCTCTCAGGGGTTGAACAATTCCATGTTTTAAAGTCTTAGTTTCCTTTCAAACTTCCTTGTCAAACTGCATTCATAGGAAAGCTGAATTCAGTGCTTGTAAAAAGTGCAGGATAGTGGCTTAAGCCTCAGGCTTGGACCAGAACCCTGAATGTGGAAGTCTGTGTCTTAACGTGTATGTAAAGGACATCTTTAAGAGAGGGGTTTTCTTGGTATTCTCTTTCTGAAGCCACTGATTACAGCTGTGTAATGCCAACACTTACTCCCTCTACATCAAAGTGCAGTCTACCAAGTGACATACATATCGTGTTGTCTTGTCACAGGTAGGTAGAAGTTGCTTTTAAACCACTGTCAGCCCAGGCTCTGTTGAAAGCACTGACTTGAGGTGAAAAGGCTTTGATTTACCCCCAAGAGCAGAAGCTTGAACTTCAAACTGTGCTGTCAGCATGGTCTGTACACACTTTGCTTCTTTTTTTTTTTGTTTAGATGGAGAGCAACAGCACACCAGAACCAAAGGAAAATTGGGAAGAGAATTGCCATCAAAATGGCCTTTCTCTTCCTTTGCCAGAGGAGGGGGAAAACCTCTCTCACTCATTGGAAGCAGAACACAGGTGAGGAAATGGAAAAACAAGGTGTCTGGAGTAAAGGAGGGTGAGTCCTTGGACTGTGTGAGGAGAAAAACTATTCCAAAAAAAATTTCTGGGAAGTACACAAAGCTGGACTAGAGGTGTGGGCTTCATTACTAGTGCCGGGCTGGGTGGAGTCTTACTGAAAGTAAAACAAGACGCTGACAGCTGAGCCAAGACTTTGCCATGGTCTGTAATTAAGCTCCTGTACTTCTCTAATGCCACATCCTTGCGTGTTAACACTGCCTAGATATTTACCTGCCTGCATGGTGAGGCAGTGCAAACCTAGCGTGATTCTGGTTAATTTGTAAGTGGATGTCCTACCTGTAATGATCTGGAGTATGAAGATACACCCTCACTCTTCTTTTACTGTCTGTACTTGGAATACTCTTGTGCTGCTTTAAAGGCTGTAAACATGGGAGAGAGTTAAGAAAGTATTTGCTTAGTATCTCAGCTTGTATCTTGCTTCAGTGATTAAGCAGTGTGTATCTGGTATGAGCGGATAGTAACTTTTAGAAGATCCTGAGCTGAGGTGCTGGTTTGATTGCGTCACATCCTCCTTCAGTGTCCTTGGGTAGAATTTCAAATCTCTGCTTTATTTTCCTTCTGCCAGACTAGTTATTTACCCATTGTACAGGACTGCTGGTGATTAAATATTTGTAAAAGACATTGAATATGAAAAATGTTGGGTAAACACTAAGCATTGTTGAAGTGGTCTGTGATACAGAAGATTCCCTGGTGAATTTGAAGTAAAGCAGTACAGAACCTTGTGCTTCATGGACAAACCGTTCTCTCCTTTGCCTTTGTTCCCTTGCTTTAATTCCTATGCCCTTTTTCCACAAATCAGGTTATTGAAAGAAATGGGATGGCAGGAATATCCTGAAAATGATGAGAATTACCTTCCCCTCACGGAGGATGAGCTCAAAGAGTTCCAAATTAAATCAGAGCAGGTATGTTTCAAACTCCCGCTACTTGTGACTGTTCTTCACCCTTTCCCTTCTTACACATCTCCTGTAGTGCAGAAGGCAACTAATGAAATTGTAGTCCAATTGATGACTCTAAATTATCCATACAGAGCATGTGTATATACAGTTAAACATATAACTGATGTCCACAGATGGCGTGGGACAGTTATTCTCCATACTCGTGCTTATTTTAAAACTTGCTTTCATTCCTACAGCGAAGAAGAAACGGATTTGGGAAGAATGGATTTCTTCAGGGCCGCGGCTCCAGCCTGTTGTTCCACTGGAGAAGCACTTTTAAGACAAAGATTGAGGACTCAGACACAGAAACTAGTAGCAGTGAAACTTCAGATGACGATGCCTGAGACTGGGCACAAGAAAATTGAAATAAATAAAATCAACCCAATAAACTCAGTTCATAGTTCAACATGTGTTTGGGGTTGTATAAACTAAACAGAGTTTATTCTGTCTCCAGTCTGTTCAGTTTTTTCTTCTGTTGTTGATACTTCATGCACAAGGGAAATAATTGTATCCCAAAGAAGAGAGAAATTGGCTTCTTTAGCTTTTTCTTTTGGTTTTGCCCTAATGCTTATAGAAGTTTGTGCAGCTAGCAAAATTTTGACAAAAATCCCTTGTGGGGCAGTGCACAAGTTCAGTCTTGTAAGCAGGATACCAGTGACTGACTGATCTTTGCAACAACAAGCTTCTAACAGTGCCGCCTGCATTACATAATGTCGTGCGGTAACAATGTGCTAAAACAATCATTGTCAATGACAAAATGGCTATTGAAGTTCTAATTATGTTAAATTAATGCTAATAACATGAATTTTTTATTTTATTTTTTTTTGGCGGCTCGGGGAGCTTCATCACTTAACCAGGCGTTTGTGGTTTTCTTTTTTTGGGTACAGCTGTAAAATATTTGGATATAGGAATTGTTTGTGTTCTTCTTCTTGCAGCCTTGATATTCAGGGTGGATTGTAAAATATAAATTTTTTGTGAGATTTCAAAGATTAAGATTATTTTGATAACATTATTTACAGATTTAAAAAAGTGACTATCACATTGAGTCTGTATGAGGGGGAAAAACTACTGCATCAAAAATAACTAACTTGGAATAAATATTTTGCATCAGTTTGCCAATTCTAATTGTCTTTCTTATGTAAGAAAAGCTTTCCTGTAAAGGGACTTGCAACTTTGGGGTTCTAATAGTACTGGGGTTAAATAGCTGCTTCTCCCACTGTATTTTTTCCACTTGGCAAACATTGCTGTAGTGCTCAGACTGCAGAAGCTAAATTCTTCCTTTAAAAGGGGAGAGGGAAGACAATGGTGAGATGATAGCCCATATTTGGTTTTGTCTTTTTTTACAAAAAAGAAATTAAAATAATTTGAATTATCTTCCACTAAAGCAGTTTGCTTTTTTTTCCGCTTCATACAAAATAGTGAAGCTCGACTGGTCGGTGTCACTTCCTGTTCCTAGTGCAATGCTGCTGTTTATGTTCACAACATGGCAAGGGTATGTCTGAATCCAAAGCTGTTTTCATTGAAATCTTTTTTAAAAATTCATGAAAACATTTCTATTAGATTAAAAAGGATTTTACAAACAACTCAGTTGTGGCCTAAGCTATTTCACTGTCTGTTTTAAGTTCAGCTTGTACACAAACATTTTGGATCGGAAAGTATTCGCATGGTTGTCCACTGTTTGCAGGTTGGTTGGATGGAGTTGCACATCAAATAAGAAATCCTGGTCTCACCGAACTGAGGGGGACAGTCTGCCTTCAGCAGGGGCAGGATTTCACCATTGGTCTTGTTTTTCAATCCACTCCTGCTGGTCAGGCAGAAAGGATAGATGTGTAATGAAATTATGGTGCTTAGCCATGTCTCTGCATCGGTACTCGAGGGAACATTTCTAGCAGATGTATGCTGTTCTAGCTGTGCTTTTAGCTCACATTCTCACTTGGACACTGATGTTAACCTCCTGCCTGTGAGGAGGGCTGGCAGCAGGTATTTCTTCATCCCTGCTGGCTGGAAGCTGCTCTCAAGTCACTGGGTCTGCTGGGGAGTGCTCTCGGGCTCCTGTAAGACATTTCACAGATCATCTGATTCTTTTCTAAAGGTCGTACCACTCAGCTGCTTTCAAATGTGACCTGTCTGTAAAAGCTGTATGGGTTTAGTTCAATGTGCTGCTGCTGCCCCCTCCCTGATGTAGGAAGTTAGGTGTAAAAATTACGAGAACGGATTATTGTCAATAAGCTAGGTAAGTTTAAAACAAGTCCGCGTGTAATGGGCTGTTGAAAAGCAGCAGGGGATTGCTCTGATTCCTGGCTCACATCAGGGCTCTGCCTGGGGCGGGGACACCAAAGCCTGAGGTGCCTCATGGGCCCTTGAGGCCTGGCTCCTTTCAGCTTCCCTGCCTCTGTCCTCTGACAGGCCTTGTGGGGTTCAAACACCGGTGAAAGTACTGCGAAGGTACGGGCTTACTTTGGGGAACATCAGGCAGCAGAGTGGGTTTTTCTGAAGCGAATTGCTGAGGGCCTGTGCCTGGTGTCAGGGGTGAGGCGGGAGGGAGGCCGCCAGCACTGAGAAGAGCCAGCGGGCGCTCCTCGCCTCAGGGCTCGTAAAGCAGGGCCGGGACTGAGGGCGGTGCTGAGGGGAACATGGCTGAGGAACCCCTGGGAGCTAAGTTATGGAGGTGGCAGCTGAAGAGCCAGCCAGCAGGGGATGGCTGCAGGGCAAAGCACGGGAAGGCCGGGTGTGAGGCAGGGCACTTCGCGGGGTGGGGAAAGGTCTGAAATGGGCCAAGATGGAAGGGGCTGAGGCTGATGGGCTGTTAACTGCAGGTGAGGGTGGTTTCTGCAGCGGGTTGGGGTGGGACAAGGCCAGGGGCTCCAGCCCCACAGAGGCAGCACCGTAATGGTCCTGACAGGCTCTGGGAGCTGTTGGCCCTGCCAGCCCTGCACCACCGCCCTCACTGCCAGCCTGGGCAGGGCCTGCCCAGCACCTCAGCACCTCCCTTCCCACCTTGGCAACCAAACACCGCCACAGCCACCTCACCCTGAGCAGGTCAGTGCGGCAGCCCCGGCCAGAGGAGGGACCCTGACCCGGGCCGGGCTCACACAGGTGCGATTTGGGTGTTCTTTCTGCAGGGTGCCCAATGCCGGGCGCAGGAGCCTTCACCTGCCCCAGCTGCCGCATGGCGTTCAGCTCCCGGCCGCTGCTGCGGGCGCACCAGGAGCGGCTCTGCGTTGGGACACTGAGGGACAGCAGCTCCCATGGCCCCAGGGGGGACCCGGGCAGGGCCAGGAGGCTTCAGGACCCCTCGGTACCGCGAGGTTGGGTCAGGCGTGGGGATGGGGACGTGGGTGAGGAAATGGGGTGTCCTGCTGGCGTCAGCTGGATGCATCCCACTCTGAGATGGGGGATGCTGCAACCGTCAGTACTTAGTTTGGGAAAGTCAGAAAAGTTTATGGTATTCAGCTTTTTTTTTTTTTTTTTTTTTTTTTTTGCCTTCTTGTTTACCTCCCTGAGGTTGGGATGTCCCAGAATGGAGACCATGCCGAGCAACACCATCTCCTCCTGCTTTCTGGGCTCCCTCCGGCCATGCTGGGACCACGGGGGCCGAGGCGAGCCCGGGGGGCGCCCCTGGGGGACATCCTCACACCCCGCGAGAGGGCCCTGCTCCGTGCCACCGAGCCTGGTGGCCACAGCACCCAGCAGCCTGCTGCCAGCGGGCTGACAAAGCAGGTGCGCCCACCTCACCAGCTCCACTCACCCACAGCGGGGTGCAGGCTTTGTCCCCAGCCCTGTGGGGCTCGTGCCTCCTGCCCACCGCCTCCCCCTGTGCCGCAGGGAGAGCCCAGCCAGCGGCCGGCCCTGCCACAGGGGCACCTGCGGGCACCGGAGCTGCTGGAAGCCCACAAGCAGCACGTGGCTGAAATCCGGGCGAGGACCCAGCAGCTGGAGCAGCAGAGAGCGGGTAGGCACTGGCAGAGGTTTTGGGGTGATGGGGCTGTGGTTCCTGGGGTGGGGGGGAGTAACACGTTTTGCCACCCCGCAGGGCTGTGCCGGCGCCTGGCGGTGCTGGCGGATGAGCAGCTGCGGCCGAAGCCCAGGCGATCCCCAGAGGCACTGCGGGGTGAGGCCGGACACCCGCACGGAGGGTGAGTCCCAGCAAGGGCGAGCAGGGCTCAGCACCCCTCCGGGGGAAGTACCCGGGCTGCTCCCCAAAAAAGGGCCTTTGCCCCCAGATGGCCCATTTCCACCCCAGGACCGCCCTACACCTCAGCGCCCTCCTGCCGCCCGCTGGGCCGCTTGCTGCTGAGGCCAGGTGAGAGCCGAGGGTGGGTGGGCACCCAGGTGCCCAGCAGAGCCCCCCCCCCCCCCCACGCCCTGCAGCTGACACTGGTGCCATGGCAGGGCCCTGATGCTGTCCTACCTGCGCAGTGGTGGCCATGATGCGGCCATCCTGGCTCAGCTGCTCAACCTCCAGGTGGAGGCCACGGCGCTGGAGAAAAGGGCAGCGCGGCGGACGGGTAAGTGGCAGCCCCAGTGCAGATCCCAGCCTGGGGTCGTGGCCCCCTGTCCCCACTGAGGCGCCCCTGGCCGTGCCATCAGAGCGCCCCAGGGCCGGCACGCAGGACCTTGATGCGGTGCTGCTGGCCGTGGAGCTGGAGAACCAGCGGCTGGAGGACGAGCTCCTGGCACTGAAGGTCCGGAAGGCGAGGCGAGCTGATGCCAGTAGGTGACTGGGAGACGGGGCACCCACTGACCGCCTCCCCACAGCACCCTGCTGCCTCTGGGCTGGCAGCCAGATGAGCACCACGGTGACGAGCCACCATCCCCAGGCTCGCTGGCGGCCCAGCAGCACGCGGAGGACCTGGCCCAGCTGCAGGCAGAGGTGGGGATGCTGAGACGCCAGGCAGAGGGGACAGGGCCGCGGGCGATCCCCCCCGTCCTCCCACCCCCCCAGCTCCCACCAGCCCGGTCTCTGCCAGGGTTTCTCAAGGTAAGAGCGTCGTCCCTGGGTGCAGAGGAGCCCCTCGCCTCGGGAGGGGGATTTCCAGGGTACTGGTTCAGCATTTGCTCCCTTGGCTGCAGCAGGACGTATTTCCGCCCCCCCCCCCCCAGGTGCTGAACTGTGGGCATGATATGCTCTGTGACCACAGCCCCTCTTCCCAGTCCCATTAACGCCAGGTTTCTCCTTCCCCAGGAGTCTCCGGGACCAGCCCTGGGGCCAGGCAGCCCCCCAGCCCCCAGCCGCCTGCCCGCCGCCCCCAGCCTCCCTGGCATCCCCATGGCAGCCCTGGAGGACCCCCCTCCTGCTCGGGAGCCGCCAGCAGAGCACGAACCCCCCCGGAGGTGAGATGGGGACGGGCTGGAGCAGGAAATCGGGGCGTTACTAATCACCAGAGTGATAACGGGATGGCAAAAGCTGTTACAGCTGCAGGCTTGGGGCCAGCTGGGGAGTGGTGGTGGTTGAGGGATGTGCATGGGGCCATCCTGGGACCACGGAGGCGCTGGGAATTTTGGCAGCAGGGGCGGGGTGGCATGCATTGTCATTGCCCACACACCGGGGTCATTTTGTCCTGGTCAGCCTGGGGAACAGCAGGAGGGAAAGAGAAGCACAACTTTTCTTCTCACCCCCCTTTCCCTGCTGCTTACCCCACCAGACACATCCCCAGCCACTTTTAGAAGCTTCACAGGCTGTACCCATGGCTCAAGCCAGGACGCAGCAAAAACCACGGCAAGATTTCCCCCCCATACTGGAGGCCCTGAGCTGGGTGTTTAATAAACGGCTTCCCCTGCTGCTCTTCACTTCTCAGCCTTCTTTTTCGACAAATGTACCTGTCCCCCAAGGCAGGCAGAGGGCTGGGGGCACACGCCCCCTCCACCACCAGGTCCTGCAAGTACAGGTGGGCAGAGCAGGGCCCCTGCCCCAGCCCTGCTGCAGAAATTCACGCCCAGCACTGAAACACTGCAAAACTTTGGGTCTAAATTGTGGCCACCTCTGTGCTCTCGTCCCAGCCACCGTGAACGTGGCCAATGCAGCAATTTGCCCAACGCAAGCCAGAAGGGAGGCAGGGAACACGATCTCCAGCACAAACACCCCTGGGAAGGGCTTCAGGGCAGGGGAAGCACCACCAAAGTGCTTGCAAGGTGCCACCAACCCCTGCTCCCGTGTGAACACATGTTCTGGCAGAGCAGAAGGGCACACGTGGAGGTTGAGCAGGCCAGGCTGAAAACCCGCACTGGCTGCAGGGGCCAGACAAGCTCTTATCACACCTCCCCAACACCCCCAGGGCCCGGGGAGGTGCCACAGCAGTGGGCCAGGCTTTGCCCAGGAGCAGCGAGCCCAGCAGCAGCCGGGGGGGGGGAAGATCTGCACCCCCAGGGCCATGAGGAGCAAAAGTGGGGAGCTTTTATTGGGAAGGGTAAAACAAGGAACATTTGCTTACAATCTTTATTGAAGTCATACAAAAGTTGCCAAAAAGTGAAAAAATACACTATATACAAAACCATTTTCCTTGTAAGGAGAGGAGTGTCCAAGGTTAAAGAATTATCATACTGTGCTTTCAACTGTAGCCCCTGATTCTGCTTGTGGCCTCTTCTCTGTCTAAAAGAAAAGAGAAAGATTTGATTTAAGAAACAAAACAAAACACCGCATTACAGCATCAATTCATGCAGCAGTTCACCGTTTTTGCAGTTTGAAAACAAAACTAGGCATGCTTTGCTGGTCTTCAGAGCCCAGAACCACAACAGACGTTAACAATTGTAGCCCAGGTGAGCAATATTAAAACCCTGGAGCACTCTGCTGCAGTAACAGGCCCTGTGCTGTAGTTCAGCCCAACAAACCCCAGAGCCCCAGCACACACGTTCCTGTCCCACCCGTCAGCTGCGCAGCCTGTTATCTGCCCAGCTCACTTGGTGTCAGACACCCCAGCACAACATGCATCCCGTCAGCTTGGAATACTCCCCGTCGTGCAGGAAGCCCCGTGAAGACCAGCAGGCAATAAAACCAGCCAGGCACAAAACCACTCCTTAACAGAAGGGGAAGGAAAAAAAAAAAACCACAAGGCACCAACTCCTGACTCTACTGCCCACCTCCTCTTCCATTTTTTCTGCAACCTCATTTCCACTGGGGGCAGCATCACCACCACCACCATTGACAGCCGGTTCTGGTTTAGATTTCTTAGCTTCATTGTCTCCCTGGTGAGTCTCCTCCTCTGGTTTCCTCTGAGGACAAAATTGTTTAGTCTTCACTATGGACAAATTTAAGTGTTTTTAGAAAGTTAGCATCTAGATGTCATTGCACGTTATCTACTCAACCTCTACTTGCCAGGTTCAAGATAAATACTTAAGTATTAGGATTTAAACAAAGCTCTGAAGCTTTGGAACAAAGGTCTCAATCACAAAGTATAACCAGTAGGATATTACTCAAGTGCTAGTATATATAATGCAGAATTATCCTTAGTTAGAGTTTAGCAGGGGAGCATGTTACTGCTGTGATTGTAAAAATCACTCCAGGCAAACCTGAACTCTCACACAGGCTAATGTAACTGACAAGGCTGCGCCACAACACTACACAATATAATAAACAAGATTCCATATGGGATAATTTTAGCAATATCAGCAATATCAGTTCTGGGGGCAAAAAAAATAACACTATACATTGAGCACTAGGTTCTTTTAAAAGTTATCTTATTTTTCTCATTTAGAGGCAATTTAGCATGGCTATACATTAGATTGGCTTTGGTATTTTGCAAGTCCAATTCTCCATTTCCACTTGGAAAGAAGGGAATCCAATTCAGCCTGGTTAATTGCCTTTTTTTTTTTTTTTATTTTCAAGATCTATACACTGCCCTGCTCTTCTTGCATGCTCTCAGCAGAGCAGGGCGTTTGTTCAGAACACCTCCACAAGCCACACAATTCAGCTCTGAAGTTAAACCAGTGTGGGTCAGGCAGAGCGCTGAACCATCACCAACTATTCTCCTGGAGGCTGGATGGTTCCCAGACTGATTAGCTCCCAGTGGAAAGGAGTTTCTCACATGATCTCTTATTACTTTTAGAGTGTTTTTCTTTTTCCAGGTGTTACAGAACTAAGTTGAGGAAAAGCCTTAAGCTAAGAAATCCAATTAGGTTGTTAAAGTACCCCTGGCTTAACCTCCCTGTTTGTTCAGCTGGTCATTTCTGAACTCACCTTTTTCCTGACCAGGTGAGAGATGTCTGTAACGCACTGAGATGCTCCATCTGCTGCTTTTCTTACTGGAATCTATTACAAAACAGACAATGACACATCACTAACAGCAAACAGCAATTTTTAAAGCAGACATGAATTCTTCAACATCTATCTTTGTTCGACTTACTGTGGAAACCGAACCACTGTCTTCACTTTGTGCAAAGCCAGACGTAGTTCCAACCTGAAGGAAAGCAGAAGAACACCAGCTAAGCAGCACGTTCTGCCATCTATTCACACAAGGCCAATGTACTGGTTTCGAAAGTGGAAGAAAACCCAACTCCATGTCTGAACTTTACATTCTGCTTCTACACTTATATACAGGATAGACAGAAGAAAGGTTCACGTAATGATGTAACACTCATTTAAGTCTCACATTTGACTTAACTATCATTTCTAGCCTTTATATATTTAATTACTCTAGTAGCCTACCGAAGTCCAGTTTAGTTTGGAGCAATTAATTTCAGCGTATTTACTATTAATCTTTTCAGATGTCAGCTGCCTTAATTCTCTTCTTGATCTGAACTGGTTTACTTCAAATCTCACTGGAAGAATGTTTGCTTGAAAGGAAACAGCAGGATGTACTAACCAGAGTTGCTTTCAGTGCCAGCTCAGCTACTCTTGCACTCTTTTGAGACTCCTTTGAATCCTCTATCTTTTCTTTGATTTCAGGGAGAAGTCCTTTTAGTTCTTCGATCTCCTTCTCATCTTCAGGGGACCCGCTTTCTGCCTTCTTTATTCGTTCAGTAAGCATTGCTAGAACGACATCGTTACGATGGCAAAACACCCTCCACACAAAGTCACTGTCCAGTTACCAATTCCCAGAGGCAAGTGCCCACCAACAGGAGCTGTTTGGCTGTTCAGATGTTAGTATAGGCTGTTACCAAACATCTGCTCGACAAGGTAATAAGCATACGTAATTGCTTTCAGGGCAATTAACAAAGTCAGTTTTGATTTGTGAAAGCTCTCTGTTTTGCGAGGCCATTTCAGACATCTACTCACCCATTCTCTTGTCAATGACTTCTACGGATTTGCCAAACTGCAGAACTGCCTCGTCGAACTGGCTGTTGTAGTGGTAGGCCAGCGCCAGCTGGTAGTGGCTTTCGGCAAGCAGGCGGTCGTGAGCCTCCAGGTATTTCTGCTGCAGGGCCAGACAGGCCTGAAACTCCTCTATAGCCTGCACATAGTTTTCTATAGGAGCAAGCCATACGGTCTTTACAAACAACACGCATTTATCTAAGCATCATCTACACCCTCATTCAGTTACTACGTATTTTATTCCACTTCATACAGCCCAAGAAGAGAAGTACCAGTGAGTATAAGTTAAGCTCAGCAACAGGCTGCTCTCCTATTAGCAGGTGACAGCGCTCAGAAGTCCAAAACTGCCTTCCCCTCAGAAAAAGACTGAGTCCATTTCCTCTAGGTGCTTTGTCTGTTTACAATACCACAATAAACTAAACAGCCAAGTCAAAACCAGGCACACTAATCTATTATATATGGTATTTCCCCTATCACGAGTTGAATATAACCGGTCAGAACTGCAGCTGACCTGGAGGTGAGTAGTCCCCTGCTACCTTCTCCAGTCCAGCACCCCACTGAGTGCTCTAGTGACACAAAACACAACCCTCACTTTGTAACCCTTGTCCAGAAGCCTGTCACATTATTTCCAATGCTTACTGTAGAGGAAGATGACACCCCTACTTTGATTTAATAAGATAAAAAAAAAAACACGTTTTCAAGTGAAGGGCAGACAGACATGTTAGAAGGCACAAACCAGAGGCTTGCTGCCTATGCTTTCCTGGTGCATCAGGGTCTTTCCCAGCTGTACCACACTATTTTAGAAAGTCCAATAGCATCAGCCATTTTTTATTTGCAGTCTTTATGTTCCAGAAGTGGCTTGGCACCTGACACTTCCCTCTGAGCTCAGTGACTGAGTACTTCCATAAGGAAAGAGTCTTTCCCAATTTCTGAAGCTAAACCAAACCCTGTCTATGAAACAGCCTCGTGCTCTGCTCTAACACCAGCTCTTTCTTACTCATCTCTTCCTCCTGCTCTTCTGGAATAGCATGGAATATCCTGTTTAAGGAACTCACTTGTTCATCCATCGATTAAAAAAGCTTCTCATAAGGCTGTACTATTATAATTAGAAAAAATACGTGCCCCTCCATCTTATCAGACTGCAGTTACCTCTACTCATTCTGAAGTATGAAATAGGAAGTGACAAAATGAAACCCAGAGCTATAAACATAAGAATTAGCACTGCTTACCGGATTCAATGCTGACTTCTCCTAGCTTTAGATGAGCCTGAGCCGCATGAAGCTGAGCTTCTTTCGTTTCTTTTCTAAATCAAGGAAAAAAAGCCATTTCCATGAGAACACCTAAATACCTAGCATTATGCCTACACCACCTCCCGACTCCCTCCCACTCTCTCGCAGACAACCAAATTACAGCTTGATTTTTTACCTCTTGTAGATGACTTTCGCTAACTCCAGCATGTCCCAGGCTAGCTCAAGATTCCCAATTTCTTCCTCCTCACTTTCCTGTAAAGACTAAAAATGCACATTTATGTCATCAGTTGATGCAGCGTTCCCCTCCGCCTTCCCCAGAAATAACAGGGCACCAAACACCAGTATTATCCTGAGAATAAGACAGGGGCTTACATTACTATTAAGATAAGCTAATCACTGAAGGAGTTAATGTTCCTTTTTAAAAAAAAATAGACATTGATGTTCTTTTATTTTTTTTAAATAGGCTTTTGAGCTCCATTAGAGTAGTCTAAGGCAGAGGTATTCTAGTTAAGACAGGTGTCTATCATGCTTAGCAACATGCAGATAGGGCTCAGATTTCTTCCAGTACAAACTGCTCCATCAAGCTACCTCCTCAGGTTTAAGCAGCACAACAGTTTCCATGAATTCCCCATCTTAATCATTACTTACTGGACTGGGTGCACTCAGTGTCTCAGTGAGACAACAACAAAAACCAACAAAGAACTGTTTCAAATAAGTAACTGTAGTGACAAGCTAAAGCAGCCCTCCCTGCTGAAGCCCACCCCTGCATTTACCAGGGCGCGTTACCAGCCTATAGACTGTAGGCATTTGTTTCAGTGTTAGCTAAATAAACACAAGATCACAGAAAGAAAAAACACAAGAAGGTCCTACAATACAGACTATGCATAATGATGTCCCTTCCTTCGGCAATGCTGATTTCTAAACAGAAGTAATTTCCTATGCAGGACTAAATGAAACACAAGCGAGCTTTTACAAACTTAAAGGGACATTTAGACAGACATTACACTCCTGCAAGAGCGCCAATATCAGAGCTCAGCAGTCTCACCTTGTCTTCCACTGTCAATTCATTCTCCTTATCATCTTCAGCTTTATCATTTTCTTTATCTTCCTCTTCAGATTCTTCTGTTTCTAGAAGGAAAGTAGTTGAATGAGAACACTTGCTGTTACGATGCTTCCTTCACATGGAGCCAGGCAGAATATTTTATCCAGCCCTTATCCTTCCAGGGAGAGGTTAAAGGTGGGATGTGAGAAGGGCACAGGTAACATTAGATTCCCAGCAGCAGCCATCTTGCTGAAATTGTTAGCGCTGTAGACTAAGGTAGTTCAAGGCAACCTTAGTCCTTGATTTAAGTTTAACTTCATACTAGAACAGAAACTTACCTAGAAGTCAGATCTCACAAATGCATTGTGAACCCCCACTGAAGCCGTGGGATCCTGAGCAGCCCTGGAGGCACTGGTCAGTTGTTGGACTTCATGCTACAGATAACAAGCGTTTCCAGCAAGATAGCTGCCAAGCTGCGTACAGATAAGACCATTTCTGAATTCACATTCCTCATTTCAGTCCTTTCGCAGGACAAGAAAGTGTGGGTAGCTATTCTCTTGGTTTGCATTTCAGTCACTGTGGCCAGACACCTCTCTAGGCGCTGCTTCACCCCTCGGCGTTCACTGTGCTGAGCAGCACGAGCCCTCTCAGCACACAGAACTGTTCGGTCTCAAGACTTGCCACTCAACAAGGCTCTTCCCGTGCAGCTGAGCTGCTGACAAGCCAAGCTGCAATTATCAGTTTATTGATTAACTTGTCCCACAGAAGGCAATGGCCTTCTAAGACCACGCATGTACTACGTTAGCAAAGCGTACACGTTCTGCCAGGCAACTTAACGTAATCCTGACAACAGCCATAATGAAGCAGGGAAGCAGAATGGCAGAAAAAGCTAGGTAGCTGGAAGACTGCAGTAGATGCAATAAGCCTTCAAGTCCCAGGGCAAATTAAGTTTAGGTTCTCCAGCCAAATTGTCACTTTTAATTACTACCAGAAAGACTCTAATGGAAAGTTCCTTCCCTGCCCCCTGAAAAGTAAATTTACCATCTTGTTTTGCATTCAGCTGTTCTTATTTTCCTGCTCCACTGTTTTAAAATACGGTTATAACCAGAGGCAACGTGTGCTTCAAGTTATTTGGAGGTTAGTGCAGTAAACCCAGATGCATGCAAGTGAACATCCATTCAGGATTCTCCACCAGCCTAGCCATTACTTACAGATCTCACAGGGCTGTAAGTTTGCTTTAAAGCAAGATTTGCTTTGCAGTTAGTTAAGCGTTAGTCTAGAGAAAACTGAGACTATTCACTGTTCCTTGAAACTTTACCAAAACCAGTTACTTGGATATAAAATCCCCAAGAGCCCCTTTACAGTGCCTTTTCCTTATTCTAAGGCAAACAGAAAATTCTGAATGGAACACTTTACCCATTGTTAGCCAAATCCATCAAGTCATCCACCCACAAGTACTTTTCTCCTCACTGTTACCTTCTCCCTCTTCCATGAGGTCATCTTTCTCTTCTTTTTCTACCTTAGCACCTTCTCCCTCTTCCATCAGGTCATCTTTCTTTTCCTCTTTCTCTACCTTAGCTGCTACTTCAGCCTTTTCTTCCACGTCATTAGATGGTTCGTTGCCCTCTGTGGGCACTGGTTCCTTTGAGGACTCTGTCTCTTTAGATTCAGCTGGTTTCTCTTCTGTAGCTGTCTCTACTGGCTCTTTCTCCTCCACCTTCTTCTGCTCAGCTGCCTCTGCCTGCCCTTCTGCAGCTTCTTTCTGCTCCGCAGTAACGGCTGCCTGCCCTTCCGCTGTCACTTCTTGTGACAATGCCTTCTCTTCCACGGCTGCCTCTGCCTGCCCTTCTATAGCCTCTCCCTTTTTGACGGCTGCCTCTTTTTCTGTTGCTTCTGTTGTCTGCTCTCCTGCCTCTCCTTTCTCTTCCACAGGTGCTTCTGTGGACTTAGCCTCTTCCACAGCCGCCTTTGGTTCCTTGTCCGACACTTCTGTCATCCTGTCCTTCTCCTCAGTTGCCTCTGCTACCTCTTCTTCATGCTTTGTATTCTGCTCTTTTTCCACTGCCTTCTCTTCCACAGCTGCCTCCTCTTTTGTAGTCGTCTTTTCCACAGCCATCTGCTGCTTTTGCTCTTCTGAAATTAATTCTTTTTCCACAGAAGCCTCTGCCTTCTCTTTAGCCTCTTCAACCTTTACGTCCATGTCAGCAGTTGCTTCTTCCTTTGGCTTTTCTTCCGTCCCATCTTCCATTTCCACATCCTCCGTTTTGACTTCCTTCTCGGTTAGTACTGGAGTTCCTTCTGTAGACTTTTTGGCCTCTTCTTTTTCCCCCATGGCGTTATATACCTGTTCTCTCAACTCCTCCCTTGCTTCTTCTACATGATTGAGGAAGCATAAACATTTCTTCGAGTTTAGTGATAAAGACATTAACGGGCACTGACAACACCACCCTCAGACCCTCAGCCAGCGTGTTGGTTTGTCATCAAGTTAAATGACGCTCCTAAAAACTTCCTTTTCAGAACACAAGCTATTAGGATGCAACCAACATAGTTGAACTAAGCAAATCCCTTCCCCTTCCCCAGACTGAATTATTGCAAGCGGCCGCTCAAGCAGTGTGCAGTTTTGCGCGCTAGCATTTTTTAGTCACAGCTAAGCAAGAGATGCCAGTGCTTTAAGAGTCTGGATCGACAGGAATTCCTGTATTACCTCCAGCTGCAGGTAGGATAAAATAGTTACCATCCTTGGACTTTATTTACAGACTGACCTGTCCTACTACAGACACTGTACTGCCACAAGGTTACGAAGCAGTTCAAGTTGACTGAAGCTCAAGAAAGCAAGTCTGAACGCAGTGTTTCAGGACACAGACATCTGGTGACCCTTCACACATGCTTATGCAATCAGTTCCTCGTAGAAGTTTGGGAGGTTTTGTTCAACCTTTAAGCAAGATTAGAAGAACAAAATAGTCCATTCTGGCTGCTAGGATGTCAGAATGCTTCTGACTACTTGGGATTTCAACATTCAGGACTTGGACCATTTAGACAAGAAAATGCAGCTCGGTACCTCCGTGGCACGACCGACCGCTTTACATACCATCAGCAGCCGGTAAGGCGGAATCGTCTTCAGCTTTCTCTCCTTCCTCTTCAACCTGCACCCCTTCTAAGGCATTTCCCAATACACCATTTTCCATTCTAAAGGGAATAAGAGTTTGTTATCCCTTGGCTCTTGTAATTACACCACTTTAACCATAGAAGCTACAACACCATGGCCTGTTCCACCCAGCGTAACTCTGTGCATACGAGGCTCTAGCACAACCCTGCCTATACGAGGACAAAACTGTTACCCCAGCCAGACTCTTGATCTGGATGCCTGACACGCTGCATGCTTCCTTGACAGTAACAGGTGCTTAGAAGACAAACCTACTTACTAACATTGTAAATAACATTTCCCTCTAGAGAAGTATGGATATTTGTCAAATGGTTCCTAAAAAATGCAGCTACTACAAAGCATTGCTTAAATAACAGTGAACAAGCCACAGCAGATAGTACCTACGCTACTTTGGAATGTTTTTCTGCCAGAAGCTTTATTTCTGATACCATTTTTCACTCTCAGAAATTGAGTGTTACAGCCTCTCAAGACAGTCACTCCTATTTCTTTGGAGAAGATGCACACCCATTACTTACTGTTCAGCTATAAACCACCTGAAGGAAGCGTACCATACATTTAAGGACAGGCACCGTAAACGAGCAACTGTTAGCATACCTTGCCAACTCCAGGAGAGATTTTCCATAATAAAAAAAAGCTTCTGCACACTCATCCGCTGTCTCACCATATTTTTTACCCCTACAAAAGTAATGAAGCATTATTTGCCTCTGTTGGTTTTGGAGGTTTTGATACCTGAACTTTAAAGCTAAGAGTTCCTGGACACAAAGAATCAGTTTCCTAAGCTCGTCTTCCATTTTCGAACAATGGACGAATGTCCCTCTCACTTATTTAGAGCTGTATCTCAGAAGCATCCAGCAAAGCAAGTTAAACTAAAAACCCAAGACGTATCACCCTTGGGGACTGATCAAGAGTAGCGAAGAATGGGCAAGTTACACGACTCCTTTATTTTCACATTAACAGACTACATGAGAACTATGTGAGGCAAAATAAAATTTCAAATCCTTTTTCCTTCCTACAGAACTGCACTAATAATTATCATTACAAAAGCTGTCCACATTACACACCAACTACAGTGTTGTCCTACACCTAAGCACTCTCCTCAGTTGTATTATAAATATGACAACATACATAATGTAAAAACCTAAATCTTGTATGAACCACATCAGCGTAGTCAAGCTGAAAGCCAGTCCTTACAAAAATACACAAAACATTTTACTACTTACAGTAAGCTTGCAGCTTCCTGGAATGCATTAACAGCAGCTGGAATATTCCCCATTACCAAGTGTTTCTGTCCTAAACCCAATAGTTTCTTGGATTCTCCATCCACATCCATACTAGGAGAAAATCAAATGCAGAATTGTTAGTTTCCATAGTAATCAGAAAAGTACGTGTCGGATTCATACCCAGCTCTCAAGACCTAGTCAGCTCAATTTAAGTGAGCTGCAGACATTAAAGCGAGTGCCACTACCAAGATTTTATTTTAAAGTCTGGAGCAGCTTTTAGTTTTGATGCCCAAGGCCAAATAGGTTAATTCTAACAACTGCTGCACGAAGAGGGTGTCAGACCTGGGCATGACAAAGGATGCTCAATAAAATATACCAGGGGCTGCACAGCAATGTAACACAGTGGTGCACAGGGCTTTGCCAGCTGAAAGAACAGAAGAGTAAGTGCAAGTTACGGCTTCTGACGATGCACCTGAGGAGACGGATGGATGTGAGCCTTGGTATCAGTTCAGTGCACCTCAAGCAGGGTGCTGCAGAGGGCACGTTCCCACCCCGTACCTCAGGACAGGACGTGAGCAGATGCCCACAGGACAGCAGGACAAGGAGAGCCCCACACCTGTCCCAGGTGAGGGCCCCCCAGCGCCACCTCCCTCATCAAGATCCCAGCAGCACCCGGAGCCCCGCTCACCCGTCTGCTTTGTCGGCGGAGGTGGAGGGGGCGGCCAGTTCCTCTTCCATCCTGCAAGGGACAGGAGCAGCAGGGCGTGAGCGTCGTCACAGCGCGGGCGGAGGCGCGAGGCCAGGGGCCGTAGTGGGTTACCCGTGCCCAGCCACCGCCGCCAGTCCTCAGCGTTTTGGGGAGAGCGACAAGGTGGGGGGTTAGTCAGTTAGTTGTGCACGCGGGGGTTATTTATCGATTTATTTACGTGTGTTAACTCAAAGAGAGAGGGTTATGTATTTATTTATGTTAGGTCAGAGACTGAGGAGTATTTACTCATTTATTTATGTGTGTTACGTCAAAGAGAGAGGGTTATTTACTTATTTATGTGTGTTAAGTCAAAGAGTGAGGGTTGTTTATGTATTTACGTGTGTTAAGTCAAAGACCGAGGGCTATTTACTCATTTGTTTGTGCTAAATCAAAGACTGAGGGTTGTTTATTCGCGTTAAACCGAAGTCTGAGGGCTGTTTTCTGATCTGTTTGCGTTAAGTCGAAGTCTGAGGGCTGTTTATTCATTTATACGCGTTAAACCAGGGTCTGGGGGTTATTTGTTTGTTTATTTACGCTAGAACAGAGGCCGAGCCGCGGACGCCGTGCCCGTGACAGGCCCGGCGGCCCCTCACAGACAATGGCCCCTTCCCGCCTCGCCGCCGCCCCGCCCCCGCCCTTGGCGCCAAACCCCGCCGGCGGCTCCTCACGGGCTGACGGCCCCGCGCCACGTGACCGCTCCCCCCCACCCTCTCCGGGCAGGTTCGGCGGCGGCGTCGGCTGCCCCCAACAAAGATGGCAGCAGCCGCGCAGGGGTCACGTGGTGGCTCGGCGCGAGCCGAGCGGGCCCAGCTGGCCGCGGCGGAGGGGGGCGGCACGTACCACCGCCCGCGGCGGGAGGGGGGAGGAAGTGAGGGGGCACCGAGCCCAGTCAGCGCCCCCCAGCCCCCACGCTCCCCCCCCTCGTCCCAAGGAAGCCCGCCCGCTGCCCCCAACCCCCCCGTTCCCAGTCAGCCGCACGGGAAGCGGCCCCCTCACCCCCACCGCCCCCCCCCCAGGGCACCACACGCACACAGCGGGCCCGGGGCCGGCCCCGCGCCGCCCCTACCTAGTCGGGGAGGCCGACGCGGGCTCGACGCAGGGGGCAGCGGCGACGGCCGAGGATTGCATAGAAGCTGCTGGAGACAAGGGCGGCGGCGGCAGAGTGCAGACCCCTACCCCTCCGGCCGCCTATATACCCTCCAGGACACGCCCCGGCCCGCCTCGCGGCGCGCGCACGCAGCCGCCGGACTACAGCTCCCAGCATGCCGCGCGCAGGCACGCCGCCCGGCACTCAAGGCGCCGCCGCGCGGAGCTCCCTGGGAAGTGTAGTCCCGAGAGGCGGCTCCTGCCGCCGCACCGCGCTGCCGCTGGGAAGTGTAGTGCCAAGCGAGGCGCGGAGGAGAGAAGAAACGGGGTTCCGGCTGCCGCGGGGCGTGCTGGGAATTGTAGTCCGGAGCGCTGCGCCAGGACTCCCCGCCGGGTCGGGGCGGGCGGCCGGGCCGCGGGGCGGACATCTTGTGAGGGCTCCGCCGTGAGGGGGGCCCGGCCTCGGCTGCCCCCCGCGCGGCTCCCACATAACGCTGCGGAGCTTCACGGGACCGCCCCCTCCCGTCCAGGGACATAACCCCAAAAAGTGCCCCGGGCCCCCGCCGCGGTAAGGCGAGGGGCAATAAAAGCTCGAATAAAATTATTTCAGGAAAAGCAAAGCAGGGATTGCACTTCTCTTAGGGTGAAAATGCCCATTTCTGCGCTGAGGAGAACCCAGCAGGAATTAGGAGACACTTCACAGGCACAGAAACTTTTTACATTTCACATAAGAATTACAACAAGCAATAAACAGACTTGGTCCAGTTCAACTGCATATTATAAGGCCCAGGAGAGAAAATACTTGCAAAGACATTACACTTGAGATGGATACCCAGTTGTAATACTGACCTAGAGTAAAAGAGGTTATCAAAACTAAAACAATCAAATTCTTTCATTTTTTAAAGCTATTTAAATACAGAGGATTATTCTTCCAGTTCTGTTTGTTATTGCTATGGGAAACATAACAAATAATTGCTCTTTATTTCACTTACAGTCAGTTAAGCTTTCTTTGTCCAGCAGCAAAACAGAAGTCATGCCTATGACTATCTCTGACCGGCATCAGATCTAAAAGAGTCCCTTTGTTTCAATTCTGAGAGGCCTTTAGAAACCGTGCCTTGCTGCCATGCCTGCACCAAGGCAGGCGAGCATTCATCATATTTTACAGGTAGAGAAAACCAAAACAAAGTATTAAATAACACTGCTAAGGCCACAGATGGTATCACTATTGGAGCACTGGTACGTAGCAAGACTTCATGCTCTTTGTGCTCTGGTGGTATGACAATTCATTAAGGAACTGAAACAAAATAAAACATTGCTAGTGGCTGAGCTCCAGTCCTGCACAATAGTGTATCAGCACTCTGTAAATTAGTCCTGCCCCAGAGTAACACAGAGACTTGGCGAGTAGGAAGGTTGACGCACAGAAAAGGCAAATTCCTTGTCCAGCGTTACCAGCAGGCCAGCAGTGGAACGGGAAGCAGAACCAGCTCTCCCATACGCCAGCCCAGACAGCAGTCAAAAAAGAGACATTAAAAGGGAAGGGGCCCTCTGACACTTGGTTGTTATTTTTTTCTTTTATTGTATAATCAGAACAAAATCTGTGATGTTCCAGAACTTGAACTGGACATCTTTGGTAAAGAGACACTGGACAACCTTATGGGAAAGGCAGGATGGATTTCTATAGGACTTGCTAAAAAGTTATTGAGGCTTTTGTGAGAGGATAATCAGAGTTATTCCAGAGCTAGAAACTATCCCTGTGACAAGCAATACGAATGATTGCCCTGAAGGCCTGCTTCAGGTTACGCATTTATTCTCCTCAAATCAACAGAAATTAAAAGAAAAAGAAAATAAAGAGGAGAGAGTTTAAGTCCCATGAGTATTCCAAAGGGGATAAAAAGCACGCAGCATGGATGGTAACTTGGGTTTTAATGAATGCTTTATAGACACAGTGCAACCATAGCACATTTCACTTAATTCCCTGTATAAAATATTAATGAAAATATTGAAGTTGATAGCTGGGTAGTTTAGTCTGAAAATGCTTTCATGCCTTCCCCTCTTTTTCCCCCCCTCATGGTAATAAAGATTTCAAAACCGTTCAACAGACAAAACATGAAGTATTGCCCTAGCCTGATAATGATGTGTGGAACTTCATTTAGAATCTCCCACTCTTTATCTAATGCCAAAAGATATTATGTTTCCCAAGGCAAGCTGGTGGATTCATTACAATGACTGCAAACGCTGATAGGGAAGCTACAGGACCCCCAGAAGGAAGGTCAATTAAAAGCAGTACATTGTAAGTAATCCTACTCAGGAAGGAAGGTTTTATTTAGACTTTTTTTGTTTTGTTTTTTTTGACAAATTGTGGCACTCATTACTTTGTGGAAAAGTATGCAGAGGAGCATGTTATTCTAACACCTTATTTCGTAGTTAATAGGGGTCATTGAAGGGGTAATGGGGGTGTCCAGCATCTCTTGGTACTGGCTTCCCATTCACCTGTGAAGTAAACAGACAGATGCATGTCAGGAAGATATAGATCCATTCTTTTTCAAGTTCTTCATGGTTTCAACTTGTAAATCTTCATATCCCAAACATCTGGGAGCATCTTCCTGAGCTTAATCAAGAGCTGTTCCCTCCACCCCTAAGTCCTCTTAGCACTTTTTGAAAGATTTTTTTTTGTAGCCTAAAGCAAGAGTCTTTCTTCCAGCTACTTAGGCTTTAAGAATTGAATTAAGAATAGTTGAGCCTTTTGCCTTGTAGCCATTCCTGAATAAATGTTGCAACATGCACACTTCAAAACACTTTGCAGAAGTAAGCGCCCTTGCCCATCTTTTCACGACAGAGTTGTTGGGCTGCCAATTTTACAGATGGATATAATGAATCAACTGTAATAATTTGTTCAGGGCCATACACTGAAGCATTTATAGCGTCACTGAAACAAGAAGTGCTACAAAGGAGTTAAGAACACGCTTCTTGTTTAAGAACACTCATGGCCAACCAGTTTCTCCAGCTGTAAAATGGGAGTACTGAAACTAACGTTCATTGACAGGAAACAAAGGCTCCTGATGGCCCAAAAGCAGATGTAGCCAAGCAAAAGTCTCAGTTCCTATGGCCCACCTCCAGGCATTCACATGCATAAACTGCATTCCTAGATGCATCAAGTCCACTGCAACACCCCCATTTACTAGGAGCTGGGGTAAAACCTTGTTCTGCAACCTGTAATGTTTGAGGAAACTTAGATGCGGCATCAGCAAGAAAATAAACCTCCCCTGGTGACAAACTAGCATCATTCAGCTAAAACTTTTACTCAGTCATTAGGTGCTTAATATAAGTCACGTTAAACAAATCACTGCTTTTTATGCATTTAAGATTTTTGTATTATTGTGATGTTCGATATCACTCAAAATGTTATGGGGGCAGAGGGAATCACAGGTAATTTGAAACCAAGTATCCACTTGGATGCAAGTCTTTCTATTAGCTTTTAGAATAAATCATGCATTTAAAAGCAACAACTGGAACCCCTAGTTTACAATGAGAACTAGGGTAGAGTGAAAACAGTCACTTGGGGCACTATAGAGCAGAAAACTAAGATGTCAAGGTTTAGTATTTGGTGCTCGGATTAAAATAAAAGCTGAAATGAAGCTGTTATTTGAAGGCAATCCTTAAAACAGTGGACAAAACTAACACAGTATCTTCACATTTCCTCATAGTTTGAGGAAAAGTTGAAAGCCAACAAGTGCAAGTTCCCACAATTCACATTTCTCACCACCACCACCCCATTTCTTTCCCCTGCATATTTTCTCTACAAAAAACAGTTCCTCAGGTAAGCATTCTTGTTAGCAACATGTCAAAACAGCAGCTGCCAGAAGCAATGTTGCATATAGCTGCTTCCAGTCTACC